>NC_091300.1:18469146-18611646 GCF_038502225.1 Cherax quadricarinatus
TTCTTCCTGAGAATTGTGCCAATGGCATTGCTTCCCAGAGGTGCTCCTAGCAAAACGCTATTTGTCGAGGCAATGACTGCTGCTCCTGGTAGTTTTGATCTCACTGTATTTATCACTTGTTGACTAACTGAGATGATTTCACATTTGGATGGATTCAGGACGAGACCCATTTCCTGTCCCCATGTCATTACCTGTGTAAGATCATCTAGGAGGGACTCCTTTGTACCTGCTAATGTGCCATCATCTAGGAACCAATGTTTAGCTCACTGGTCAGTCTGACTGTGATTTCCCTAACTGCTATACAGAAGAGAAATGGTGCTGCTAATACCACGTCTCTTTTCAGGAGATTAAATGTAGTCTTGAAATCTAATTTTACCACTGCATTGTCCTCAGACAGGTTGTTGATATACACCCTTGTTGCATGAACTGCTGCTTCACTTCCTTGAGAGACCCCAAAGCCAAGCTGGTTTGGATGAAGCATCATGGCTGCCTGTGCACGAATACTTTGGACAGCAGCTTTGGATACGAAGCAGCGTAACGTGTTGCCTATTGCAATTAGCCGAATTCCTCCATCCTTCTTTTTAAGTGCACAAAGTGTTGCACCAAAACAGAAAGGTCTAATTTCATCAGGAATCAGACCAGCCAAGGAATTGTTGATGAACTTTGTGATCTCTGAAAGCAGTTTCTCTGCAATTTCCCCAATAACTGGATTAACCATTTCTTTTAAATGCTGTGGCCTTATTCCAGTGTAACCCCCAGCAGAGCCAGATGGGAACGACATTATTGCTTTGTAAATGTCCGAGTCTTCCACAATCAATGGTTCTACGGTGGGGACAGAGGTGTTGGAACTGTTGGTGCCCCTGGTTTCCCTGGCAGGGTGCTTTCCTCTAAGTGCTTCAGCTGTGTCAGCATCCCTGGGAGTAACTGTATCTTCACTGGTAATAATTCTGATTGCCCCCATTTTTTTTTTTTTATTTTTTTTTTTTTTTTTTTTTTTACACAGGGTTTGACAAGGTTAAGGATCCCTAGTTTTATTGACAAGCTATTTACAGTTTAAGGATTCCTAACTTTATTGACAAGCTAAGAGCTGTTACCTACATCAGCTAATTTGAAAGCATTTTTATTGTTATGAGACATACAAGTAGGGAACAGGATGAAGTTGGAGCCATCTGTGGGCCAGCATTTTCATTTGATCAACTGACGTTATCTGGTTGACATCATTATGCTGTACGAATGTGTTCCATACTCGAGTCATCCTGGGTATATATGATCTCAGATGGAGTGATGTTCTGGAGAAGGGTACAGCCAGAGTGAAGTTGCTGCTTTCTGCCCGTCTTGTGGCATAAAAGCTCGTTTCATGCTGTCCTCGAAGTGGATCCAAATGTGGTACTTTGACAATATTGGCCTTATACATAAAAGTAAGGCCACCCACATCCCTCCTGTGTTGAATGCTCAGTTGAAATGACAGATCTATCCAGGATGGGTCCAGGCAAGAGATGAGACGTCTTGCTCTGTTCTCCACTCTGTCAAGCAGTCGCAGATGAGAGGGGGGGCAGGCAAACTAAGAAAGTGGAGCATACTCAAGGTGTGAGCGTACTTGTGCCTCGTACAGAATCTTGCAACCCCTACTGTCAAGCAGATGCGAGATACGGAGAAGTGCTGTAAGCTTCCTGGCTGCCTTGTTTGCTAGATTTACAACATGGTTCTTCATGGTTAGTTTGGAGTCAAATTTCACCCCAAGGATATCAACTTCTTCTCCAGGTGCCAACACCCTCTCATTCATCCTTACTACTGCACCAGCATTACCAGCATGGTGCCTAGAGATGATCATCATTTGTGTTTTCTCAGGTGCAAATGTTACTTGCCATCTATTTCCCCAAGCTGATATAGCTCTTAGCTGGTGATTGATGTAGCTTAGAGCAGCTGGCATTTCTTATCTTGGATGAGTGAATGTCAGTGTACAGTCATCTGCATATGTATGTGATTCTGGGATGAGATGAAGAAGGTCGTTGAAGTAGACATTCCATAACAATGGTCCCAGCACGCTTCCTTGTGGAACACTTGCCCCAATAGGATGTCTTGCTGATTCCGTTCCATTGAGAACTACACTTAGAGATCTACCATGAAGGTAATCACTGAGGAGACATTGTGTTGCCCTCTTCAATTTTCTTGCTCACCTGAACTCTGACTTCTTCACTGTCAGTGGAGTGAGTGGGGGTTCTGCCTCTCCCTTTTTTGTGTCGACGGGGAAGCCAAATGTGGTTATCAGCTCTAGGAAAATCTCTTAAGGATTTAATTATCATTGAGGCTAGCCTCTTTCCCCTTCTTTCCGGCACAGCTAAGCAGACAATGCCAAAAAGTAGCAAGTTGTGCCATGCCTTGATGGTTGGTGGAGCATTTAGGATAGTGGAACCATCATTTACTTTTTTCAGGAGGTCTGTAAGTTTCCCAGCTGCATGTGGATGGGCTGCTTTGGGAATATGTGTGAGTGTCCTGGTACCTGTTGCTTTAATTGTGTCCAGGATATTGTCTGATGAGATGAGATCTGTTGGAGTGGGTTTAGGTGCCTGAGGTGGCTCTGGATCATCACTTTCCACAGGAGGACATCGTGAACCAGGGCAACTACAGTGTTTGCAAAGGAAACCATTAGAGTTGAGACAACGAAGCTGTAAGCATGACTGACACTTGCCTCTCCTAGTATTGCCAGCCGTGCCATTTCCCTGGCTGCTTGCTTCCTCCTGGGTGGGTATGGTGCGTGGAAGGTAGTGAACTTGACTGTGGTGGCCTGGTGGAGTTTGAGAGGCTGGGAGGGGAAGGGGAAAACTTCCCCTGGGAATTGGGTGGGGGAGGCGCTGGTATTTGGGTGGGGGAGGCGCTGGTATTTAGGTGGGGGAGGCACAGGTTGTTGAGTGGGGTTATCCCGGGGAGTACAATACACATGGACTTGCACACTATATATTGTTTACACTGTCTTACCATACAAACAACATTATTTGTTTCCCATGTACACTCTGAATAATGTGGGTATGGGCACTGCTGAACCAATGTGTTCACTCACCATCTAGATACACACCGCGCCTCTTCCACCCACCCCCGTGGAGTGGGGGAGGATGCACTGACTGGTCACTCCCTCGTTAACATTAATCCCACATTGTTTTTCCATAACATATGCCTCTAAATAGTCCATGCATCGACACAATCATTTCTAAGTTAACTGGAAGCATGGTGCTGGAGATAGATGTTTTTATAAGAGCTTTTCGAGGTTTGTATGTACAAAAATCTTGGCCGGTACTCATACACACTGTAGGCCTTATTCTCCCCCACCTCCACTGGCCATCTTCCTCACTACCACCATTCACCAACATTCACAAACTGCACAACACTTCCACAATTTACATTGAAACGGTGCACTGAATGTCTTCTCGCTTCACTGGAATCTTCCCAGAGTATTCACAATAAGTCCTGTTCAGTCTTAACCCTTTGACTGTCGCAGCCGTATATATACATCTTACGAGCCACCATTTTTGACGTATATATACTCATAAATTCTAGCGGCTTCAAATCAAGCAGGAGAAAGCTGGTAGGCCCACATGTGAGAGAATGGGTCTGTGTGGTCAGTGTGCACCATATAAAAAAAATCCTGGAGCACGCAGTGCATAATGAGAAAAAAACTATGACCGTTTTTTTAATTAAAATGCCGAATTTGTGGTCTATTTTCGTATAGTATTTATGGTTGTATTCCCGTTTTCTTGGGCTCATTTGATAGAATGGAAAACATATTATAGAAATAGAGGTGATTATCATTGATTTTACTATAAAAAGAACCTGGAAATGGAGCTCAAAGTAGGGAAAATGTTTGATTTTTGCCAATGTTCAAAAGTAAACAAATGATGCCATTGTCCAATAAATGTCCAACTAGCCATTCTAATATGCAGTCATGAATGGGTTGATGTTATTTATACAATTATTACAGTATTGCAGTAGTCTGCATAATAGTAAATCTTCTATTATTTGTTTGAATAAAAATTCAAAATAGAAAGCAAGAGTAATATCAGAGGGGCCTGGAGACATGACTGATGAACAAAGAAAATGTTATTTTAGAGCCAGGAATGTCTGCATTGTTCATTTTGGACCTTATTTTGAAACTGTCATATTTTTTAATTTTCGTGAAATTGGCCAAATAGCAAATTTCTGACCATGTTATTGGGTAGTTGAAATCGGTAAATGGGCAGTTTCTTGTACTCAATCAATAGAAAAAATGGAGTTCTAAAGAAATAGCTGTGAGCTTGGTCGACTGGAACAATGGAATTAGCAGCAAATAGGGCTTGAAGTGGGTGAAATTGCCGATTTGTAAATATCGCTGAGGTCGCTAACTTCGCAAGAGCGTAATTCCGTCAGTTTTCCATCAATTTTGTGTTTTTGGTGTCATAAGAAAAAATAATTTTTTTTTTCTTTGGAAATTTTGCGACACCAGGATACACCTCAGGATTGGGGGTTGCAACAGTCAAGGGGTTAACCTGGTCAGCCTCCTTGATCTGGAGTTAAACGAATGGAATGTTATGAAATGTATCGTATGAACTCGTGGGATCATCCTCACTCACTGATAAACAAGTCTGACTCAAATCCAACCCCTCTCACTCATGTATGCATTTATCCAGCCTAAATTTGAAACTACCCAAGCCATAGTTTTTAGAACATAAGAAAGGAGGAACACTGCAATAGGCCTGTTGGCCCGTACTAGGCCAGTCCTTCACAAATCCAACCCACTAACAGCATAACTGCTATACCCAAGCAATAAGCTATGATAAACCTATTTACTCGTGTGCAAGACCGATTCAAACCCAACCCCTCTCACTAATGTATTTATCCAACCTAAATTTGAAACTACCCAATGTTTTAGCTTCGATCACCCTACTAGGCAGACCATTCCACTCATCAACTACCCCTATTACCAATAAACCATACCCCCGGCCGGGATTGAACCCGCGGTCATAGAGTCTCAAAACTCCAGCCCGTCGCGTTAGTGACGGTTTATTTGCAATCGTGTCATTACGATTTCTTAAGTCCTATTACCAATGTTCATTTATACATTTTATTAGTGCTTTACAATTATTTGGCATTCTTTTCTGCATGTAAATCTATATTTAAGCTAGGTAAGTGACCCCTGAAGTGACCTAGAGTCATAAAAACATAAGAAAGGAGGAACACTGCAGCAGGCCTGTTGGCCCATACTTGGCAGGTCCTTTACAATTCATCCCTCTAACAAAACATTTGCCCAACCCAATTTTCAATGCTACCCAAGAAATAAGCTCTGATGTGCAAGTCCCACTCAACTCCAACCCCTCCCACTCATGTACTTATCCAACCTAAATTTGAAACTACCCAAAGTCCGAGCCTCAATAACCCAACTCGGTAGACTGTTCCACTCATCAACTACCCTATTTCCTATGTCCTTTCTAAATCTAAACTTATCTAATTTAAATCCATTACTGCAGGTTCTCTCTTGGAGAGAACTTTCAGTTATTCTTCGATGAACTCCTGATGGAAATTATTGTCAGGGAAAGCAACACATACTATGAGTACACCATGCCAAATACAATTCTTTCACCAAGGTCACGGCTACACCAGTGGAAGGACACAACTGTGGCAGAGATGTACCTGTTCTTTGTCACAATAATGCTTATGCCACATGTGTATAACCACAATGTCACCACATACTGGTCGATGGAACGCCTGATTTCAACCCCAGGTTTTAGTGATATTATAGGAGTCAATCGTTTTTTGATACTGTTATGTATGTTACACTTTTCAGACAAAACCAGGCCTGACAGAAGCAACAGGTTATATAAGATCAGAAATGTGTTTATGTACCTGAAACAAAAGTGCTGTATGTATTTTTATCCCTTCAGGAAGCTTGTTATTGATGAATCTTTGATTTTGTTCAAAGGAAGACTCTCATTCAAGCAGTACATACCAAGCAAGAGGAAATACTTTGGTATAAAGTTATTTGTACTGTGTGATTGCAAAAGTGGTCTGGTTTTGGATATAATTGTGTACACTGGCAGTAATACATTGAGAGATACCAGGAAGTTATTGGGTATCTCTGGTGATGTGGTTAGAACAATGATGGAATCATATCTTAGTAAGGGGCATACATTATATACTGATAACTGGTACACAAGCCCCATACTCAGTGATTTCTTGCGAGTGAACATGACAGACGTGTGTGGCACAGTACGTACGTGGTAATCGTAAGCATATGCCAAGGTTCGACGCTGGGACTCGCAGAGGTGAGGTGCAGGCCTTTGCTGCCAATGACATCATGGCATTTCAGTGGCATGACAAACGTGATGTCACATTGTTGACATCAGTTCACCAAAATGAAATGGCAGACAGTGGCAGCCAGAATAGAGAGACCAATGAACCCATTCTAAAACCTGCAGCTGTCATGGACTACAATCTCAATATGCGCTATGCGCTTAGTGGACAAATGTGAAATGCAGACTGGGTTTGCTGATTGTGTACGCAAGAGTTATAAGTGGTACATAAATTTTTTTTTCCATCTTCTTGATATTTCCATGCTGAATACTTATAACATATACAAGTTGAAGACCAACAACAAACCAAAATATGGTGAATTTTGTTTGTCAGTCATCAAACAAATAACATTCAAGTACCAAGGAGCAACACCTGCAATAGACCAGAGCCCACGAAATTACCAACACATGCCATCTTGTTTGAGGCCTGGTGATCACTACCCCATATAAATGCCTCCTACTGCTTTCAAGAAAAGTGCTCAGAAGAGGTATTTTGTATGTGGACAAACCACAAAATGCCCACAAAAACGCAGACACACTCATTTTATGTGTGAGGAGTGTCAAGTACCACTCTGCATATACCCATGTTTCAAAGAGTTCCACAAGCTGCAGCAGTTCTAGGAAAGTCACGGGTGACATAACCTGATTCCTCGTTTTTTCTTCTTCTCCCTCTTCCCCTTTCCTTTTTCCTTTTTTTGTCTTTTTTGTCTTTCTTCTGTCGCGTGTTTCTGTTCCTTCATTATTTATTTCATCACTTCCCCTTCCCCCCACCTCTGTGCACTTGCTCTCCCTCTGTGGGCACCTAGCTCCCTTGCTGTGCTCCCTTTTCTTTATATTTGACTGGCTCCTCCTCCTTAGTTCCCCATTACTACCACCACCACTACTACTACTACCACCACCACTACCTTTTCTTGCCTATATATAGCCATCCTGCTCCACTTCTGATTAGTGTGACTTTGTAAATGGTCCAAGTCGGACCGAAAAATCGCCGTAAGCTCCTCTCTTCTATGTGCGGGTTATTTGTGTATAATTTCGCCCACTTTGAGCTCTATTTTGGGCCAATTCCATTGTTCCAGTCAATCAAACTCATAGCTATTTCACTAGTATTCATTCACTTTATCGATTGTGTACAGGAAATTGGTAATTTGGTCAATTACACACAAAATTAAAGGCCAATTTCAGAATTAGGTCCAGAATGAACAATGCAGACATTCCTGGCACTAAAATAACATTTTCTCTGTTCATCAGTCACGTCTCCAGGTCCCATTTATATTACGCTTGCTGTCCATTTTAAATTTTTATTCATATAAATAATAGAAGATTTACTGTTATGCAGACTACTGCATTATTGTAATAATTGTATACATATTATCAGCACATTCATGAATGTATATTAGACCCATCAATTGATGTGTATTGGACACACGATGTGATCTGTTTACTCTTGAACATCGGCAAAAATTGAACATTTCTGGTAACTTGAACTCAATTTCAAGCTACTCCCACTCTGGAAACCAATCGAAAACATCTCTATTTCTGTAATATAGCTTCCATTCTATTAAATGAGACCAAGAAAATGAGAATACAACCATAAAAACCATAAAAAAATACACAAAGTCGCTGTTTTAAACCAAAAACATGGTTTTCTCATTATGCACTGCATGCTGAAGGATTTTTTTTACATGGTGCACACTTACCACATAGTCCCATTTTCTTGTATCTAGGCCCACATTTACCGATCACAGCTTATCTGAGTTATATGAGCTCATGGCATCATATTACAGGACCGACACTGGCTTCAAAGCCGTGATATAACGGGACCGATACTGAAGGAGTTAAGACATAAAAATGTCTCGAGTGTTGCTGGGATGGAAGCCACCGGCAAATTTGAAAATCAAAATGTTTTCTGAAATTCTTGATATTTTTTGTACTTTTCACAGATAACAGGTTACACCTTTCAGACAATTGGTTCTGAAATCATGATACGAGAAAACAATCCTAGCAAATGTGCTTCTTATGGAAGTTTACTATAACATACTTATGGTGATATTAACAACATAACGTGTTTTCTCCCTGTTTGCCTGCGAACCTCTCTCCTCTTGTATTTTTGCCTCTGGTGCACTCAGTAGTACCCATTACTATATTTTGAGTCATATCTGCAATTACACAGCCTCTCCTCACTTAACGATGGAGTTCTGTTCCTAAGATCACGTAAGTAAATGAATTCGTCACAAAGCAAGGAGCATACTGTAATGGTAGTGGGATTGTGTCAACCATCACTGATATTGTTTTAATGTCACCTTTCCACCATTTATAACATTTTTAGTATATTTTTAAATGTTTATAGAGTAGTGTACTGTATATTATAATAAACAGAATAGAGGAAATCAGCTCTAATATACATTATTTAGGTATGCATACTGGTCAGAGAGCCCATTGTAAGTCTGAGTCATCAGTAAACAAGTACAGTGGACCCTCAATTAACGACATTAATCCATTCCAGAGAGCTTGTCTTTAACCGATTCTGTCATTATCCGAATTAATTTTCCCCATAAGAAATAATGGAAATCCAATTAATCCGTTCCAGACGAAGCGTGTGTAAAAATAATTTTTTACGTGAAATATACATTTCCCTACACAGAAAACAATGAGACATGCAGAATAAACAATACTAAAATGACACCTGCCTTTATCGAAGAGTAATGAGATGGGAGGAGAGGAGAGGCTGGAAGTGTACTATTGTATGGAAGGGGAATCCCCTTCCATAAAGACTTCAGGTACCAAGTCCTTTTCTGGGGTTACTTCCCTTCTTAGTTTTTTAATGCCGCTAGGACCAGCTTGAGAGTTACTGCACACCTGTGACACCAAATATCTGTCCAGAGAGCTCTGTTTCTGGCATCTCTTTAAAATTTCCATAAAATGGGACACAACATTGTCATTGTAGATGTTGCCAGCACGGCAACATAAAAGTTTGCACATAAGAAAGCAGGAACACTGCAGCAGGCCTGTTGGCCCATACTAGGCAGGTCCTTCACAAACCATCCCATTAACAGAATCATATTTGCCCAACCCAATTTTCAATGCTTCCCAAGCAATAAGCTTTGATAATTAAGAACATAAGAAAGGAGGAACACTGCAGCAGGCCTGTTGGCCCATACTAGGCAGGTCCTTTACAATTCATCCCACCAACAAAACATTTGCCCAACCCAACCCTCAATGCTACCCAAGAAATAAGCTCTGATGTGCAAGTCCCACTCAAATCCAACCTCTATCACTCATGTATTTATCCAACCTAAATTTGAAACTACCCAAAGTCCTAGCCTCAATAACCCAACTAGGTAGACTGTTCCACTCATCAACTACCCTATTTCCAAACCAATACTTTCCTATGTCCTTTCTAAATCTAAACTTATCTAATTTAAATCCATTACTGCGGGTTCTCTCTTGGAGAGATATCCTCAAGACCTTATTAATATCCCCTTTATTAATACCTATCTTCCACTTATACACTTCGATCATGTCTCCCCTCATTCTTCGTCTAACAAGTGAATGTAATTTAAGAGTCTTCAATCTTTCTTCATAAGGAAGATTTCTAATGCTATGTATTAATTTAGTCATCCTACGCTGAATGTTTTCTAACGAATTTATGTCCATTCTGTAATATGGAGACCAGAACTGAGCTGCATAATCTAGGTGAGGCCTTACTAATGATGTATAAAGCTGCAGTATGACCTCTGGACTTCTGTTGCTTACACTTCTTGATATAAATCCCAGTAATCTATTTGCCTTATTACGTATGCTTAGGCATTGCTGTCTTGGTTTAAGGTTGCTGCTTACCATAACCCCCAAGTCCTTTTCGCAATATGTATGGCTAAGTTCTACATTATTTAACTTATAAGTGCATGAGTTATGGACACTCCCGAGCTTCAGAACCTTGCATTTATCTACACTGAACTGCATCTGCCACTTTTCTGACCAAGAATAGAGTTTGTCTAAATCTTTCTGAAGTTCATTAACATCTACGTTTGAAGCAATTATCCTACCTATCTTTGTGTCATCAGCGAATTTGCTCATATCACTAGTAATTCTATCCACTCATGTGCAAGTCCCACTCAAATCAAATCATGTGTGTGGGGAAGTACCCAGGCTGGTATGTGGGGAAGTACCCTGGCTGGTATGAGGGGAAGTACCCTGGCTGGTGTATGGGGAAGTACACTAGCTGGTATGTGGGAAAGTACCCTGGCTGGTATGTGGGGAAGTACCCTGGCTGGTATGTGGGGAAGTACCCTGGTGGGTGTGTGGGGAAGTACCTGGCTGGTATGTAGGGAAGTACCCTGGCTGGTGTGTGGGGAAGTACCCTAGCTGGTATGTGGGGAAGTACCCTGGCTGGTATGTGGGGAAGTGGTATAAATCTTGGTAATAAATACCGACAAGTTGGTTTAGAAAGACACGTAAGCAAACACTATAACATATTTATTAGAAAACGTTTCGGTCCTGGGACCTTGATCACTTCTAACATACAGAGGTAGAAAGACATTATATATATAGGCGGAGATGAAATGTGACGCACGTGACCTGAGGAATGTCATAAGAACATAAGAATGGAGGAACACTGTAGAAGGACCTGCCTCGCATAGGCCAGTAGGCCTTCTACAGTGTTCCTCCATTCTTATGTTCTTATGACATTCCTCAGGTCACGTGCGTCACATCTCACTCTCCACCTATATATATAATGTCTTTCTACCTCTGTATGTTAGAAGTGATCAAGGTCCCAGGACCGAAACGTTTTCTAATAAATATGTTATAGTGTTTGCTTACGTGTCTTTCTAAACCAACATGTGGGGAAGTACCCTGGCTGGTATGTGGGGAAATACCCTGGTGGGTGTGTGGGGAAGTACCCTGGCTGGTATGTAGGGAAGTACCCTGGCTGGTGTGTGAGGAAGTACCCTGGCTGGTATGTAGGGAAGTACCCTGGCTGGTGTGTGGGAAGTACCCTGGCTGGTATGTGGGGTAGTACCCTGGCTGGTGTGTGGGGAAGTACCCTGGTTGGTATGTTGGGAATTACCCTGGCTGGTATGTGGGGAAGTACCCTGGCTGGTATGTGGGGAAGTACCCTGGCTGGTGTGTGGGGAAGTACCCTGGCTGGTATGTGGGGAAGTACCCTGGCTGGTGTGTGGGGAAGTACCCTAGCTGGTATGTGGGGAAGTACCCTGGCTGGTATGTGGGGAAGTACCCTGGCTGGTATGTGGGGAAGTACCCTGGCTGGTATGTGGGGAAGTACCCTGGTGGGTGTGTGGGGAAGTACCCTGGCTGGTATGTAGGGAAGTACCCTGGCTGGTGTGTGGGGAAGTACCCTAGCTGGTATGTGGGGAAGTACCCTGGCTGGTATGTGGAGAAGTACCCTGGCTGGTATGTGGGGAAGTACCCTGGTGGGTGTGTGGGGAAGTACCCTGGCTGGTATGTAGGGAAGTACCCTGGCTGGTGTGTGAGGAAGTACCCTGGCTGGTATGTAGGGAAGTACCCTGGCTGGTGTGTGGGGAAGTACCCTGGCTGGTATGTGGGGTAGTACCCTGGCTGGTGTGTGGGGAAGTACCCTGGTTGGTATGTTGGGAATTACCCTGGCTGGTATGTGGGGAAGTACCCTGGCTGGTATGTGGGGAAGTACCCTGGCTGGTGTGTGGGGAAGTACCCTGGCTGGTATGTGGGGAAGTACCCTGGCTGGTGTGTGGGGAAGTACCCTAGCTGGTATGTGGGGAAGTACCCTGGCTGGTATGTGGGGAAGTACCCTGGTGGGTGTGTGGGGAAGTACCCTGGCTGGTATGTGGGGAAGTACCCTGGTGGGTGTGTGGGGAAGTACCCTGGCTGGTATGTGGGGAAGTACCCTGGTGGGTGTGTGGGGAAGTACCCTGGCTGGTATGTGGGGAAGTACCCTGGTGGGTGTGTGGGGAAGTACCCTGGCTGGTATGTGGGGAAGTACCCTGGTGGGTGTGTGGGGAAGTACCCTGGCTGGTATGTAGGGAAGTACCCTGGCTGGTGTGTGGGGAAGTACCCTGGCTGGTATGTAGGGAAGTACCCTGGCTGGTGTGTGGGGAAGTACCCTGGCTGGTATGTGGGGTAGTACCCTGGCTGGTGTGTAGGGAAGTACCCTGGTTGGTATGTTGGGAATTACCCTAGCAGGTATGTGGGGAAGTACCCTGGCTGGTATGTGGGGAAGTACCCTGGCTGGTGTGTGGGGAAGTACCCTGGCTGATATGTAGGGAAGTACCCTAGCTGGTGTGTGGGGAAGTACCCTGGCTGGTATGTGGGGTATTACCCTGGCTGGTGTGTGGGGAAGTACCCTGGCTGGTATGTGGGGAAGTACCCTGGCTGGTGTGTGGGGAAGTACCCTGGTTGGTATGTTGGGAATTACCCTGGCTGGTATGTGGGGAAGTACCCTGGCTGGTATGTGGGGAAGTACCCTGGCTGGTGTGTGGGGAAGTACCCTGGCTGGTGTGTGGGGAAGTACCCTGGCTGGTGTGTGGGGAAGTACCCTAGCTGGTATGTGGGGAAGTACCCTGGCTGGTATGTGGGGAAGTACCCTGGCTGGTATGTGGGGAAGTACCCTGGTGGGTGTGTGGGGAAGTACCCTGGCTGGTATGTAGGGAAGTACCCTGGCTGGTGTGTGGGGAAGTACCCTAGCTGGTATGTGGGGAAGTACCCTGGCTGGTATGTGGGGAAGTACCCTGGTGGGTGTGTGGGGAAGTACCCTGGCTGGTATGTGGGGAAGTACCCTGGTGGGTGTGTGGGGAAGTACCCTGGCTGGTATGTAGGGAAGTACCCTGGCTGGTATGTGGGGAAGTACCCTGGCTGGTATGTAGGGAAGTACCCTGGCTGGTGTGTGGGGAAGTACCCTGGCTGGTATGTGGGGTAGTACCCTGGCTGGTGTGTAGGGAAGTACCCTGGTTGGTATGTTGGGAATTACCCTAGCGGGTATGTGGGGAAGTACCCTGGCTGGTATGTGGGGAAGTACCCTGGCTGGTGTGTGGGGAAGTACCCTGGCTGATATGTAGGGAAGTACCCTAGCTGGTGTGTGGGGAAGTACCCTAGCTGGTATGTGGGGTATTACCCTGGCTGGTGTGTGGGGAAGTACCCTGGCTGGTGTGTGGGGAAGTACCCTGGCTGGTATGTGGGGAAGTACCCTGGCTGGTGTGTGGGGAAGTACCCTAGCTGGTATGTGGGGAAGTACCCTGGCTGGTATGTGGGGAAGTACCCTTGTGGGTGTGTGGGGAAGTACCCTGGCTGGTATGTAGGGAAGTACCCTGGCTGGTGTGTGTGGGGAAGTACCCTGGCTGGTATGTGGGGTAGTACCCTGGCTGGTGTGTGGGGGAGTACCCTGGCTGGTGTACCACCATCACTACCACCCTCTGCCACCATTACTTTCGTATCTTTCTCACCCTCTTTACCAAAGGGCTGACACTAGAGGCTTTCTTTGGGCCCATGGTGGCTTATTTAGCAGTCACAAGCACTAAAAATAATGGAATACAAAATGTATCGCATGTACACGTGGAATCGTCCTCACTGGCTTGTAAACAATGGCACATTGGCTGTACATGGAGTGGCCAGGCCACTCAGGCCGCACAGACATGTTCGGGACGAATGACCTTAACCGAGTTCTTTGTCATTAACTGAGCCAATATTTTGACGCAAAAACGTATCATTATCTGATTTTTACGTTATCCAATGACATCGTTAACTGAGGGTCCACTGTATGTCGCTAAGTGAGGAGAGGCTGTATTTGATCATGGAAAAGGAAGACACTGCCATTAATGTTTGCTGATGTCTACACAACCAAGAGGGTGATTGTCAATAGTGTATTGCTGACACTGATGGTAATGTCCACACAAACATGAGGGCGGCATTCAATAGTATATTGCTGACATTGATGGTGGTCTACACAAAAGTGAGGATGGAAGTCAGTAGTGTACTGTTGACACTGATGGTAATGTCTACACAAGCATGAGGGTGGCAGTCAATAATATATTGCTGACACTGATGGCAGTCTACATAAACATGAGGGTGGCAGTCAGCAGTGTACTGCTGATACTGACAGTAATGTCTACACAAACATGAGGGTGACAGTCAGTAGCATATATCATCCCACTCTGCTTTGTGGTTCAAAGAAACATTTGCAGATTTTTCTTTAAGCCTTTTACTGTTTCCCAACTTAGATCTAAGTTATTGAGGTTGGTGTCACTCATGTAGATCTACATCTTAATCATAGTGCTCTTTAATATGCTGTTACTGGTAAATATGGTCCTAGACATGAAAGAATACATCTGTGTGGTGAGTGTTCATAGTACAAAAACCTGCCTCATGTGGTGCAGGATAGGAAAAGGAAACCTTCGACCTCATATTTGGGATAGAATAGCAACTTTGAGGTGTTTCATGGCATCAACTGATAGACTAGAAGACATACTACTAAAATGAAGATGATTTTGGTAACTTTCAGACAGCAAGCAGCCTGAAACAGGCCTCAAAGTAGTGAAAATATTTGATTTTTGGTAAATTTCCTGAGAAAGGTTATGGACACCTCCCCACTGGTCTGTTTCATAGTTTTTTGATAGATCTGCTTCAATTACTGAGACAGCCTAAACCATGACCAAACTTTTTTTATTATATTTTATTAGCTGAGAGAAAAAGGCAAATATCAATTTTTTTGTGTATACCTGGAGTATACCTGGAGGGTGTTCTGGGGGTCAATGTCCCCATGGCCTAGTCCATGACCAGGCCATATTTTGGACTGGTTAGACATTAGAATTTCTTAAATTTGATGTAAAATTGTCCAAGTTACCAATTTCTAGCACTTTATAGGGAGGCTGAAGAGCTCACCACTCTCAGTCTTGAGGAGCCCACCACTCCCAGTCTTGAGGAGTTCGCCACTCCCAGTCTTGAGGAGCTCACCTTTCCCAGTCTTGAGGAACTCATCGCTTCCAGTCTTGAGGAGCTCACCACTTCCAGTCTGGAAGAGCTTGCCACTGCCACAGTCTTAAGGAGCTTGCCACTCCCACAGTCTTGAGAAGCCTGCCACTCTCACAGTCTTGAGGAGCCTGCCACTCCCACAGTCTTGAGGAGCCTGCCACTCCCACAGTCTTGAGGAGCATGCCACTCCCACAGTCTTGAGGAGCTTGCCACTCCCACAGTCTTGAAGAGCCTGCCACTACCACAGTCTTGAGGAGCCTGCCACTCCCAGTCTTGAGGAGCCTGCCACTACCACAGTCTTGAGAAGCTTGCCACTCCCACAGTCTTGAGGAGCCTGCCACTCCCACAGTCTTGAGGAGCCTGCCACTACCACAGTCTTGAGGAGCCTGCCACTACCACAGTCTTGAGGAGCCTGCCACTCCCAGTCTTGAGGAGCTGGTCACTCCCACAGTCTTGAGGAGCTGGTCACTCCCACAGTCTTGAGGAGCTGGTCACTCCCACAGTCTTGAGGAGCCTGCCACTCCCACAGTCTTGAGGAGCCTGCCACTCCCACAGTCTTGAGGAGCCTGCCACTCCCACAGTCTTGAGGAGCCTGCCACTCCCACAGTCTTGAGGAGCCTGCCACTCCCACAGTCTTGAGGAGCCTGCCACTCCCACAGTCTTGAGGAGCCTGCCACTCCCACAGTCTTGAGAAGCTTGTCACTCCCACAGTGTAAAGTAAAAGGACACAAGTGTAACTAATGTGACATTTTATTGTGGCAACATTTTGCTCTCCATGCTTGACAAAGCTCCTGGAGAGTGAAAGGATGACACAATAAAATGTCACATTAGTTGCACTTGTGTCCTTTTACTTCACATATTGTCGGTAACTCTACCAAAATATATACACTCCCACAGTCTTGAGGAGCCTGCTACTACCAGTCTTGAGGAGCCTGCTACTACCACAGTCTTGAGGAGCCTGCTATTACCACAGTCTTGAGGAGCCTGCTACTACCACAGTCTTGAGGAGCCTGCTACTACCACAGTCTTGAGGAGCTTACCACTCCCGCAAACTTGAGGAGCCTGCCACTCATACAATCTTGAAGAGCCTGCCACTCCCACAGTCTTGAGGAGCCTGCCACTCCCACAGTCTTGAGGAGCTTGCCACTCCCACAGTCTTGAGGAGCTTGCCACTCCCCCAGTCTTGAGGAGCTTGTCACTCCAGCATACTAGTGAAGTAGGCAAAAATTGGATCAATTTGAGAAGAGGAATTGGCCTAAAATAGGCCTCAAAGTGGGTGAAAATGTTGATGTGTAAACTGCCTAGACTGCCAACTTCATGCCTGAGTAATTCCATAAGTTTCCATCAAATTTTGCATTTTTGGTGACATTACCTTCAAAAAAAATTCTCTACCATTTCTGAAGATAAAATTATTATTTTTTCCTTTTGAAAGATCTCAACACTCAGTACTTTTAATTTTGAGGGCCATGACAGTGAAAAGGTTAATCATGGGGTTTCCAGAAAAGTAATCCCAGTGAACACTGAGGCTATTCTCTCCAGAATTAGTTTCTTGTTGCATTTCTGATACTCTGTAGTTGTTTTCATGCTTATAAAGCTTTTGAGGGATTGTTCTTATTATTTCATGGGAATTATGAAAGGATCTGAGAAAACTGGTTTGCCAGACTCGAGTCCTGGAGGTAGGAAATATGCTCTAAAAGAGGTGTGGGGATATTGCAGTGTGGAAGGGCATATGAGCTGTAATGTCAGCATTCCAATGGCAAGACAGTGGTAGAATGAGTGATGGCAATAGTGTTTCTTCTGTCTCAGGTCACCTACCTCAGTGGGAGAATGCTGGCATGTTAAAAAAATTACATTCATTAGATGAGTATTATCATTTTGTGTACTTTCATTTTTTTTAACTTGCTGGCTATCTCCCACCAAGGCAGGGTGACCTAAAGAAGAAATATTTACACCATCATTCACACTATCACTTTCTTGCCAGAGGTGCATAGATACAACAGTTTAGATGTCACTCTACACAGCAAATATACCAAACCCCTCCTTTAACCCCTTCAGGGTCCAAGGCCCAAATCTGAAGTGGTGCCCCAGTGTCCAAGAATTTTCAAAAAAAAAAAATTTGTTATTTTTTCTTATGAAATGGTAGATAATCTTTTTGTGAAGGTAATAAAACAAAAAGTACGAAATTTGATGGAAAATTGACGAAATTATGCTCTCGCGAATTTTGATGTGTCAGCGATATTTATGAATCGGCAATTTTGCCGACTTTGACTCCCAGTTTAGGCCAATTACATTATTCCAGTCAACCAAATTCTTAGCTATTTCACTAGTATTACTTCTATTCTATCGATTGAGCACAAGAAATCGCCAAGTCAACTGTTTCAACTACAAAATAAAGTGATCGGAAATTGTTAATTTGGCCAATTTAACACAAAGTTCAAAATATTCCAATTTCAAAATGGGGTCCAGAAAAAACAATGTAGGTATTCCTGGAACTAAACTAACATTTCCTCTGTTCATTAGTTACGTTTTGAGGCTTTACAAATAAATTCCATTTTGATTTTTTATTCACATAATGAATTTTTATTCACACCAAAAAATAGAAGATTTACTGTTATGCAATACTGTAATAATTATATAAATATCATCACCATATTTGTGAATGTATATTAGACCCACCAGCTGGAGTGTATTAGATGTGTGAGGTCGTTTGTTTACTCTCGAATATCGGCAAAAATTTAACATTTCTGCTACTTTGAACTCAGTTTCAAGCCATTTCCAGTGCTAAAACCAATCAAAATCATCTCTATTTCTGTAATATGTCTTCCATTCTATCAAATGAGACCAAGAAATCGCAAATACAACTATAAAAAACATACAAAAAACACTGCTGCAAAGTCGCTGTTTTAATCGAAAAATCATGATTTCAGTTTTTTTCTCTCCTTATACACAGTGTGCTGCAGGATCTGTTTTATGTGGTGCACACATACCACATAGATGTATTCTCTCATATCTAGGCCCAAATGTACCACTCACAGTTTATCAGAGTGAGCTGAGCTCATGACGTAGATCTACGGTTTGGACCCTGAACGTAAAGCCGTAGATCTACGGGACGGACCCTGAAAGGGTTAAAGTGCAGGCATTGTACTTCCTACCTCCAGGACTCAAGTCCAGCTAACTGGTTTCCCTGAATTCCTTCACAATACATTTCCCTGCTCACACTTCAACAACTTGTCAAGTCCCAAAAACCATTCGTCTCCATTCACTCCTATCTAACACGCTTACACATGCCTGCTGTATGTCTAAGCCCCTTGCACACAAAACCTCCTTTACCCCTTGTTTATGTTCAAAATGCTGTGTATGCATTGGCACTCTACAAATCATAGTGTAATGCTTTTCAAAAAAATTATTCCAAAATGTAAATAAAGTTGTTTAGTCTTATAGACAAATTTTAAAATAAAAGCAAAAGCTAATAAAAAAGAGAGGAAATAAGTTAACACTTACTCTAACTGATACAGTGCTATTCTGAATATCATCTTCCTCTCTGCTGTGACCAGAATCACCAGATGATTCAGAAAGTGTGTCTGCAAATCTTTCTTGAGGAAACTGGCCAGATATTCGACTAATTTCAACCTGTAAAATAAGTTATTATACTCTAGTAACATAAATTAAATAAAACTGGCATACAATATTTTGTTATGCCAACATCAAATTTCATTTTCATACAGGGTTACCAATGATATGTAACACTTTTTGCATATAAAATGTGACCAATGTTCTAGCCATTGTTGAGGAGTGTGATATACAATTTTTATATAAAAGTGAATTAAGAAAATTGAAAGAACCACACCTGGGCTGTTTATTTCAGCATGATACAATGTTTGTACAGAGTCTGGTGACATTTAAGTGTATGCAGAAACCCCATTTTTATGCAGAGCATTTCAAGCAAACTTAAACCTAGCTTAAGACTAAAAGGGCAATTACTAATTGTTTGCTTGTATATACGGTCTCTAAGGGGACATGAACAATAAATTTGGGAATCATGATTCAATTCAATTCAATTCAAGTTTATTCTCTATAAAGGTTACAATGTGGGGTTTACAGGTTTTGGGTATTGTGTGGTTTACATGTTATAAAATACTAATTACAGAGGGGGGCCACTAGGACACCT
Organism: Cherax quadricarinatus; assembly: GCF_038502225.1. Taxonomy (NCBI): domain Eukaryota; kingdom Metazoa; phylum Arthropoda; class Malacostraca; order Decapoda; family Parastacidae; genus Cherax; species Cherax quadricarinatus. The sequence continues at coordinate 18,488,590 of NC_091300.1, forward strand.
AGCATGGCTAGGCATTTCGGGCAGACTTAGATTAATTCTTAACATTAAATCCTTACAGATTATGGTATTAAGGCTCAGTGACTACATCATAATTTGTAAGTTTAGCAATGTGAATGTTTTTGATTTGGCACAATACAAAGTGTCTATATTGGAGTATCATAGGCAAACTTATGACTAGTTAGGATTTATTATTTTAAGATTAAGATTAGTATTTCTGAGTTTATAGCCAGTGGGTGAGTGAGTGTAATTGTGAACCACCAGGTGGTTATCATGTAGTTAGTTGTCGGGGTGTATCAGGGAGATAAGATGTTTTCTAACTGTAGTTTTGAAAGTGATGAATGTGTCTGCAGTTCTAGAGTTTTCAGGTAGGGTGTTCCAGATTTTAGGTCCTTTGAAATACATTGAAATTTTGTAAAGGTTTAGTCAAACCCGGGGAATGTCATAGAGATGTTTGTGTCTGGTGTTATGCCTGTGGATCCTGTCACAACTATCAGAAAGCATTTTATGTCAAGGTTAATATTGGAATTTAAGGTCCTGTATATATAGATTGCACAGTAGTAAGTGTGGATGTTCTGAACAGGGAGTAAGTTTAGATCTATGAAGAGTGGGGGGCTGTGTTGCCAGGGATGGGATTTAGTGATTATTCTTACTGCGGCTTTTTGTTGGATTATTATTGGCTTTAGGTGTGTTGCTGCAGTTGAACCCCAAGCACAGATAGCATAGGTGAGGTATGGATATATAAGTGAATGGTATAGTGTGAGAAGGGCAGTTTGCGGCACGTAGTATCGTATCTTGGAGAGGATACCCACCGTTTTGGATACTTTTTTTGTTATGTGTTGGATATGGGTGCTGAAATTTAGGTTGTTGTCGAGGTATAGGCCAAGGAATTTGCCCTCATTATGTCTGGCAATTAGAGTGTTGTCGATCTTAATGTTAAGTTGCGCAACACCTGCTCTGCTACCAAACATAATATAGTAGGTTTTGTCAGTGTTTAGTGTAAGTTTATTGGCTGTCATCCAAGTCGATATTTTGAGCAGCTCCTCGTTAACAATGGTGTTGAGGGTGGCAAGATTAGGGTGGGAGATGACATAAGTCCTGTCGTCAGCAAAGAGAATGGGTTTCAGGTGTTGGGATATGTTTGGAAGATCATTGATGTAAATGAGGAAGAGCAGGGGTCCAAAGACACTTCCCTACGGAACTCCAGTATCAAGTGGCCATATTGATGAGGCTGTGTCTTTAATGGTGACATACTGATACCTATTAGAAAGGTAGGATTTAAAATATGCAAGAGCATGGCCTCTTATACCATAGTGGTCAAGTTTGTGGAGTAGGATGCCGTGGTCTACTGTGTCAAACGCTTTTCTTAGGTCAATAAAAATTCCTGGGGATATTCCTTATTTTCCAATGCTGTGTAAAGCAGGTCTAGCATTTTTATAATTACATCATTAGTGCTTTTATTTTTCCTGAATCCAAATTGGCAGTGGTTGAGTATGTTTTGTGATGTTATAAATGAATATAGTCTCCTGTGCACAAGTTTCTCAAAGATTTTGGATAGAAATGGTAAGTTTGATATTGCCTATAGTTGTTTACGTCTGTAGGGTCACCACCTTTATGTATTGGTGTAACCCTTGCTGTCTTGAGTAGTGTCGGGAAAGTGCTAGTTTCTAATAACTTGTTAAAAAGTAATATAATAGCATGCGAAAGGACATGGGCCGCTCGCTTGTACAATAATGGTGGGACGTGAGACAGATTCCCCGATTTATTTTTAAGTGACTTTGTGATCGCGGTGACTTCCGTGGGCTCAGTTGGTACAAGATAGAAAGAATTTGGGAAATTCCCATCTAGGTAGTCCCTGGCATGGGCATTGGTACGTGGGATTTTACTGGCGAGATTAGATCCTATGTTTGAGAAGAAGTCGTTTATCTTGTTAGCTGTATCAGTGGGATGCAGTGGTGTTTCATGAGGTTTAGTTAGAACAATATTCTTGTTTTTTTTCAGTTTGTGGGTCCCCAGAATCTGGGAAAGTGTTTTCCAGGTCTTTTTTATATCTCCTCTTGTGTCAGTGAATCTGCTGGAGTAGTACATTTGCTTGGCTTTCTTTATTAATTTGGTGAGAACTGTTGAATATTGTTTAAGAGTACCTTTGTGTATTAAGCCCTGTCTACATTGCTTTTCATATTGGTGTTTCTTATCAATGGATTTCAGAATACTGCTGGTTAGCCATGGGCAACCAAGCCGTTTATTCGTGATCTGTTTAGTTTTTATAAGACAATGTTTGTTGTATAGTCTTTGTTAAAAAAAATGTCTGTCCAATCATCAATACCATTGGCATTGGAGAATTCTGTAGGCCAGTCAACAGTCTCTAGGTCTGCTGTGAAATTCCTTATTGAGGCCTCATCATGGAGTCTAAATGAAATTTTGTTGCATTCGAGTGGTGGCTTACTAATGTTTGTTAAGAGGAAGGTTGGGTAGTGGTCAGTAGTGCTGTCTGTGATTATCCCTGATTTAAGGGGGGCTAGTATTGTTGGTATGAGAAGTGTGATGTTCATATTGTTGATGAAATCAATTACAGTCTGATCATCTGGTAGGCCAAGGTTGATATTGAAGTCTCCAGCTAAGAGAAGGTGGTGCTTGTTCATTTGTCTGTTTGTTATTAGTGACTTTAGATTCTCACTGAAGTTTGGGATGTTTGTGTGGGGTATCCGGTATATGGCACCGATTGTTATAGGCGTCTTGAGGTTTTTTACAGTAAAATTAGCAAAAATGTATTCTCCATATTCATCACTAAAGCAATTAGTGCTAATACAAGATAGATGGTTAGAGTAATAGATTGCAGTACCACCCCCAACTTGGTATGGTCTGCAGTTGTGGATTGCTGTGTATCCTGGTAGTGGGTAGATATCAATTGTGTCCTGTTTAAGCCAGGTCTCAGTAAGAATAATGCAGGAGAAGGATGTCTTTAGTGACTCAAGGAGTGCCAGGAGGTCATCATAGTGTTTGCTTAAGGACCTGATACTGTAGTTAAGAACTGATAGACTTTGAGCAATGTTCAGGATAGTGCTGGCTTGTGATGCTGTGTAATAAAGGCAGTTACTTTCCAATAAGTTTTGATTGTGTGCTAGATTATGGAGGTTTAGATCAGGGTCATCGTGATCATGGTAAACAATTATCATATTTAATTGTTAACTGTCCAAAAGCATCAAATCAAGACTCATAGCAACAAGTTATCAGGCAATTTAACATTTCAAAATTAATGAACTGTAAAATAAGTAAAAAAAAAAAAAAAAAAAAAAAAAAAATATTTTTCCCCTAGATGAATCCAGAGCTGAATGCCAATAATTGGGGTACAATACCAGCAGCACTCCTGGGCAGCTGAGTGAGAGGAAGTGTGCACACAAGTCACTCTCATGACAGCCAGGTGACATTCTTGACCAATTACAGTACTATTTATGTCTTGTGTACTAGGTGAACACTTTAAAAAAAAAAAAAAAAAAAAAAGGTGTTCACCTGGTCTTGTGTACCAGGTGAACACATCTAACTAAATTTGCTTTATTATATTCATCTTACTACTAGGATAACAAACTACACGTTTATAAAAACTGAAACTATTAGTGATACTAATAGGCTAGATTCCTCTGAAAGATCTATGAAACATCAAAAAAAGAAAAGAGAATATTAGGCCTACAACTACTATAACCTACAATACACCTCAAACTAGAGTGAAATAGCTATTAATATAGAATAGAATAGAATACAGAATGTAAGAATAAAATAATGGACAAACAACAGTATATTTGATACAGATAGACAAAATTTAGAAAAGCTATGCAAATGGTTTAAAAAATATTTTGTACTCAAAACCAGAGCTCATTGCAGCAAAGTGGGTCTGCAAGAAAATTGCAAGAGTACTGTATGATGGTGCTTGACAATATATCTGTTAATCCACCTCTTGACAAACTGACAGCACAATATTTGTACTGTATTTATGCCACAAAATTAAACATCCCTGACCCAATCAAGGGATCAAAGTGTTAGTTACATAAGTTTTATATTCCTATTACCTGCAGTCTGCCTGCCACTTCTCCTTGCTGAGAAATAATGGGCACGTGGTAATTTAGCCGTACATCATGAAATAAACAGTCAAGGAAAATATTGGCCACTCCAATAAGGTTATGATTTTCTTGGCTCTCATAAAATGGATCAGCATCTGGATGGGTAATTAGTGGGTTATTTTGCTGCTCATCGTACATTTCTCTCATGACAATCAACTTGTGCTCTAACTTCTCCATTGACCAAACCTGAAAAAAGCAAAGTGCAATTTTATTACTAAAAACTTTGTTATACACATCAATACACGTATGTCTTAAACCAGTGGTTCCCAAACTTTTTCAGCTTGTTACCCAATTTAACATGCCACATAAAGCATGTTACCCCTTTCACAAAATGTTGTTATTATTGATATATATGGCTAAATTAACCCTTTGAGGGTTTTCGTCGTACTAGTACGTCTTACGCGTAGGGGTTTTTGACGTACTAGTACTCATAAATTCTAGCGACCTCAAATCTAGTGGGAGAAAGCTGGTAGGCCTTCATATGAAAGAATGGGTCTATGTGGTCAGTGTGCACAGTCTAAAAAAAATCCTGCAGCACACGGTGCATAATGAGAAAAAAAAAACTTTTTCCATTTTTTTTTAATAAATCAGCGACTTTGCAGTGTATTTTCGTATAGTATTTATTGTTGTATTCTAGTTTTCTTGGTCTCATTTGATAGAATGGAAGACATATTACTGAAATTGAGATGATTTTGACTGGTTTTACAATGAAAGGTGCCTTGAAATTGAGCTCAAAGTAGCAGAAATGTTCGATTTTTACCAAACTTCAAAAGTAAACAAATCGTGCCAAGCGTGCAATACACGTCAACTGGTGAGTCTAATATTCTTTCACAAGTGCACCAATAATATTTATACCATTTTTTACACTAATGCAGTAGTCTGCATAACAGTAAATCTTATATTTTTTGTGAGAATAAAAATTCAAAGTGGAAAGCAAAAGAATATAAGAGGGGCCTTGAGACGTGACTAATGACTAGAGGAAATGTCATTTTAGTGCCAGGAATGTCTTTCTTGTTTATTCTGGACCCTATTCCGAAATTGGCATCTTTTGAAATTTGTGTGAAATTGGCAAAATTGCTAAATTCTGACCACTGTACTGGATAGTTGAATTTATAAATGGGTGGTTTCTTGCACCCATTCGATAGAAAAAATGGAGTTCTAGCGAAATATTCATGTTTTTTGTCGACTAGTACAGCGAAATTGGCCGAAAATGGGGCTCAATGTGGGCAAAATCGCCGATCCGTAAACATCGCCAAGACCGCTAACTTTGCGAGAGCATAATTCCGTAAGTTTTCTATCAAATTTCAAACTTTTGGTGTCGTTATGATCGGGAAAAGATTCTCTATCTTTTCATAAGAGAAAATAATTTTTTTTTTTTTTAAATTTGGCCGACCCTGAGAACGAGTTTCGGAGAGGGCCTGTCGACCCTCAAAGGGTTAAAACACTTGAGATATTTTCTTTTATTTATTGTATTTGAACATTGTGCATCTCTAATGACTATTACCAAAGATGTCAAGAACATCAGTGGGATGGATGGAGTTGCATACTTGAAGCTAGTTTAGGAATTCTTGGCTTCATACCAGCTTATGTCTACCTCGGCTGATGCTCACAGATAAACTGACAGTGTGAAATAGAGGCAGCCTCAGGAAGTGAGTGACGCGTACTGGACAGGTCGATCTGGGCTACTGAGTGACTTTTGTCCTGAAGCATACTTGTCAAAATACTTTTGGGTTTCCACACACTTAGCTATATATTCCTTCTTTTCTAATACTGTATATTAGTTTTTGATGTTTATTGTTATTTGGTTTAACTTTATTACTTACTTATAATAGGTTTACTTTACAACTTTATATACTAAGACAAAGTTAACAATAATCCTCATACCGGGTACCGCATTGTTTTCTTGATTTTCAGAATTCATAACTTTTTTCTGTCACCCCTCCATTACCCCCCAAAAATGGTTAAATTACCCCCAGGGGGTAATTTACCCCCAGTTTGGGAACCACTGTCTTAAACAATAAAACTACTAAACAAGCTCTTTGTAAAAAATTATTGCCTTCAAATCATGAGATAAACTACTGTACTAATATAATTAATATTTTATTTGTCTACTCACCAATGAACTATGGATGGGTATCGATGTGCTATTCTGAAACAGGACTGCTAAGAATTCATAAAAAAGACTTAAAATTACAAACAGTATATATACAGCAAATTAAATAAAACAGTTTTGTCAGGAGTGTGAGAGATTGTTATAGATGGTACAGCAAGACAGAGAGGCATAAACTGGCTGAGGTAAATGATAACAGGAACCTCTTAATTAAATAATGTAAAAAAAAAGAGGAGGAATACGAGATACTGTCAAAAAATTCCCAGACTTAAATTACCACATGCTTCCTGGCTGAAATATAGTAGTGGCATTGATTACAGTACACTCTTTTGTGAAGTAGAGTGGCAAGATTTAGTGAGGTCAGTCATTCCACTGAGGTTTGACAGGCATTTTTTTGTCTTGTTGCCACTGCAATTTTTTTTGTGCAACAACGAAATCTTTGAAGGGAGGGTGGGGAGGGAGGGAAGAGAGAGTGAGTGTGAGAGTGAGTGTGAGAGAATGAGTGTGAGAGAGTGAGTGTGAGAGAGTGAGTGTGAGAGAGTGAGTGTGAGAGAGTGAGTGTGAGAGAGTGAGTGTGAGAGAGTGAGTGTGAGAGAGTGTAAGTGTGAGAGTGTGTGAGTGTGTGTACTCACCTAGTTGAGGTTGCAAGAGTGTGTGTGAGTGTGATTGTGTGTGTGTGTGTGTGTACTCACCTATTTACTCACCTATTTGTGGTTGCAGGGGTCGAATCCTAGCTCCTGGCCCCGCCTCTTCACCGGTTGCTACTAGGCCCTCTCTCTCCCCGCTCCATGAGCTTTATCAAACCTCGTCTTAAAACTGTGTATGGTTCCTGCCTCCACTACGTCATTTTCTAGGCTATTCCACTGCCTTACAACTCTATGACTGAAGAAATACTTCCTACTATCTCTCTGACTCATTTGTGTCTTCAACTTCCAATTGTGGCCTCTTGTTTCTGTGTCCCCTCCCTGGAACATCCTGTCTTTGTCCACCTTGTCTATTCCACGCAGTATTTTGTGTGTATGTGTGTGTGTGTGTGTGTGTGTGTGTGTGTGTGTGTGTGTGTGTGTGTGTGTGTGTGTGTGTGTGTGTGTGTGTGTGTGTGTGTGTGTGTGCGCGCACATGCATGCTCACCTAATTGTGGTTGCAGGGGTCGAGACTCAGCTCCTGGCCCCGCCACTTCAATGACCGTTGCTAGGTCCTCCCTCTCCCTGCTCCATGAACTTTATCATACCTTGTCTTAAAACTATGTATAGTTCCTGCCTCCACTACATCGCCTGCCAGACTATTCCACTTCCTAACTACTCTATGACTGAAGAAATACTTCCTAACATCCCTCTGACTCATCTGAGTCTTCAGCTTCCAATTGTGACCCCTTGTTTCTGTGTCCCATCTCTGGAACATCGTGTCTCTGTCCACCTTGTTTATTCCACGCAGTATTTTGTATGTTGTTATCAAGTCTTCCCTGACCCTCCAGTCCTCCAGCGTCGTTGGACCGATTTCCCTTAACCTTTCTTCATAGGACATTCCCCTTAGCTCTGGAACTAACCTTGTTGCAAACCTTTGCACTTTCTCTAATTTCTTGATGTGTTTGACCAGGTGTGTGTTCCAAACTGGTGCAGCGTACTCCAGTATGGGCCTGACGTACACAGTGTATAAAGTCTTGAAAGGATTCCTTACAGAGGTACTGGAATGCTATTCTCAGGTTTGCCAAGTGCCCATATGTTGCAGCAGTTATCTGGTTAATGTGTGCTTCTGGCGATGTACTCGGTATTATACTCACCCCTAGGTCTTTCTCCTTGAGGTTTGCAGCCTTTGGCCTCCTAGCTTATACTCTACAGTCTTCTTTGCCCTCCTCCTATCTTCATGACTTTGCATTTGGTGGTTAAATTCTAGGAGCCAGTTTCTGGACCACACATCCAGCCTGTCCAGGTCTCTTTGTAGACCTGTCTGGTCTGTGTCTGATTTAATTCTCCTCATTAACTTAACATCATTTGCAAACAGGGACACTTCTGAGTCTATCCCTTCCGTCATGTCTTTCACATATACCAAGAATAGCACTGGTCCCAGGACTGACCCCTTTGGGACCCCGCTCATCACCGGCACCCACTGTGATACCTCAGGTATTCTCTGATCCATTGCAGTGCCCTTCCTGTTATATTTGTCTGTTCCTCTAGCTTCTGTACTAATCTCTTGTGAGGAACTGTGTCGAAGGCCTTCTTGCAGTCCAAGAAAATGCAATCAACTCACCCCTCTCCCTCATTTCTTACTTCAGTTACCTTGTCATAAAACTCTAGTAGGTTTGTGACACAGGATTTAACTTCCATGAATCCGTGCTGGCAGTCGTTTATAATCTTGTTCTGCTCCAGGTGCTCCACCACTCTCCTCCTGATAATCTTTTCCAAGACTTTGCAAACTATACACGTCAGTGACACTGGTCTATAATTTAGTGCTTCATTTCTGTCTCCTTTCTTAAAGATGGGGACTACATTTGCCTTCTTCCATACTTCAGGTAGTTGCCCAGTTTCAAGGGAAGTGTTGAAGATTTTGGTTAGTGGCACATGTAGTGTCTCTGCTCCCTCTCTAAGGACCCATGGAGAGATGTTGTCCAGTCCCACCGCCTTTGAGGTATCAAGGTCACTTAGGAGCTTCTCCACCTCCTCCTCAGTTGTGTGCAATTCATCCAACACTTGCTAGTATATCCCTTGTTGATGTACCCCACTGTTTTGTCTTCCCAGTGTCCCTTCAGCCTCCACTGTAAATACTTCCTGAAATCTCATGTTGAGCTCCTCACATACTTCCTGGTCATTTCTTGTGAGCTCCCCACCTTCTTTCCTCAGCCTGATTACCTGGTCCTTGACTGTTGTCTTCCTTCTGATGTGGTTGTAGAGTAGTTTTGGGACAGACTTGACTTTCAATGCTATGTCATTTTCATACTGCCGCTGTGCCTCCCTCCTTATCTGTGCATACTTGTTTCTGGCTCGTCGACTAATCTCTTTATTTTCCCGAGTCCTTTGCCTTCTGTACTTTTTCCATTCTCTAGAGCACTTAGTTTTTACCTCCCTACACCTTCGGATAAACCAAGGGCTCATTCTGTCCTTCCCATTATTTCTGTTACCCTTGGGAACAAACCTTTCCTCTGCCTCCTTGCATTTTGTTGTTACAAAGTCCATCATTTCGTTTACTGATTTTCCTACCAACTCCTGCTCCCACTGAACCTCCTGCAGGAAGGTCCTCATTCCTGTGTAGTCCCCCCTTTTATAGTTTAGCTTTTCCCTTTCTACTCCTGTTACCCTCTCCACTTTTAGCTCCACGATGTATTCAAAGCTCATAACCACGTGGTCACTAGCTCCAAGGGGCCTTTCATATGTGATGTGCTCAATGTCTGAGCTACTCAGGGTGAACACAAGGTCCAGTCTTGCTGGTTCATCCTCCCCTCTCTCTCTGGTAGTGTCCCTAACATGTTGGTGCATGATATTTGCCAGCACCACATCCATCATCTTGGCTCTCCATATTTCAGGACCCCCATGTGGCTCCAGGTTTTCCCAATCAATCTCCCTGTGATTGAAGTCACTTAGGACCAGTAACTTCACTCTACTTGAGTGAGCTCTTCTTGCCACCTCAGCTAGTGTGTCCACCATTGTTCTGCTGCACTCATCATATTCCTCTCTTGACCTCCTGCAGTTTTGTGGTGGGTTATACATCACTGCAATGACTGCCTTGTGTTCCCCTGACTGAACTGTACCTACTTTGTAATCCCTTTCTCCAATCTCGTCCATTCCTTCCATTTTTTGATAACCCCACCGGTTTTTAATTAGTAGTGCAACCCCCACTCCCCCTCTGCTCCTATCCTTCCTCAGGATCTGATATCCGGGTGGGAAGATTGCATCTGTTATTATCTCAGTGAGTTTTGTTTCTGTAACCGCTACGATGTCTGGGAACATCTCCTTGATTCTTTCATACCATTCCTCACATTAATCGTTACTCCATCCATGTTCGTGTACCAAACCTTCAATTTCTTTTCAATAACTGTGGTCTGGGGAGAGAGGTGGGCTAGGGGGAACAGGTGCCCTGGCAGGGGCCTATAGGGGGTTGTTATGGGAGTGGGGTGTGGGGTGTGGGGGCAGAGGGCCTATGGGGGGTTTCAGTGGAGGTGGGGGTGAGGGGTATGGGGGGAGATGGCCTAGGGGGGGTTACAGTGAGGGTGGGGGTTGTGGTTAGGGGGATGGGGATAGAGGGTACAGTGTGTGGGTTGCTGTGGGTTACTGTGAGGGTGGGGTTTGTGGTGAGGGGGATGGGGGGGAGAAGGTACACTGTGTGGGTTACTGTGGGCTTCAGTGGGGGTGAGGTTTGAGCTGAGGGGGATGTGTGGGTTACTGAGGGTTACTGTGGGGGTGGGGTTTGTGCAGAAGGGGATGTATGTATGTACTCACCTAATTGTGGTTGCAGGGGTCGAGATTCAGCTCGTATGTGTGTATGTGTATGAATGTATGTATGTGTGTATGTGTGTGTATGTGTGTGTATGTGTGTGTGTGTGTGTATGTGTATGTGTATGTGTATGTGTATGTGTGTGTGTGTGTGTGTGTGTGTGTGTGTGTGTGCATGAGCGTGTGTGTGAAATTCTGTTTCAAGCTTGGTAAAATACTCACAAAGTGCTTCAACAAGCATTTGGCACTAAGCATTCGGGTGGACACAGTGTTTTGAATGGTTTTTCAGTTCAAAGAAGAATGAATATCAGATGAGGATGAAGAAAGTGAGGAAGGCTATTCCACACACATTGTTGTCAAGAGTATCCAGGACACTGTAAGTATTGTGGGAATTTCTTATGGGTTGTGTCAAAGTATTTTTGACTGAAAATTTGAATATGAGGCGAGTGGCTTGCTGACTCAAGACCAGACCTAAATTTTCTGACCAAAAACAACATGGCAGTCATCCCATCCTCTTTACTCCACAGATCTAGCCCCTGTGACTACTTCCTTTTCTCCGAAATAAAAATGGCACTCAAGGGGTGGCTTTTTAATAATATGGAGATTCAAGTAAAATCATTGGCTGCATTAGATGCCATTTAGAAAGAGGAGCTGAAAAAATGTTTCAAGAAGTTGCAGAGGTGCTGGAATCATTGTACAGCCTCCCAAGCAAGGTACACTGAGAAAGACAACTAGGTCTGGTTGCAGACCTTTTTGAAAGCATTCATTTATTCATTAAAGATTTTCCGGTACTTCCGGCCCGGGTCTTTTTGAAAGCACCTCTCATGTACTATACATGAGATATGTCAGCAGTTTGCTAGACTGTGTATTAGCAGATAAAATGTTGATGAGGTGATTTCTGGATATGAAATGAAAATGTTTATTTCTTTGCAAAGCTTACAATGTGTGGTTTATATATTATAAAATATTAATTACAAAGAAAGTCATTAGCATGCATAGGCATTTCAGGCAGACTAATCCTAATTCTTACTCTATATTGAAACAAGTTATGGAGCAGTACATTTAAATATGCATTATTGTATACTGATATAAAAGTTAGGTAACTGAAATGATTAACATTAATTAGATTTTGTTATGGGGCTATAGGACCCAACATGTATTTATAAGTAACAGTTACTTTGGAATACCTAATTATATTGAATTGATGGGGACTTTGCTCTAAATGTCAGAAGGACTGATCAACCTTTTGACTGAGAGGCAGCTGGGTCAAGCCTATTTTTCTCAATATAATAGGTTATACTATAGACACATAAACACACAATTTAAATAAGTAGTTTATAAAGTTGTATTTCTTTTTGTAAAAGTAAAATTAAGGTGTGGTAGAATTGTGGTAACTGGAGAATTATGCTTGGCAACAGTCTTTTGTTTTGGTGGGAGGAGCTTAGCCAGGCTCTCTCTCTCTCTCCCTCTCACTGACTCTCTCTCTCTGTGGCTGACCTTCAACCTGGCAGGATCTCTGGGTCCTTCTCCTATCTTTTGGGGCATCATGTGTGCTCCAGGGGTGAGTTTTTATAATTTAAGTTTTGGCCACCATACCCAGGGTGACTAAAGTGTGTCAAAACACTGGTTAGCCCAGAGTTATGTCAGGAAGAGTGAAGGACAAGAGTTGTTGCAACACACCATGTGGAGCACAGGCATGGAGTGTGTAGATTTTGTTTTGAAAATGGAGGCTGTGATTGTATATTCTGTACATATCTATTGAGAATACAGTTATATTTTTATAGTAGTAGTTTACATAACCTGTGAAGAGGGCTGGTGAAAGGGTATCAGAGACACTCAAGATGATCAGCCATGATGTAAGTATTACCCCTAGACAAATAAGGCCATTAAGTAAAAGCTACCCCACACTAGAGCATGTAGTGAGAACCTTACTATCAAGGTAATAAGGGACAAACCAACGTAACAGATTTGTAATAGTGAGGTAGTACAAAATATATAACAATATTACAATTAGTAAATTTAGTAATGGGAATGGTTTTATCTTGGCATGATACACTGTTTCTATAAAAGCTCCTATATTGGGAGAGTATTTCAGGCAAATAGCAATAGCTAAATTAGGAATTTTATATTTACAGTCATTTGGGTGAGTGTAAGTGTAAAATAGGGGGAAATACAGATAACAAAAGTAAGTCTATTTTGTTTTGGATGTATTCATGATAGAAAAAAGAGAATAGGTGGTTTTTACATAGTTAGCTGATGATGAGGTGTGTTAGGGAGATCAGACGTTTTTTAACGGTAGTTGTGAAAATGGTGGTTGAGTCTGCAGTTCTACAGTTTTCGGGCAGGGAGTTCCAGATTTTAGGCCCTTTTATGTACATTGAGTTTTTGTAGAGATTTAGCCGGACACGAGAAATGTTAAAGAGATTTTTGTGTCTGGTATTGAGGCTATGGGTCCTGTTGCAGCTATCAAGAAAGTGTTTGGGAGTGTTGAAGGGTAACTTGATAAATTAGATCATGACTTGGTGAAAACTACAGTATGAGAGCATAATAGTACTAAAACTTTTATATGGGTATGACACATGGGCTCTGAATTTTAGAGAGAGGAAGAAGTTAGAAGTAGTGGAGATGTCATGTTTGAGAGTAGTGTGTGGTGTGAATATTATGCAGAGAATTTAAAGGGGTAGAAATTAAAAGGTGGTGTGGAGATCAACAAAGGTATAATTCAAGTGCTGAGGAGAGGTTGAGGTAGTTTAGGCATGTAGAAAGGATGGAGAGAGATAATTGATGAAGACAGTGTATAAAACTGGGGTTGAAGGAAGGAGGGGTAGGGGATCATCCCAGGAACAGCTGGAGGGAGAGGGATGGGTTAAAAGGAGGTTTTAAATTTTAGGTTCTTGAGCATCCAGCAGGCTTGTGTACATCAGATAGGAGAGAATAGAGATAAATGGTTTTTAACAAAACATGTTTTAAATGATAATGGCAGCCCTTTAGTTATAGGTAATACATATTTTAAGAAAAAGAGGATAAATAAGTATACAAGATATGATGTAGGGCGAAATGACAGTAGTTTGTTGGATTATGTATTGGTAGATAAAAAACTGTTGAGTAGACTTCAGGATGTACATGTTTACAGAGGGGCCACAGATATATCAGATCACTTTCTAGTTGTAGCTACACTGAGAGTAAAAGGTAGATGGGATACAAGGAGAATAGAAGCATCAGGGAAGAGAGAGGTAAAGGTTTATAAACTAAAAGAGGAGGCAGTTAGGGTAAGATATAAACAGCTATTGGAGGATAGATGGGCTAATGAGAGCATAGGCAATGGGGTCGAAGAGGTATGGGGTAGGTTTAAAAATGTAGTGTTAGAGTGTTCAGCAGAAGTTTGTGGTTACAGGAAAGTGGGTGCAGGAGGGAAGAGGAGTGATTGGTGGAATGATGATGTAAAGAGAGTAGTAAGGGAGAAAAAGTTAGCATATGAGAGGTTTTTACAAATTAGAAGTGATGCAAGGAGGGAAGAGTATATGGAAAAAAAGAGAGAGGTTAAGAAAGTGGTGAAGCAATGTAAAAAGAGAGCAAATGAGAGAGTGGGTGAGATGTTATCAACAAATTTTGTTGAAAATAAGAAAAAGTTTTGGAGTGAGATTAACAAGTTAAGGAAGCCTAGAGAACAAATGGATTTGTCAGTTAAAAATAGGAGAGGAGAGTTATTAAATGGAGAGTTAGAGGTATTGGGAAGATGGAGGGAATATTTTGAGGAATTGTTAAATGTTGATGAAGATAGGGAAGCTGTGATTTCGTGTATAGGGCAAGGAGGAATAACATCTTGTAGGAGTGAGGAAGAGCCAGTTGTGAGTGTGGGGGAAATTCATGAGGCAGTAGGTAAAATGAAAGGGGATAAGGCAGCCGGGATTGATGGGATAAAGATAGAAATGTTAAAAGCAGGTGGGGATATAGTTTTGGAGTGGTTGGTGCAATTATTCAATAAATGTATGGAAGAGGGTAAGGTACCTAGGGATTAGCAGAGAGCATGCATAGTTCCTTTGTATAAAGGCAAAGGGGACAAAAGAGAGTGCAAAAATTATAGGGGGATAAGTCTGTTGAGTATACCTGGTAAAGTGAATGGTAGAGTTATTATTGAAAGAATTAAGAGTAAGACTGAGAATAGGATAGCAGATGAACAAGGAGGCTTTAGGAAAGGTAGGGGGTGTGTGAACCAGGTGTTTACAGTGAAATATATAAGTGAACAGTATTTAGATAAGGCTAAAGAGGTCTTTGTGGCATTTATGAATTTAGAAAAGGCGTATGACAGGGTGGATAGGGGGGCAATGTGGCAGATGTTGCAAGTGTATGGTGTAGGAGGTAGGTTACTGAAAGCAGTGAAGAGTTTTTACGAGGATAGTGAGGCTCAAGTTAGAGTATGTAGGAAAGAGGGAAATTATTTCCCAGTAAAAATAGGCCTTAGACAAGGATGTGTGATGTTACCGTGGTTGTTTAATATATTTATAGATGGGGTTGTAAGAGAAGTAAATGCGAGGGTCTTGGCAAGAGGCGTGGAGTTAAAAGATAAAGAATCACACATAAAGTGGGAGTTGTCACAGTTGCTCTTTGCTGTTGACACTGTGCTCTTGGGAGATTCTGAAGAAAAGTTGCAGAGATTGGTGGATGAATTTGGTAGGGTGTTCAAAAGAAGAAAATTAAAAGTGAATACAGGAAAGCGTAAGGTTATGAGGATAACAAAAAGATTAGGTGATGAAAGATTGGATATCAGATTGGAGGGAGAGAGTATGGAGGAGGTGAATGTATTCAGATATTTGGGAGTGGACGTGTCAGCAGATGGGTCTATGAAAGATGAGGTGAATCATAGAATTGATGAGGGGAAAAGGGTGAGTGGTGCACTTAGGAGTCTGTGGAGACAAAGAACTTTGTCCTTGGAGGCAAAGAGAGGAATGTATGAGAGTATAGTTTTACAAACTCTCTTATATGGGTGTGAAGCATGGGTGATGAATGTTGCAGCGAGGAGAAGGCTGGAGGCAGTGGAGATGTCATGTCTGAGGGCAATGTGTGGTGTGAATATAATGCAGAGAATTCGTAGTTTGGAAGTTAGGAGGAGGTGCGGAATTACCAAAACTGTTGTCCAGAGGGCTGAGGAAGGGTTGTTGAGGTGGTTCGGACATGTAGAAAGAATGGAGTGAAACAGAGTGACTTCAAGAGTGTATCAGTCTGTAGTGGAAGGAAGGCGAGGTAGGGGTCGGCCTAGGAAACGTTGGAGGGAGGGGGTAAAGGAGGTTTTGTGTGCGAGGGGCTTGGACTTCCAGCAGGCATGCGTGAGCGTGTTTGATAGGAGTGAATGGAGACAAATGGTTTTTAATACTTGACGTGCTGTTGGAGTGTGAGCAAAGTAACATTTATAAAGGGGTTCGGGGAAACTGGCAGGCCGGACTTGAGTCCTGGAGATGGGAAGTACAGTGCCTGCACTCTGAAGGAGGGGTGTTAATGTTGCAGTTTAAAACTGTAGTGTAAAGCACCCTTCTGGCAAGACAGTGATGGAGTGAATGATGGTGAAAGTTTTTCTTTTTTGGGCCACCCTGCCTTGGTGGGAATCAGCCAGTGTGATAATAAAAAAAAATGTTTTTGGAGTGTGAGCAAGGTAACATTTATGAAGGGATTGGGGGAAATGATTAGCCAGACTTGAATCCTGGCGGTGAATAGGTAGTGTCTGCACTTTGTAGAAGGGGTGGAGATGTTGTCGGAGGATAAGCTGAATTGTAGTGTTAGCACACTTCTGAAGAAGACCACTAGTGACTGAATGAATGATGGTGTCTTTGTCTCTGTATCACCTTGTTCTGGCCGGAAACAGCCATGGAGATAAAAAAAAAATTTAAATACAAATGCTAAATCAACTGAATGGAAACCTGATCCCAGTTTTCTATTTTTTTTTTCTTTTGCTGTTTTTTAACCACCACCCAAACTGGCAAGTGGGAGAAACAATGGCAATTCTGGATGGTAGAAGACCAGTTAAGAGCCATAAATGTAAAAGACAGTCAAATAAATTGCAGAAGCTTAATCTTTTCCACAGAATATAATCATACCTGGTTTGGCTTTCCTTTCCTCTTGAGTAGAATTGCTGGTTCACTAACAAATGCAGATCTCTTCCGGTTGGGAGACAAATTCTGTGGAGGAATTTGTAGGGTCACCCCAAATGTTGTCTGTCTGCCCATTTCATCAGCAAATATGTTTGCCTCACGTACCAAGGTGTTAGCCTTCATAATATCTTGTCTAAGCTGAGCTAAGCTGCGCCTGAACATATCCTCTCTGCCAGGGTACAAAAGAGAACTTTGCTCGAACATGTCCTCTCTGAAGTGTAACAAAAATAATTAATATACATAAATTTAACACTATCAAACTGATAAAGCTGGGTGGGTGGAAGATTTTTCACAAAAAAATGCATGCTCCCAGTGAAATTAAATAAGATGCTAATGAAGCAATGCCACATTATAATGTACATCAGTGAGATTAAATAATTCCTGCATAAAATTATACGTGAAACAGGAATTCTTATGAATATATGATAAGTCTCAATGATGATGTAAAATCTGAGAGTAACTACATTAAAGAATATCATTAGATTGAGAGAGAAGTACATTTTTACAGCACTGGAATCCCTGTTATACAGTGGACCCCCGCATACCAATTTTAATCCGTGCAAGAGGGCTCATTGGTATGCGAAATAATCGGTATGCGAATGAATTTTCCCCATAAGAAATAACGGAAATCAAATTAATCCGTGCAAGACACCCAAAAGTATGAAAAAAAAAATTTTACCACGTGAAATATACATTTTCCTAAACACAAAGAGAAGGATACATGCACAATAGTAGAGTAGTACATGCACAGTATATATTGTGCATGTACTAGTCTACTAAATGAAGAATAAATGACACTTACCTTTATTGAAGATGCAGCAATGACTGATGAGACACTGTGTCCTGGGAGTGCCTTTTCCTCCTGAGTACTGTAGGTCCTGTTTGATATTTTCTTCCAGAACATGCCTTATCACACTGTGTATGTCACTACGATTCTTAAATCTCTCAAACCAACCTTTGCTGGCTTTAAATTCACCAATATGAGCACTAGTTCCAGGTATTTTTCCCTGTTCACCTGGGTGTTAGTCGACTGGTGTGGGTTGCATCCTGGGAGACAAGATTAAGGACCCCAATGGAAATAAGTTAGACAGTCTTCGATGACACTGACTTTTTTGGGTTATCCTGGGTGGCAAATCCTCTGGGGTTAATTGTTTCTTGGTATATTCTCAATAAGCCACACCAACAACAGTGCTACAGCAGCAGCAGACGATGCTACAGCAGCAGCAGACGATGCTACAGCAGCAGCAGACGATGCTACAGCAGCAGCAGCAGCTGACAGTGCTACAGCAGCAGCAGACGATGCTACAGTAGCAGCAGACGATGCTACAGCAGCAGCAGACGATGCTACAGCAGCAGCAGCAGCTGACAGTGCAGCAGCAGCTGTACCACCAATAGTAGCGATGGTTGATTGGGGTTTATTATACAACCTGGCCAGCTCGGAGACACGCACTCCACTTTCATACTTATCAATGATCTTTTTCTTCATCTCTATAGTAATTCTCACCCTTATTGCTGTAGGGTTGGCACTAGAAGCTTTCTTGGGACCCATGGTCACTTATTTTCCTGATAAAATCACCAAAAACACTGTAATAATACGAAATGTTACGATTGTATGCTTGGATGCTACTGCGGAGGCTGGCTGGTAAACAATGCCACCGGCGGAACATGTGAGGCTGGCTAAGGCGCACATTGGACGCGTCTCGGACGAACAGCGGTGAGCGGGTTTTTGAGCGGTATGCGAGGCAAAATTTTTGCGATTAAAGTGAGCGGTATGCGGAATAAACGGTATGTGATGCCAACGGTATGCGGGGGTCCACTGTACTAACAATAACATGCATGCAAGCTTACAACACTATCAACTGCTACCATTAGGATTTAACCCTCAACCCTGTCACTGTCCGTCATGTAGATCTATGTTATTGACGCAAGGGTCCCTCAACTTAAGACACACGATAACTGACTCAGAGATGAATAAACATCACCTGCTACTTGCTGGTGACTTTAAATATAAGCCTCATCCAAACAGCTGACCCCCAGGTAGCTGATTTCACAAACACTATGAGCAGCTGCTTGCTACTACCATCTATAACTGAACCAACAAGAATCACAGAGACAAGTTGTTATGCAGTGTGCTACAGGAAAATATTTTATAAAATAACGCTCCATATATGTCATTTTCAGTGTAGCATCCGGAAAGTGGACGTGTATTATTCCTTGTAAGCGAATGCGTTTTATTCCTGTCAGTCAGGCAGTGGCCAGGACAGGAGCAGATGAGAGGTGTTTAGTTCAGTACCAGACGGGCGGTCACGGGGTAAAGTCATCATGTTCAGGTGGTACTTTGAGTAGATAGTTTTGGCAAGTTTTTAGTGCATTCTGTTTTGTGCATTTTCTGGTGCTCTCATGTTTATTTGTAAAACCCTAGTATGCAGGGGCCTGTGTTTTGGAGAGTATTTAACATTTCCACTGTAGGCTATGTAACCTGCAGAAACGAGGGGCGTCATGGAGCCTCCCTGTTCATAAATGGTCATTTATTTTGTTTAACTCATTAGTAGCAGTGTGCTAGTGAGTTTAGGTGAGCTGGAGTGTGGTGGTTTTTTGGAGTAGATTGTAAGTTGTATGTAAGTTACTATTATTATTATATTATACAGTAAGGCCCCGCTTTACGGCGTTTTGCCTTATGGCGTTTCGCCTTATGGCGTTCCGCTAATACGGCGATGTCAAATTATGACCAAAATTTGCTATAGGGCAAGCAGTCTTTCAAATACGCCGCCCCCCCCACCCGGTTTGTTTACGTTTTCCGTGACTTCATCTATTATGTCAGGAAACTTTCCAAAATTTCAAGTGTTTTAAAGTTACTGCATATTTTATATGTACTCTGATAATTATACTTAAGTGTACCTGTACTTAAATATACTTACACACTATGCTGGTGTGCAGGTACACATTAAAATAGCTAAGTCTCTCTCTACTCGTGACGCCAATACTACGTAATAATAATCACTCTTGGGCACACTAAATGTCTTATTTTACATCAATATAGGCATTTTTATTAATCCATCTATGATATTTTCCTCAAAATTATATATGAAACCCATTACATAGCATATAAACATGATACATACACTCCCAGAATAAAAATTGATGTAAATATGAGATTTGTTTACAAAGCGGCTGTGTAGGTAGTGTCGGAAGAATTACGTTTTCTCTAGTCAAACTCGGGGATAACTGTAGAAAAATATTCTTTTCGTATGCCTTTACTCTATATATAGCAATTCACGACCCTTGTGGGTTTAGTGCTTTTTATAATAAATAATAATAATAATATTAATATTATTATTATTAATATTAGTAATAATAATAATAATTATTATTATTATTATTATTAATATTATTATCTTCATTCACTCTAAAAATGGTGTGTTGCTGTTTGTTTATTCTGAACTAACTTGTACACAATGTAAGAATATTTGTATTGTGAGGTAATTATTATTATAGTAAAAAAATATTGAGGCAAATGTTTTACAAACTCTTACAAATGGATGTGAATGAACTAAAAGTAGACACATATTAATACACATTTATTTCGCCTGACCAAGTGATCGTCCACTACCTGTTCAATTTGTGTTCTTACATTGTCTCAACTCTGTATCTTGTTCTCTCTCTCGTTTACTCTTTCGTTAACTAGTTGGCTCTCATTGATGATGGCGTCTAAGGTTAGCTGTGATAAAAAGAGAAGTCATAAGCCTCTTGCTTTAAGTGCCAAGTTAGAGGATGATGGTGTGCCATTCTGATTTTATTCAATAAACACCCTGCCACTCACCTCTCACACATTAATATTAATATTTTAAGGTAAGTAATAAGTGTACTCTGTGTGTATCTTACCTTTTCTTGTGTTTTTAATGCCCATTTCAATTGCTAACTTAATATAAGTTAGTGTAAACTTGTTGTCTGGTGTTTATTGCATATTTTATGTGTGCTCTGATAATAATACTTGTGGAGCTGTGTGGTAGCTGGGTGGAGGGACAACATTACATTTTCTCTACTCAGCCATCAGAGAAAACGTGTATGAATCTGTGTTTGGCCCAGCCACTCCCTCACTCTGCTTTTGTTTACAATTTTCGGCATGAATTATTCATTACTTCTACCTTCGCTTATGATGGCATCTAAAGGTACTTGTTAGAAATGATTAAATTCAGTGAACAAGGCATGTCGATGTTAATAATATGGCTCTGGGCCACAGTGTAGTTAGCCTGTAGGTGTAGCCCAGGCTACACCTACCGGCTACCTACACTGACTTTATACAAATAAATACTACTCACCTCTCTTCCTATATTAAGACTACACATATTTTAAGGTAAATAATGAGTGTACTGTATGTGCATTTTACCTCTCTGGGATGTTTTAAATATCGTATATTAAGTATGAGACGGGGAGCCAGTGCTACCTACACCTGGGCTACCTGCACCTGACTTCCTACAAATAAGTACTACTCACCTCTCTCCCTACATTAAGATTACAAATACTTTAAGATAAGTAATGAATTTACTGTGAATGTATTTTCTTTGTGTGTTTTTAATGCCTGGTTCTATTACTAACTTAATATAATTTAGTGTAAACTTGTTGTCTGGTATTTATATGCATTTATAAATGGAAAAAATGGCATTCTGCTTCCGGCGATGTCTGCTTTCCGGCGACAGCCTGGAACCTAACCCACCGTATAAGTGGGGCCCTACTGTATATATTTTTGTAGAGGTGAGTTTTTGTGTCCTTCCATATACAACGTTAATTATTTGCACTCATGCTTAATATGTATGAGTACATGCTGGCCCAAGGTTCGCTGTGTTTTCAGAGCAAATTTATAGCCCCTAGACAGCAGTGTAAGCAGCCTTCAGGAGCCAGGAACATTTTAATTAAGTTACTACATTAAACTCGTAACATGGGGGCCTGTAGTGAAGAATTATCACATTAAGAATGATAATTCAAATTTGAAACCTGGAGAGTCTTTAACCCCTTGACTGTCACAACCCCAAATCCTGAGGTGTCTCCTGGTGTCACAAATTCCCCCCCCCCCCAAAAAAAATTATTCTTTCTTATAAAATGATAGAGAAACTTTTCCCAATTGTAATGACACCAAAAGAACGAAATTTGACGGAAAACTGAGGCTGCAAAGTTAGCAACCTCAGCGATATTTACGAATCAGCGATTTCGCCCACTTTGAGCCCTATTTTCGGCTAATTCCATTGTTCCAGTTGACCAAACTCACAGCTACTTGTTTAGAGATCCATTTTTCTATCGAATGAGTACAAGAAACTGCCCATTTACCGATTTCAACTACCCAATAACGTGGTCAGAAATTTGTAATTTGGCCAATTTTACGAAAATTAAAAAAATATGACAATTTCAAAATAGGGTCCAGAATGAACAATGCAGACATTCCTGGCTCTAAAATAACATTTTCTTTGTTCATCAGTTACATCTCCAGGCCCCTCTGATATTATTCTTGCTTTCTATTTTGAATTTTTATTCCAACAAAAAATAGAAGATTTACTGCTATGCAGACTACTGCAGTATTGTAATAATTGTATAAATAATGTCAACCCATTCATGACTGCATATTAGAATGGCTACTTGGACATTTATTGGACAATGACATCATTTGTTTACTTCTGAACCGGTAAAAATCAAACATTTCCCTACTTTGAGCTCCATTTCAAGGTTCTTTTCATAGTAAAACCAATCAAAATTATCTCTATTTCTATAATATGTTTTCCATTCTATCAAATGAGACCAAGAAAACGAGAATACAACCATAAATACTATACAAAAATAGACCACAAATTCGGCATTTCAATTAAAAAAAAAGTTGAAGTTTTTTTTTCTCATTATGCACTTCATGCTGCAGGATTTCTTTTTATATGGTGCACACTGACCACACAGACCCATTCTCTCACATGTGGGCCTACCAGCTTTCTCCTGCTTGATTTGAAGCTGCTAGAATTTATGAGTATATATACGTCAAAAATGGTGGCTCGTAAGACGTATATATACGACCAAAACAGTCAAAGGGTTAAAGGAAGGATTATTAGTACATGTATTAAATTTTTTTCAGGTGTAATAATTTTTCTGCCTGATTTTTGTGTGCACATTTAGTGATTTAGGGAGTTATTTAGTAATAATAATTTTCTGTGCAAATACTATTAATAATTTCATGTACCTATGTGCTTTGCTTTGTGTACACAGATTGTGGATGGAGTCTGTTTACCAGTCTGGGTACCTGCCTGTAGGTATTACAGATGATTTACCTTTTCCAGGTGTTGACCTACTACTAGGCAACAATATTATGGATCTTCTCAAAAGTGAGGAATGTTTGGTTTGGAGGGACCCTGATTTAAAAGGTGTTGAGGTGAAAACTAATACTGCTGTGACTGAAAAATTTTCAATGTGTACTATGTCTAGCCAGGTTAGCAAGGGAAGAACTTCTGTGTCTCGCTTTGAACTTTCTCCTGACTGTGGTGATGATTTGGGCCTGGGGAGCCAGGAGACTTTGGACAGTGATGAACTGGCCCAGGTCAAACCCGGTTTCGGGGGGGGGTCTTGGTGCTGGCATGGGGGAGAATACCCTGACTCTGAAGCAGCTGGTTGAGGTCCAGGGATGTGGTGACTCCTTGAAGGCTATTCAGTTGCCATCTGTTGCAGAGGAAGTGGTTCCCAAATTTAACACATGTTTCTTTTCCAGAATATATGACCATGCAGTCATGTTAGAGCCATTCGAGGATAAGGTTCTGAATTTTTTACAGATTCCTACTGGAGAATATTTCAGTATTGAGAAGGGAGAGCTGGATAATAAATATTTACCAATCACTTATCTTTTTACCAGGTTACCAGAGTTCCTGTCCCTTCCTAATAATTTTGTGTGTGTGGTTTTGAGATTTCTGGTAAAATTTTGTCAGCTAGGCTTTCAACAAGCCAACCAGAGGTCATATTTTATAAATTGTCATGTAGTTTTGAGAGATTTACTTAAGGTTAAATTTCCCTATCACTCTGAGTGTACAGTAGAGTGGTTTTACCAGTCTCTCAGGACAATGCATGTTTGTTTTCCCCAGTACCAGAAGGACTGGGATGAGAGTATTCCCCTCCTTTTCATTACCGTGTGGTGAAGTACTCTGGAATCATTAAGTCATGGGCTAGGTGAGGATTGTGATGCTTACCCCTCAGTGCTTTTTCTCAGTTTCAGAGACTGTTTGGCTAAGATGCGGTGGGAGGCACTAGTGAACCAGCCTGCGAGTCTGCCTAGGGTGATGTGGGACCATGAGGTGGTGCTACATGCTCTGGAGGCTAGAGAGGTGGTGTTGGTGCTGGAGCTGGCTCCTAGGAATGCTATGATTAGTTGTACATTTCAACTGTTGGTGGATGAGGTCTCTGATGAAAATAAAGCCCACACACCCAATCAGGAAACTGCATGTTGTTACTTTTCTCAGCTGTCTGTACAAGACTTCGAAAATGTTACTTTTGATGCTGACGTGGATAAGCTTGGAGCGTTGGCTCAGCTACCATGGAACTTTGTAAATGAGTTTTTTGTGGTTAGAAAAGTGGGCATGAATCCCCATGAGGTAAATGTACCTGAGCACATTCAGTATGTTTTGCATTACAGATGCTTGTTGAGGGAAGAGATGTGTATGGAGAGAGAGATGTGAAGTTTTTTCTGTTTTCCCTGTACTCAGCGAGAGTCAGTAGACATTGCCCAAGGATCTCACACATGATGACACACTTAGCATGTTCAATGACTGCCGCAAAGGATATTTGATAACTAATGCTGAAGGGTTTCCTCTTATGAATAATTTCACTGATGCACTAGATACCACAGTTGTATGTGGCAGGGTTATTTGCTTTTCATGACCCAGTGTGCCAGTTATATATCTATGTATGCAACTGTACTCTACAAATACTTTAAATTTTTGTGTAGGTTGACATGTAATATGACACTGCTTTACACAGCCTGTATGCAAAGTGATAATATTCTTAGTGCTCCTGTAATGACTACTTACGATGATGCACTGTCATGTTCTCTGCAAATAGATGCCAGTTTTACTGATGTTAGTGCTGCGTTCTTGAAAAAAGCAGCAGGACACTTACTACCAGTAAGCTTACCATTTATGCTCCAAGAAAAAAGGAGGCTCTTGCTTGGTGCTGAAAGTGCAGAATTTTTTCAGTCTGACTTTTTTGGGTTATCCTAGGTTCTCTACACATATGCTGCAATGTATGATAATCTATGTAACTGTATTTGTGTATACCTGAATAAACTTATTTACTTACTTATAGTGATCACAGTCCTACATGTCCTTCAAGTACCGAGGACAAATGAAAACCATTGTATTAGCGAAGTGCTGTAAAGTAGGGCCCTCCTATTTTATTAAACATGTCGGCCATCTCTTACCAAGGCAGGGTGACCCAAAAGAGAAACACTTTCACCATCATTTACACATAATCACTGTCTTTGCAGAGGCACTCAGATACGATAGTTTAGATATCACTCCAAACTGCCAATATCCCAAACCCCTCCTTTAAAAAGTGCAGGCACTGTACTTCCCATTTCCAAGAGCCAAGTCCGGCTAACTGGATTTTCTGAATCCCTTTACAAAATATTACCCTGCTCACACTCCAACAGCTCATCAGGTCCCAGAAACCATTCATCTCCACTCACTCCTATCTAACACGCTCATGCATGCTTGCTAGAAATCTAAGCCCCTCACCCATAAAACCTCCTTTACCCCCTCCCTCCAACCTTTTCAAGGATGACCCCTACCCCGCCTTCTTCCCCTACAGATTTATATGCTCTCTAAGTCATTCTACTTTGTTCCATTCTCTCTAAATGACCAAACCACCTCAACAGCCCCTCTCAGCTCTCTGACTAATACTTTTAGTAACTCTACACCTCCTCTTACTTTCCACACTATGAATTTTCTGCATAATATTTACACCACACATTGCCCTTAGACATAACATCTCCAATGCCTCCAGCTGCCTCTCACTGCAACATTTACAACCCATGCTTCACACCCACATAAGAGAACTGGTACCACTATACTCTTGTACATTCCCTTCTTTGCCTCCATGGATAATGTTTTTTTTGTCTCCACAAATACCTCAAAGCACCACTCACTTTTTTTCCTTCATCAATTCTATGGTTAACCTCATCCTTCATACACCCATCCTCTGATAAGTCAACTCCCAAATACGTATCTGAAAACGTTCACTTCTTCCATACTCCTTCCCTCCAATTTTTTCTTTACCTAAATCGTTCGATACCCCTCATCACCTTACTCTTATCTATGTTCACTTTCAACTTTCTACCTTTACACACCCTTCCAAACTCGTCCACTAACCTTTAAACTTTTCTTTAGAATCCCCCAAAAGTACAGTATCATCAGCAAAAAGTAACTATGTTAACTCCTATTTTGTATTTGATTCCCCATAATTTAATCCCACCCCTCTCCCCAACACACAAGCCTTTACCTCTTTTACAACCCCATCTAAAAATGTTAAATTCTCTAGTACAAATTTTAATAAACATACCTTTCCTGTGCCCACTTCTCTATTCGAAGTTGTGATGTCGGAGTAGAGGGAGTCATTTTTGTACCCCTTAATGGATCAAAGGGCATATAAGGAGCATAAGGAGTAGTTGGAGATAAAATATTTCGGAGTTGTTGAAATTGTTTCTCATATTCTTGACGCTGCTTTTCCAAAGCCACTGAAACAATGAAAGATTTAAGGTAGAGTACATATGTTTTGCTAGATTAATTAAAGTTGGATGTTTCAGTATTACAACAGCATTCTACAGTCCTGCATATTAAATCTACAATTTTATGCTGTTTAAAAGTATGATAAAAGTTAGAGACACCTTAATAAAGTTAAACTGGCATGGATAACATAACAATAATTACCACTTATATGGAATAGGTGGTAACTTACTAAATGCTGTAAAGAGTTTTTATGAGGATAGTGAGGCTCAGGTTAGGGTGTGTAGAAGAGAGGGAGACTACTTCCCGGTAAAAGTAGGTCTTAGACAGGGATGTGTAATGTCACCATGGTTGTTTAATATATTTATAGATGGGGTTGTAAAAGAAGTAAATGTTAGGGTGTTCGGGAGAGGGGTGGGATTAAATTATGGGGAATCAAATTCAAAATGCGAATTAACACAGTTACTTTTTGCTGATGATACTGTGCTTATGGGAGATTCTAAAGAAAAATTGCAAAGGTTAGTGGATGAGTTTGGGAATGTGTGTAAAGGTAGAAAGTTGAAAGTGAACATAGAAAAGAGTAAGGTGATGAGGGTATCAAATGATTTAGATAAAGAAAAATTGGATATCAAACTGGAGAGGAGGAGTATGGAAGAAGTAAATGTTTTCAGATACTTGGGGGTTGACGTGTCGGCGGATGGATTTATGAAGGATGAGGTTAATCATAGAACTGATGAGGGAAAAAAGGTGAGTGGTGCATTGAGGTATATGTGGAGTCAAAAAACGTTGTCTATGGAGGCAAAGAAGGGAATGTATGAAAGTATAGTAGTACCAACACTCTTATATGGGTGTGAAGCTTGGGTGGTAAATGCAGCAGCGAGGAGACGGCTGGAGGCAGTGGAGATGTCCTGTCTAAGGGCAATGTGTGGTGTAAATATTATGCAGAAAATTCGGAGTGTGGAAATTAGGAAAAGGTGTGGAGTTAATAAAAGTATTAGTCAGAGGGCAGAAGAGGGGTTGTTGAGGTGGTTTGGTCATTTAGAGAGAATGGATCAAAGTAGAATGACAAGGAAAGCATATAAATCTATAGGGGAAGGAAGGCGAGGTAGGGGTCGTCCTCGAAAGGGTTGAAGAGAGAGGGTAAAGGAGGTTTTGTGGGTGAGGGGCTTGGACTTCCAGCAAGCGTGCATGAGCGTGTTAGATAGGAGTGAATGGAGACGAATGGTACTTGGGACCTGACGATCTGTTGGAGTGTGAGCAGGGTAATATTTAGTGAAGGGATTCAGGGAAACCGGTTATTTTCATATAGTTGGACTTGAGTCCTGGAAATGGAAAGTACAATGCCTGCACTTTAAAGGAGGGGTTTGGGATATTGGCAGTTTGGAGGAATATGTTGTGTATCTTTATACATATATGCTTCTAAACTGTTGTATTCTGAGCACCTCTGCAAAAACAGTGATTGTGTGTAAGTGTGGTAAAAATGTTGAATGATGATGAAAGCATTTTCTTTTTGGGGATTTTCTTTCTTTTTTGGGTCACCCTGCCTCGGTGGGAGACGGCCAACTTGTTGAAAAAAAAAAAAAAATTACCACTTAGTCATTAGTCAGGGCAACACTGAAAATCTTTGGCTTCTTGTCAAGTAAAGAGTACATGAGCCTTTCCAAGTCACAAGGGCATAAACAACAATTTTTACCTGAGTAGATTCTGAAATTCAAGATCCACTTTGTTGTTATAGGTGTAGAGATAACTGCACATTAAATCAACTGAATGGTTTATTACTAGAGGACCACAAGACAGTGAGAAGCTCTCCACTCACTGAGAACCAAAAAGTCAATCATTGTATGAAGTGAATTATGCTTATTATTTTGCATGTTTGAGCCACTCACAGTCCTGCTCAGTTCAGAATCATAAACAAGTGTTCTCATCACCATGCAAATTTTACCTGCCTTCTTAGACCGTGTTCTTGCACTGATTTAATGTAAGACCGAGAGAATTTATCAACTTTTATGGTATACCATTCTAAAGCAAACTACTTCCATGAGATCATCAAACACCAAAGAATACATCTGATATTCTTGGTTACAATATACAAATAACCCGCACATTGGAGAGAGGAGCTTTTGACGACGTTTCAGTCGGACTTAGACAATTTATAAAGTCACACTAACAGAAAAGAGTGAGGAAGCCAGTAAGAGAGGGAGAAGAGGAAGTAGTGGTAGTGATAAGTTAGGTAGTGAGAGTAGCAGTAGAAGAAATTGTGGTAGTATAAAATAGGAGAGTAATTTAGTGGCACATGAGAGAAACGGGAGTGAAGCGTGTAATTTAGTGGCACATGAGAGAAACGGGAGTGAAGAGTGAAGGGAGGGAATAGTAAAAGTAGCAGCAATAGTAGAGGAATGAAGGGGAAGACGTGGGATCAGTCTGCGGACAAGATAAAGGAGCACTGCATGAGAGTTAAGGGCCCATAAGGGGGCCGTTACAGAACACATTTAGGCAGAAGAAAGAAAAACAAAGAAAGAAAAGGAAAAAATATTAAAGGAGAAGAGTAGGGAAAGGAGGAGAAGAAAGTATCAGGTTAAGTCACAAGTGTTCTGAAGTTTGGAGCATTTGACAATGTAATGAGAAAGGAAGGCATCTACAAAGACAAAGCCAGAACTAAGATTCATACAAAGAAAGTTGTGTATAGGGAAAACTTCAATAAGATGGTGACTGTGAAAGCTAAAAGTAGGGTAGACAGTTTTAAAAGAGGACCAGTCAATGGGATGCCTGTGATCTCTAACATGACAATAAAGAGCATTACTGGTGTCAGTAAGACTAACACTTCTTTTGTGTTCTTTGAGTCTGTCAGAAAGAGAGTGGCCAGTCTCTCTTTCTGACAAACTCAAAGAGTATTGGAGAGGGCAAAGGAACAAGAGGAGAGGTATGAACTAGATTACTGCAAAAGGTGTTAGTTTGGCAAATAGTAAGTTTATTGTCTAAGGAATGGAAAGAGTTGTTGAGATTAGAAAGAGTGGAAATACAGGGAAGGCAGAGAACAGGGGCTTTCATAGGAGTAGAGAGTTTGGGAGAGCAGAAAGGCCATTTAGCATGTGATAAGGCAGAGTTTGTGAAACAAAAAGTGTTCTTATTTCTATCTTTCTCCATGCCCTCCACAGCTGTGACCCCTCAATTCCTTGAATCAGAAATTTCCACTTTTTGTAATTCATTCTCTCATCTTGGCTACCCTTCTGATTTCATGAACTCTGCCTTATCACATGCTAAATGGACTTTCTTCTCTTTACTGGCTGTTTCTTTGTAACATTTGATAGGTGTGGAGTTAATAAAAGTATTATTCAGAGGGCTGAAGAGGGTTTGTTGAGGTGGTTTGGTCATTTAGAGAGAATGGATCAAGGTAGAATGACATGGAGAGCATATAAATCTGTAGGGGAAGGAAGGAGGGGTATGGGTCGTCCTCAAAAAGGCTGGAGGGACGGTGTAAGGGAGGTTTAGTGGGCGAGGGGCTTGGACTTCCAGCAAGCGTGCACGGGCGTGTCAGATAGGAGTGAATGGAGGCGAATGGTTTTTGGGACCTGACAAGCTGTTGGAGTGTGAAGGGATTCAGGGAAACCAGTTATTTTTATATAGCCAGATTTGAGTACTGGAAATGGGAAGTACAATGCCTGCAGTTTAATGGAGGGGTTTGGGATATTGGCAGTTTGGAGGGATATGTTATATATCTTTATATATGCTTCTAAACTGTTGTATCTTGGCACCTCTGCAAAAACAGTGATTATGTATGAGTGAGGTGTAAGTGTTGAATGATGATGAAAGTATTTACTTTTTGGGGATTTTCTTTCTTTTTTGGTCACCCTGCCTCGGTGGGAGACGGCTGACTTGTTGAAAACAAAAATTATAATAGCAGATTTATAATAACAAACATAACAGATTTTATTATACCATCAGTGATTACAAGTAACAACATACTTTGCTTATCTTCTTCATGTTGACGTTCGAGGTTTTGTATAGCTGCCTGGATGGGATCATTGCTAAGTTCCTTTAACATAAGTTCTTCCCGAGCAAAGTTATAGTCAATAGGTTGAGCAGGTGTCTGTGGCTCAGAATTATTACCACCTGAAACATGTATTTTTTATCAGTAGCTAAATGTGTATATTCACCACAAGAAAATTTTTTGCAGTTTCTAAATATAATAAAATTATATTACTCAGGTTAATCTAATTTATAATTTTCTAATACTGTATAATTAATAATATCTATAAATACAAAAAACTATTTACTAAACTGACAAAGATAAAACTTACCTGAACTAGTTTTCGGGCAGTTGACACGAAAGAAATAATTAAATCCCCAGAGTATTCTGTCTCCATGTCGTAGCTGCACTTTCTCTGTCACCTATCAACATGCACTTCGTCAATGCTACTTCTAAAGCAATAGTTACTAGATTTTAAAATAAATTATACAATTAAAATTATTTTCAAATTTATGCTCCTAATTCTGGTTTGTGAAGAATTTTTAGAATTTTAAATTATCTTTATTTATAAGCAGCAGCAGTAATAAGCACAAATAAGAGAAAATGACAATGGCTAAGTAAAGATTTGAAGTTAAACAAAAAAAAAATTCTATACCTGGGAACCATTTACACATGTTCGGGCATTTGAATACGGTTCAATGAAGAGATCAGAATTCTCAATTAATAGAACACTATGATGAGTTTCAATTCCTACTCCTGAAAGCTGAATGTCGTTTGGTTCACTTCCGGCATCTGGTCGACCGACCAAAGTGCGCTCCTGAGAATCCCAGAAACACTTTAAGTACAGTATTAAAAAGCAAATTTATGTAGAATATTAAATTACCCTGCATGTTACATGAAATCATTTTTGTTTTTCATCCAAGCTATTTATAGCAGTTAGAAAATGCTAATGTAAAATTTCACCACTTTAAAGAAAGTAAAAAAAAAAACTTTGCCTTTTATAAAAACCCAACAAAGAACAAAACTACTAATGGCAGTGATCAAAACTCTAGGAGAGAGGGATATATATAATATATTTTTTTCAACACATCAGCAATCTCCCACCAAGGCAGGGTGACCCAAACAAGAAACACTTTCATCATCATTCACACATAATCACTGTCTTTGCAGAGGCACCTACATATGACACTTCAGATGTCACTCCAAACAGCCAATATCCCAAACCCTTCAATTAAAGTGCAAGAATTGTACTTCCCACCTCTAGGACTCAAGTCAGGCTAACCAGTTTCCCTGAATCCCTTCACAAAATATTACGCTGCTCACACTCCAACAGCTCAGCAAGTCCCAAAAACCATCCATCTCCACTTACTCATATCTAACATATTTAAGCATGCCTGCTGCATGTCCAAGCCCCTTGCACACAAAACTTCTTTTACCCCCCCCCCCTCCATCCATCCTTTGCCTTCCCTCCACAACAGATTTATACACCTTCCAAGTCATCCTATTTTGCTCCATCCTCTCTAAATGACCAAACCACCTCAATAACCCCTCCTCAGCCCTCTGGATAATACTTTTAGTAACTCCACACCTCCTAATCTACAAATTACAAATTCTTCTTTTTTCAACAAACCAGCCATATCCCACCGAGGCAGGGTGGCCCAAAAAGAAAAACAAAAGTTTCTCTTTTTAACTTTAGTAATGTATACAGGGGAAGGGGTTACTAGCCCCTTGCTCCTGGCATGTTAGATGACATGCATAAATTACAAATTCTTTGCATAATATTTATATCACACATTGCAGTCAGACACAACATCTGCACTGCCTCCAGCCTTCTCCTCGCAGCAACATTCACAACCCATGTTTCACACCTATAAAAGAGTGTTGGTACCAATAAACTCTTACATTTCTTTCTTTACCTCCATGGGTAATGTTCTTTGTCTCCACAAATACCTCAATAAACCATCCACCTTTTTCCCTTCATCCCTTGTCCTTCATAAACCCATCTACTGACACATCCACTCCCAAATACATATATGAACACATTCACTTCCTGCATACTTCCTCTCTCCAATCTGGTATCCAATTTTTCCTTACCTAACTTCAAAAGGCCTACTGGCCCATGCTACCTGGAGTTTATCTGGAGAGGGTTTCAGGGGTCAACATGCCTGCAGCCAGGTCTGAGACCAGGCCTCTTGGTGGATCAGGGTCTGATCAACCAGGCTGTTACTGCTGGCCGCATGCAAGCTGACATACGAACCACAGCCTGCTGGTCAGGTACTGAATTTAGGTGCCTGTCCAGTGCCTTCTTGAATACAGCCAGGGGTCTATTGGTAATCCCCCTTATGTACACTGGGAGGCAATTGAACAGTCTTGGGCCACGAACACTTATTGTGCTGTCTCTCAATGTACTTGTGGCACCCCTGCTTTTCATCGGGGGAATGCTGCATCTCCTGCCAAGTCTTTTGCTTTCATAGGGAGTGATTTTCGTGTGCAGGTTTGGTGCCAATCCCTCCAGGACCTTTCAAGTGTATATTATCATGTATCTCTCTTGCCTGCATTCGAGGGAATACAGATCAAGGCCCTTCAACCGTTCCCAGTAGTTTAGGTGCCTTATCGTACTTATGTGTGCTGTGAAAGTTCTTTGTACACTCTCCAGGTCTGCAATGTTGCCAGCCTTGAAGGGGAAGCATTAGTGTACAGCAGTATTCCAGCCTAGAGAGCACAAACAATTTGAAGAGAATCATCATGGGCTTGGAGTCCCTAGTTTTGAAAGTTCTCATTATCCAACCTATCATTTTCCTAGCGGATGAGGTAGATACACTGTTGTGGACTTTGAAGGCGAGATCCTCTGACATTATCACTCCCAGGTCCTTCACATTACTTTTCCGTTCTACTGTATGGTTAGAATTAGTCATATACCCTGATACATTTTTAATTTCTTCAAGTTTCCCATATCTGAGTAGTTGAAATTTCTCCTCGTTGAACATCATATTGTTTTGAGTGGCCACTTCGAAAATTTGGTTTATGTCCGCTTGAAGTCTCGCGGTGTCTTCGATGGAGGTCACTGCATGGTAATCTGGGTGTCATCCGCAAAGGAAGACACAGAGCTATGGCTTACATCTCTGTTTATGTCAGAAATGAGGATGAGAAATAGAATGGGAGCGAGTACTGTGCCTTGTAGAACAGAGCATTTTACTGTGGCTGCCTCAGACTTTACTCTGTTTACTATTACTCTTTGTGTTCTATCTGTAAGGAAGTTGTAGATCCATCTACAAACTTTTCCTGTTATTCCTTTATCATGCATTTTGTGTGCTATTACACCATGGTCACACTTGTCGAAAGCTTTTGCAAAGTCTGTGTATATTACATCTGTATTTTGTTTATCCTCTACAGCATCCAGGACCTTGTTATAGTGGTCCAGTAGCTGGGACAGGCAGGAGCGACCTGCTCTAAACCCATGTTGCCCTGGGTTGTGTAACTGATGAGTATCTAGGTGGTTGGCAATCTTGCTTCTTAGAACTCTCTCAAAGATTTTTATATGGGATGTTAGTGCTATCAGTCTGTAGTTCTTTGCAATTGCTTTACTGCCACCTTTGTGGAGTGGGGCTACGTCTGTTGTTTTTAATGTGTGTGGGATGTCCATTGTGTCCATGCTCCCTCTCCATAAAATGCTAAAGGCATGCAATAGGGGCTTCTTGCAATTCTTGATGAACACGGAGTTCCATGAGTCTGAGCCTGGGACAGAGTGCATGGGCATGTCATTTATTGCTTCTTCAAAGTCTTGTGGAGTTAGAATAATATCCAAGATTTTTGAGATGACCAAATTTTGGGTTTCTTTCATTTCGTTCATTTGGATTGGTGACCCTTAGTCTGGGCAGTGGCTCACTGAACACTGAGTCATATTAAGACTTTAGTATCTGTGTATGTCCCATCCCACCTAAGCAGGGACCCAATACTGGATGTTGTTTTTCAGTTTGATTTGGCATAAGAGAAGAAGTATTTTGTTTTTTTTCAATTTCCTTTATGGCTTTTAGTTCTTCCTGTGATTCTTGTCTCCTGTAAGATTCCTTCAGCTTTAGTTCATTATTTGCAATTTCACTGACTAGTGCCTCTCTTCGTATTTCAGATATATTGGCCCCACTCAGCAGCTCTGTGAGTCTTCGCCTTCGTCTGTATAGGGAACGTCTCTCTCTTTCTAGTTTACATCTTCTCTTTCTTTTTCTTCATGGAATGTCTTGAGCAGAACTCAAAAACCACAGAATTCATTTTTTCAAGGCAAACGTTCAGATCCGTGTTGTTTAGGATATCTTCCCAGCTTGTTTCATTTAGGACATGGTTTACTTGATCCCATTGTATGTTTTTGTTATTGAAATTGAATTTTGTGAAGAGACCTTCATGACTGCTCACATTTTGCTGCTCAAGAGCCCTGTGCATACATGTCTGTACCTCTATTATGTTGTGATCTGAGTGTATTGTCTTTGATACAGTTATATTATATATACATATCAGATTGTCACTGTTAGTTTAAGGTGAAGTTGGTGCAGAGATTTAATAGTTCATGTGTGTGTGTGTGTGTGTGAATTTTCATCTGAGCTGCCTCCCAGGTTGATCTCTGCTAAAACACTGTTTGCTATACTCCTCCATTTTAGGTGCCTCAAGTTCACATCTCCTAGTAGTAAAATGTTTGGTGCAGGAGTTGGGAGACTTTCCAGACAGTGGTCAATTTTCTCAAGCTGCTTCTGGAACTGCTGGAAAGTTGCATCTGGAGGCTTGTATACTACCACAATGACAAGGTTTTGGTTTTCAATATTTACCGCCAAAACTTCAACTACATCATTTGAGGTATTTAGTAGTTCTGTGCAAATGAACGACTCTGTGACATACAGGCCATCCTCCCCTTGCTGCCTGTTTAGTCTGTCACATCGGAATAGTTTAAAACCTGGGATCCATAGTTTTTTGTCATAATGATCCTTTATGTGGGTCTCTGTGAATGCTGCAAACATTGCATTTAACTCCGTGAGCAGTCCCTTGATGTAAGGAATTTTGTTGTTTTTTGACGGCTTTAAATCCTGTATGTTTGCGAAGACAAATGTCATTTTATTGGTGGAATTTAGGGGGGTTTTATCTGCTGGCTCTAATATCTGTTGTTCTGGAGTAGAGGCCAATGTCCATGCCTCTGCTCCAGAAGTGTTTTCAGTTGGTATAGGATTACTGCCATTTCTTGCCAGTCTTTTTTTCCTCCTGGCCCTAAAAAACCTCTGTCCCTGGAGAGGGCGTGGCTCCCCTCTTTTATTTCCCATAGTCTGGCTGGTCTGCATCTTCTAGTCCTCTTTAGATGATGTGCCTGACAGTATGCACTGTAGCACATTCTTCCATGGATTGATGAGTGACACATTTCTAGGGGTAGGTCTTACACCTATTATATGACATAGGACAAGAGGAGCACTGCAGCAGGCCTACTGACTCATGCTGGGGAAGTTCTACTCATATTCAACCTTTCTCACTCATATATTTACCCAACCTATTTTTAAAGTTACCTAAACCTCAATGATCAATGGCAGGCCAGTAGGCATGTGAGAGGAATCTGCCCAGCATGGGCCAGTAAGCTTACTGCTGAGCTCACAGGATATGAAAACACTGCATGTATTAACTACTAGTGAAAAAAATTTTACTCTCATTTGTGAGGCCTGAAAATATAACCCTTGCATCTTATGAGAGGGGTTAAGCAAAAATCTGATTGTTTAAAATAAAGTAAACCATTGTGTCTTATGGATCAGTGCACCTTATGCCCAGTAATATACAGTATATATGTATGTATGTTATTTCATGAATGAGCAAAATTATTTACAAATATTATCTCAGACCTGAGCAAGACCTGAACCTGTGCACTCTGCAAGCTACAGCACTTACACCACACAGCTAGACCCCAGATAAGTATGGGCAACCAGTTAAAACTAGGCATTGTTTCCCATAAGAAATAATGCAAATACAATTAAT
This sequence comes from Cherax quadricarinatus, assembly GCF_038502225.1. NCBI lineage: Eukaryota > Metazoa > Arthropoda > Malacostraca > Decapoda > Parastacidae > Cherax > Cherax quadricarinatus. The sequence goes on from NC_091300.1 coordinate 18,525,080, forward strand.
CCATTCCAGAAACCCAAAAATATTCACAAAAAATACATTTTATAGAGATTAATTATAGTTTTAATACACACAACAAACATTTATATTATTTATTATCACACTGGCTGATTCCCACCAAGGCAGGGTGGCCCGAAAAAGAAAAACTTTCACCAGGCACTGTACTTCCCATCTCCAGGACTCAAGTCCGGCCTGCCGGTTTCCCTGAACCCCTTCATAAATGTTACTTTGCTCACACTCCAACAGCACGTCAAGTATTAAAAACCATTTGTCTCCATTCACTCCTATCAAACACGCTCACGCATGCCTGCTGGAAGTCCAAGCCCCTTGCACACAAAACCTCCTTTACCCCCTCTCTCCAACCTTTCCTAGGCCGACCCCTACCCCGCCTTCCTTCCACTACAGACTGATACACTCTTGAAGTCATTCTGTTTCGCTCCATTCTCTCTACATGTCCGAACCACCTCAACAACCCTTCCTCAGCCCTCTGGACAACAGTTTTGGTAATCCCGCACCTCCTCCTAACTTCCAAACTACGAATTCTCTGCATTATATTCACACCACACATTGCCCTCAGACATGACATCTCCACTGCCTCCAGCCTTCTCCTCGCTGCAACATTCATCACCCATGCTTCACACCCATATAAGAGTGTTGGTAAAACTATACTCTCATACATTCCCCTCTTTGCCTCCAAGGACAAAGTTCTTTGTCTCCACAGACTCCTAAGTGCACCACTCACTCTTTTCCCCTCATCAATTCTATGAGTCACCTCATCTTTCATAGACCCATCCGCTGACACGTCCACTCCCAAATATCTGAATACATTCACCTCCTCCATACTCTCTCCCTCCAATCTGATATTCAATCTTTCATCACCTAATCTTTTTGTTATCCTCATAACCTTACTCTTTCCTGTATTCACCTTTAATTTTCTTCTTTTGCACACCCTACCAAATTCATCCACCAATCTCTGCAATTTCTCTTCAGAATCTCCCAAGAGCACAGTGTCATCAGCAAAGAGCAGCTGTGACAACTCCCACTTTGTGTGTGATTCTTTATCTTTTAACTCCACGCCTCTTGACAAGACCCTCGCATTTACTTCTCTTACAACCCCATCTATAAATATATTAAACAACCACGGTGACATCACACATCCTTGTCTAAGGCCTACTTTTACTGGGAAATAATTTCCCTCTTTCCTACATACTCTAACTTGAGCCTCACTATCCTCGTAAAAACTTTTCACTGCTTTCAGTAACCTACCTCCTACACCATACACTTGCAACATCTGCCACATTGCCCCCCTATCCACCCTGTCATACGCCTTTTCCAAATCCATAAATACCACAAAGACCTCTTTAGCCTTATCTAAATACTGTTCACTTATATGTTTCACTGTAAACACCTGGTCCACACACCCCCTACCTTTCCTAAGGCCTCCTTGTTCATCTGCTATCCTATTCTCCGTCTTACAAACATACAAAGTACAATTAGTAGAAGATAAATAAATATTTAAATAAACATATAAATAACATTTTTACTTACCTTTATTGAAGACTGTTGATGGCATCTGGAAGATAGGGAGGAAGAGTGAGAGAGCACTTATTGTTTGGAAGGGGAATCCCCTTCCATAAAGACTTCAGGTAACAAGTCCTTATCTGGAGTTACTTTTGTTCTTTAACCCTTTCAGGGTTTCCGATATACTAGTACGGCTTACGCACCAGGGTTATTGACATACTAGAATGCCTAAATTCTAGCGCCTTCAAATCTACTGAGAGAAAGCTGGTAGACCTACATATGAAAGAATGGGTCTATGTGGTCAGTGTGCACAGTATAAAAAAAATCCTGCAGCACACAGTGCATACTGAGAAAAAAAAATCTCCGGCCGTGTTTTTGGTTTAAAACAGCGACTTTGCAGCGTATTTTTGTATGGTATTTATAGTTGTATTTTAGTTTTCCTGGTTTAATTTTATAGAAGGGAAGACATATTACACAAATTGAGATGATTTTGATTGGTTTCATAATGAAAAGTACCTTGAAATTGAGCACAAAGTAGCAGAAATGTTCGATTTTTACCAAAGTTCAGAAGTAAACAAATCATGCCAAGCGTCCAATACACGTCAACTGATGAGTCTAATATTTTTTCACAAGTGCGCTGATATTATTTATACCATTTCTAAACCATTTCTACACTAATGCAGTAGTCTGCGTAACAGTAAATCTTCTATTTTTTGTGAGAATAAAAATTCAAAGTGGAAAGCAAAAGAGATGTAAGAGGGGCCTGGGGATGTGACTAATGAACAGAGAAAATGTTATTTTAGTGCCAGGAATGTCTGTCTTGTTTATTCTGGACCCTATTTGGAAATTGGCATCTTCTGAAATTTGTGTGAAATTGGCAAAATTGCCAAATTCTGACCACTTTATTGGATAGTTGAAATCGGTATATGGGCGGCTTCTTGTACTCATTCGATAGAAAAAATGGAGTTCTAGTGAAATAGATATGATTTTTGTCGACTAGTATACTGGAATTGGCCGAAAATAGGGCTCAAAGTGGGTGAAATCGCCGATGCATAAACATCGTCGAGACCGCTAACCTCACGAGAGCATAATTCCATAAGTTTTCCATCAAATTGCATATTTTTGGTGTCATTATGATCGGGAAAATATTCTCTATCATTTCAAGAGGAAAAAAAATCTTTTTTTTTTCCGAAAAATTTTCAACCCTGAGAGCGAGTTTAGGAGAGGGCCTTTCAACCCTGAAAGGGTTAAGATTTTTCTAAAATGGGGCATAGTTCTGTCACTGAACTTGTTGCAGAGATGGTTTGTTTCAGCTTGCTCAGGGTGATATTTTTCAGCAAATGCCTGAACCCTATTCCACATTGCACAAATCTCCTTAATCTCTGAAGAAGACACCATCCACCATCACCATCTACCAATACTATCCACCACCACCACCATCCACCACCACCACCACCATCCACCAATACCATCCACCACCACCACCATCCACCAATACCATCCACTACCACCACCATCCACCAATACCATCCACCACCACCACCATCCACCAATACCCTCCACCACCACCACTCTCCACCAATACCATCCACCACCATCCACCAATACTATCCGCCACCACCACCACGCACCAATACCATCAACCACCAACACCATCCACCATCACCACCATGGTAGCTTATTTCACAGTCACACTTAACTCTTTGACTGTCGCGGCCATATATATACGTCTTACGAGGTACCGTGTTTGACGTATATATACTCATAAATTCTAGCGGCTTCGAATCAAGCAGGAGAAAGCTGGTAGGCCCACATGTGAGAGAATGGGTCTGTGTGGTCAGTGTGCACCATATAAAAAAAATCCTGGAGCACGCAGTGCATAATGAGAAAAAAAACTCTGAGAGTTTTTTTAGTTAAAATGCCAACTTTGTGGTCTATTTTTGTATAGTATTTATGGTTGTATTCTCGTTCTCTTGGTCTCATTTGATAGAATGGAAAATATATTATAGAAATAGAGGTGATTTTGATTGATTTTACTATAAAAAGAACTTGGAAATGGAGTTCAAAATACGGGGAATGTTTGATTTTTGCCGATGTTCAAAAGTAAACAAATGTCGTTGTCCAATAAATGTCCAACTAGCCATTCTAATATGCAGTCATGAATGGGTTGATGTTATTTATACAATTATTACAGTATTGCAGTAGTCTGCATAACAGTAAATCTTCTATTTTTTGTTTGAATAAAAATTCAAAATAGAAAGCAAGAGTAATATCAGAGGGGCCTGGAGACATGACTGATGAACAAAGAAAATGTTATTTTAGAGCCAGGAATGTCTGCATTGTTCATTCTGGTCCTTATTTTGAAATTGTCATATTTTTTAATTTTCGTGAAATTGGCCAAATTGCAAATTTCTGACCATGTTATTGGGTAGTTGAAATCAGTAAATGGACAGTTTCTTTTACTCAATCAATAGAAAAAATGGAGTTCTAAAGAAATAGCTATGAGTTTGGTCGACTGGAACAATGGAATTAGCCGAAAATAGGGCTCAAAGTGGGCGAAATCGCTAGTTTGTAAATATCGCCGAGGTCGCTAACTTCTTGAGAGCATAATTCCATCAGTTTTCCATCAAATTTCGTTTTTTTGGTGTCATTACAATCGAAAAAAGATTATCATTTCATAAGAAAAAATAAGTTTTTTTTTTTAAATTTTGCGATACCAGGAGACACCTCAGGATTGGGGGTTGCGACAGTCAAGAGGTTAATAAACAAGCACCAAACACAATGAATTAATTGTGAAATGTTTAAATGAGCATGTAGGTTAGTGTTCACTCAAGCATAAACCAAGCCAGACTGGCTCACAACGCCTGCGTGGGAGGCGCAGGAAGGCACGGGCAGGTGGGCAGGTCTGGTACGCAGTTCGAAACACAGGACACGTTCAATACTTGGGACAAAATTAGTGCAAAAAAAAGTGGTCAAAACTCAAAGCATTTGATAGCTGATACGTTCGAAACTCAGGGTTCCACTGTACACAGTACTTATACCATACAGCCAGACACAGCTTATCGGGGGTCTAGCTGAGTGCACATTTGCATCATACTCCGAGGGTCTTCAAACCTATTGGTATGAAGTTAAAGCAAGGTGCCAGCCCATTGTATTTGTTGATCTTTAGCGTATCCCTGAAACTGGCAGCACTACCCCTTTCAGCTTTAGTGTACGTGCATATTCATATTCCCAGGCAATATGATTCCCCTCTTTCAAAGGTACCTTGGTAACAAGTTCCATTTAGAAGAAGTTTGGAATTTGTTGATGATTTCCCTTCACATTTCATTATAGGACATTGAAAAATTCGTGGACCTGTTATGATTATTAAGTTACTGCTTTGTCTACTTATTGCACACCTGCTTTTTGTTGGGAATATTCTGCAAATTCTACCATATCTTCTATTTTCAGTAGGAGGTATTTCTGTGGAGAAAATTTTCTCCAGGAAGGGGTATCAGCCCCCCTCAGCCCTTTTCAGCCCTGAGGGGCCCAGCCCTCTCAGAAGGGGCAAGCATCTTGTTTACTTCCACATCAAGTAATTACAAGCAGATGTTTAACCCTTTGAGGGTCGACAGGCTCTTTCCGAGACTCGTTCTCAGGGTCGGCCAAATTTAAAAAAAAAAATAATTATTTCTTATGAAAAGATAGAGAATCTTTTCCCAATCATAATGACACCAAAAGTATAAAATTTGATGGAAAACTTATGGAATTATGCTCTCGCAAAGTTAGCAGTCTCGGCGATGTTTACGCATCGGCGATATTGCCCACTATGAGCCCCATTTTTGGCCAATTCCACTGTACTAGTCGACAAAAAACATGAATATTTCGCTAGAACTCCATTTTTTCTATCGAATGAGTGCAAGAAACCACCCATTTACCAATTTCAACTATCCAGTAAAGTGGTCAAAATTTGGCAATTTTGCCAATTTCACACAAATTTCAGAAGATGCCAATTTCCAAATAGGGTCCAGAACAAACAAGAAAGACATTCCTCAAAATGACATTTCCTCTGTTCATTAGTCACGTCTCAAGGCCCCTCTTACATTCTTTTGCTTTCCACTTTGAGTTTTTATTCTCACAAAAAATAGAAGATTTACTGTTATGCAGACTACTACATTAGTATAAAAAATGGTATAAATAATATTGGCGCACTTGCAAAAGAATATTAGACTCACGCTTGGCATGATTTGTTTACTTTTGAACTTTGGTAAAAATCGAACATTTCTGCTACTTTCAAGGTACTTTTCATTGTAAAACCAGTCAAAATCATCTCAATTTCTGTAATATGTCTTCCATTCTATTAAATGAGACCAAGAAAACTAGAATACAACAATAAATACCATACAAAAATACAGTGCAAAGTCGCTGTTTTATTCCAAAACAATGGTCAAAATTTTTTTTGTTTCTCATTATGCACTGTGTGCTGCAGGATTTTTTTTATACTGTGCACACTGACCACATAGACTCATTCTTTCATATGTAGGCCTACCAGCTTTCTCCCACTAGATTTGAGGGCGCTAGAATTTAGGCGTACTAGTACGCCTAGGTAGTAGGTTGGTAGACAGCAACCACCCAGGGAAGTACTACCGTCCTGCCAGATGACTGTGAAACAGAAACCTGTAACTGTTTTGCATGATGGTAGGATTGCTGGTTTCTTTTTCTGTCTCATAAACACGCTAGATAACAGGGATATCTTGCTACTCCTACTTACATTTTGGTCACACTTCACAGACACGCACATGCATATATATATATATATACATACATCTAGGTTTTTCTCCTTTTTCTAAATAGCTCTTGTTCTTCTTTATTTCTTCTATTGTCCATGGGGAAGTGGAAAAGAATCTTTCCTCCGTAAACCATGCGTGTCGTATGAGGCGACTAAAATGCCGGGAGCAATGGGCTAGTAACCCCTTCTCCTGTAGACATTTACTAAAAAAGAGAAGAAGAAAAACTTTATAAAACTGGGATGCTTGAATGTGCGTGGATGTAGTGCGGATGACAAGAAACAGATGATTGCTGATGTTATGAATGAAAAGAAGTTGGATGTCCTGGCCCTAAGCGAAACAAAGCTGAAAGGGGGTAGGGGAGTTTCGGTGGGGGGAAATAAATGGGATTAAATCTGGAGTATCTGAGAGAGTTAGAGCAAAGGAAGGGGTAGCAGTAATGTTGAAGGATCAGTTATGGAAGGAGAAAAGAGAATATGAATGTGTAAATTCAAGAATTATGTGGATTAAAGTAAAGGTTGGATGCGAAAAGTGGGTCATAATAAGCGTGTATGCACCTGGAGAAGAGAGGAATGTAGAGGAGAGAGAGAGATTTTGGGAGATGTTAAGTGAATGTATAGGAGCCTTTGAACCAAGTGAGAGAGTAATTGTGGTAGGGGACCTGAATGCTAAAGTAGGAGAAACTTTTAGAGAGGGTGTGGTAGGTAAGTTTGGGGTGCCAGGTGTAAATGATAATGGGAGCCCTTTGATTGAACTTTGTATAGAAAGGGGTTTAGTTATAGGTAATACATATTTTAAGAAAAAGAGGATAAATAAGTATACAAGATATGATGTAGGGCGAAATGACAGTAGTTTGTTGGATTATGTATTGGTAGATAAAAGACTGTTGAGTAGACTTCAGGATGTACATGTTTATAGAGGGGCCACAGATATATCAGATCACTTTCTAGTTGTAGCTACACTGAGAGTAAAAGGTAGATGGGATACAAGGAGAATAGAAGCATCAGGGAAGATAGAGGTGAAGGTTTATAAACTAAAAGAGGAGGCAGTTAGGGTAAGATATAAACAACTATTGAAGGATAGATGGGCTAATGAGAGCATAGGCAATGGGGTCGAAGAGGTATGGGGTAGGTTTAAAAATGTAGTGTTGGAGTGTTCAGCAGAAGTTTGTGGTTACAGGAAGGTGGGTGCAGGAGGGAAGAGGAGCGATTGGTGGAATGATGATGTAAAGAGAGTAGTAAGGGAGAAAAAGTTAGCATATGAGAAGTTTTTACAAAGTAGAAGTGATGCAAGGAGGGAAGAGTATATGGAGAAAAAGAGAGAGGTTAAGAGAGTGGTGAAGCAATGTAAAAAGAGAGCAAATGAGAGAGTGGGTGAGATGTTATCAACAAATTTTGTTGAAAATAAGAAAAAGTTTTGGAGTGAGATTAACAAGTTAAGGAAGCCTAGAGAACAAATGGATTTGTCAGTTAAAAATAGGAGAGGAGAGTTATTAAATGGAGAGTTAGAGGTATTGGGAAGATGGAGGGAATATTTTGAGGAATTGTTAAATGTTGATGAAGATAGGGAAGCTGTGATTTCGTGTATAGGGCAAGGAGGAATAACATCTTGTAGGAGTGAGGAAGAGCCAGTTGTGAGTGTGGGGGAAGTTCGTGAGGCAGTAGGTAAAATGAAAGGGGGTAAGGCAGCCGGGATTGATGGGATAAAGATAGAAATGTTAAAAGCAGGTGGGGATATAGTTTTGGAGTGGTTAGTGCAATTATTTAATAAATGTATGGAAGAGGGTAAGGTACCTAGGGATTGGCAGAGAGCATGCATAGTTCCTTTGTATAAAGGCAAAGGGGACAAAAGAGAGTGCAAAAATTATAGGGGGATAAGTTTGTTGAGTATACCTGGTAAAGTGTATGGTAGAGTTATTATTGAAAGAATTAAGAGTAAGACGGAGAATAGGATAGCAGATGAACAAGGAGGCTTTAGGAAAGGTAGGGGGTGTGTGGACCAGGTGTTTACAGTGAAACACATAAGTGAACAGTATTTAGATAAGGCTAAAGAGGTCTTTGTTGCATTTATGGATTTGGAAAAGGCGTATGACAGGGTGGATAGGGGGGCAATGTGTCAGATGTTGCAGGTGTATGGTGTAGGAGGTAGGTTACTGAAAGCAGTGAAAAGTTTTTACGAGGATAGTGAGGCTCAAGTTAGAGTATGTAGGAAAGAGGGAAATTATTTCCCAGTAAAAGTAGGCCTTAGACAAGGATGTGTGATGTCACTGTGGTTGTTTAATATATTTATAGATGGGGTTGTAAGAGAAGTAAATGTGAGGGTCTTGGCAAGAGGCGTGGAGTTAAAAGATAAAGAATCACACATAAAGTGGGAGCTGTCACAGTTGCTCTTTGCTGATGACACTGTGCTCTTGAAGATTCTGAAGAGAAGTTGCAGAGATTGGTGGATGAATTTGGTATGGTATGCAAAAGAAGAAAATTAAAAGTGAATACAGGAAAGAGTAAGGTTATGAGGATAACAAAAAGATTAGGTGATGAAAGATTGGATATCAGATTGGAGGGAGAGAGTATGGAGGAGGTGAATGTATTCAGATATTTGGGAGTGGACGTGTCAGCGGATGGGTCTATGAAAGATGAGGTGAATCATAGAATTGATGAGGGGAAAAGGGTGAGTGGTGCACTTAGGAGTCTGTGGAGACAAAGAACTTTGTCCTTGGAGGCAAAGAGGGGAATGTATGAGAGTATAGTTTTACCAACACTCTTATATGGGTGTGAAGCATGGGTGATGAATGTTGCAGCGAGGAGAAGGCTGGAGGCAGTGGAGATGTCATGTCTGAGGGCAATGTGTGGTGTGAATATAATGCAGAGAATTCGTAGTTTGGAAGTTAGGAGGAGGTGCGGGATTACCAAAACTGTTGTCCAGAGGGCTGAGGAAGGGTTGTTGAGGTGGTTCGGACATGTAGAGAGAATGGAGCGAAACAGAATGACTTCAAGAGTGTATCAGTCTGTAGTGGAAGGAAGGCGGGGTAGGGGTCGGCCTAGGAAAGGTTGGAGGGAGGGGGTAAAGGAGGTTTTGTGTGCGAGGGGCTTGGACTTCCAGCAGGCATGCGTGAGCGTGTTTGATAGGAGTGAATGGAGACAAATGGTTTTTAATACTTGACGTGCTGTTGGAGTGTGAGCAAAGTAACATTTATGAAGGGGTTCAGGGAAACCGGCAGGCCGGACTTGAGTCCTGGAGATGGGAAGTACAGTGCCTGCACTCTGAAGGAGGGGTGTTAATGTTGCAGTTTAAAAACTGTAGTGTAAAGCACCCTTCTGGCAAGACAGTGATGGAGTGAATGATGGTGAAAGTTTTTCTTTTTCGGGCCACCCTGCCTTGGTGGGAATCGGCCAGTGTGATAATAAAAAAATAATAATAAATAGTACGTCAAAAACCCTGGGTCGTAAGCCATACTAGTATGGCCGAAACCCTCAAAGGGTTAACCAGCGTGTACCAGTTATAGGTCGTGTGACTTCTTTGCAAGAGACCAGTGTTGCAAATAGTGTAGTTTAATGAGAGACAATCAATCTCTTACCTTAGCAGGACAATTAAGGAAAACCTGCACCCACTTTATTACCATGTTAAAGATAGTGTACATTGCTGTCTATGCCCAGACAGCAAGAATCAAGCATTCTGCATTGCTTCCTGGTGGAAGTTTGGCAAGCAGGGGAAATATTCTATGTCAGCCTTTTCCTTTGTAGCTGGGGACAAGCGAAGTGCGGCAAGGAGCATCTTAGCTTAGATTGCTTTTAACCCTGCCAAGAGACACATTGACACTGGGATAATGAACAAAGAACACTGAGCCACGCCTTTGTGTACATAAAAGTATCTCAATAGATACAGCAGATACAGAGGTGTGATCAGCTTCTTTAGTGATAAGACTGTGAATGATAAACAATACTTGATGAACAGTGTATAACAAGTGTTGCAATCCTGACAGAGTGTAGTGCAACATTCTTCAAAGAACACATCTGCTTCAATCAAGGCACTGATACCTGAGTGAAAATATGGGTTCGATACAGACATCCAGGTAGGTCTAGTCATAAATGTTACTAGCTAGGTCAGCTGTGTAGCAGACAGCTGGTTCATTTCTTCCTAGATGTACCATACACTCGGTTATAGGTGGGCTTTATAGCCCAACACAAGTAAGTACATATTCCCGTCAGTATTCAGTTATTGAAATATGTACTGACACAACACCCCCTAGGGGTAATTATACTTATACATTTTTTCACACAGCCCTTAGGAAGTGCATACGACAGCTTCTCAAGACATCACCTACAGGGATGGCTGTGTAGGTGAGAGCTATCTTTCAAGATAAGTCCCATTACATTATTTACCCTTTGACTTAGCTTGTAGCATTTCCCTAGAAGCTGGTCGTGCTTGAACTGGATATGTGGCCACATGGTGGTCCAAAACTTGTACTACATTGTACAAATAAATTACAAGCCAAGGTCCTTCGAAAAAAGCTGTAAAACTTGTGTTTTTACAATATAAATCAGAATAAATGAGTCCCTCCAGACTCAATCAGAGAGAATGCGGGGCCACTGCTAGCAATAGAAAATGGGAGGCGCTCACCCAGCAGTCACCCGTCATACCCAACAGAAAACAGGGGCTGACTGGCTCACCCAATCACCCATCCGTCATCCACAGCCGACTCTCAACCGTAAGAAGTAATGACATAGCATCAAGCCAGATGACGTTCAGTTTGTGTTGAGTGTATATATACAAATAGTGTTTATAATGTTTATAGAAAGAAATTAAGGGATGAGATTGTGTTTATGTTTGTCTCTTATAGATTTAACTGTTATATTAAAGGAGATTATATATAAAGTGGAACCTCAAATTTCGAACTTAATCGGTTCCAGGAGCTAGTTCTAAATTCGAAAAAATTTGAAAGGTGAAGCAATATTTCCCATAAGAAATAGTGGAAATACAATTAATTCGTTCCAGAAGCCCAAAAATATTCACAAAAAAATACATTTTATAGATAGTATTACATTATAGTTTTAACCCTTTGACTGTCGCAACCCCCAATCCTGAGGTGTCTCCTGATGTCACAAAATTTAAAAAAAAAAAAAAAAGTTATTTTTTCTTATGAAATGATAGAGAATCTTTTCCCGATTGTAAAGACACCAAAAAAACGAAATTTGATGGAAAACTGATGGAATTACGCTCTCGCAAAGTTAGCAACCTCGGCAATACTTACAAATCAGCGATTTCGCCCACTTTGAGCCCTATTTTCGGCTAATTCCATTATTCCAGTCAACCAAGCTCATAGCTATTTCTTCAGAACTCCATTTTTACCATCGATTGAGCACAAGAAACTGCCCATATACCGATTTCAACTGCCCAATAACATGGTCAGAAATTTGCAATTTGGCCAATTTCACGAATATTAAAAAATATGACAATTTCAAAATAAGGACCAGAATGAACAATGCAGACATTCCTGGCTCTAAAATAACATTTTCTTTGTTCATCAGTCATGCCTCCAGGACCCTCTGATATTACTCTTGCTTTTTATTTTGAAATTTTATTCAAACAAAAAATAGAAGATTTACTGTTATGCAGACTACTGCAATATTGTAATAATTGTAAAAATTACATCAACCCATTCATGACTGCATATCAGAATGGCTATTTGGACATTTATTGGACAATGACATCATTTGTTTACTTTTGAACATCGGCAAAAATCAAACATTTCCCGTACTTTGTGCTCCATTTCCAGGTTCTTTTTATAGTAAAATCAATCAAAATCACCTCTATTTCTATAATATAGTTTCCATCCTATCAAATAAGACCAAGAAAACGAGAATACAACCACAAATACTATACGAAAATAGACCACAAAGTCGGCATTTTAATTAAAAAAACGGTCGTAGTTTTTTTTTTCTCATTATGCACTGCGTGCTCCAGGATTTTTTTATATGGTGCACACTGACCACACAGACCCATTCTCTCACATGTGGGCCTACCAGCTTTCTCCTGCCTGATTTGAAGCCGCTAGAATTTATGAGTATATATACGTCAAACACGGTACCTCGTAAACGTATATATACGGCCGCGACAGTCAAAGGGTTAAATACACACAACAAATATAGTGTACAATTATTAATAAATTTAAATAAACATATAAAATAACATTTTTACTTACCTTTAATGAAGACTGGTGATGGCATCTGGAAGATAGGGAGGAGGAGAGAGGGAGTTGGGGTTAGTGTTCGGAAGGGGAATCCCCCTCCATAAGGACTTTAGGTATCAAAGCCCTCTCTGGGGTTACTTCCCTTCTCTGTCTTTTAATGCCACTAGGACCAGCTTGAGAGTCGCTGGACCCCTGTCTCACAAAATAACTGTCCACAGTCCTCTGTTTCTGGTGCCTCTTTAAGATTTCCCTAAAATGGGACATGGTTCTGTCACTGAACTTGTTGCAAAGATGGCTTGTGTCAGCTTGCTCAGGGTGGTACTTCTCCACAAACATTTGGACATCATTCCACTTGGCACAAATCTCCTTAATCTTTGAAGAAGGTACCTCATCCACTCCCTCTTCCTTCTCCTCTGAAGCAAGTTCCTGAGCTGTGGTCTAATACTGTTCAAGATGAAGCTCTTCCAGCTCTTCAGTGGTTAGTTCTTCCCTGTGGTCCTCCACCAACTCTCCCACATCCTTGCCACTCACTTCACATCTATGGTGTTTCTTACTTTCTTTACCACAGGGGTACCACTAGCAAGTTTCTTTGGGCCCATGGTAGCTTATTTCACAGTCCCACAAGCACTAAACACAATGAATTAATCGTAAATGTTTGAATGAGACCGCAGGTTAGTGTTCACTCAAGCATCAACAAAGTCAGACTGGCTCATGGCGCCTGCGCGGGGACATGGACAGAGCGGGCTGGTGGACAGGTCTGGTACCCGGCGGTTCGAAAAAAGGGGCGAGTTCAATAATGGGGACAAAGTTGGTTCGAAAAAAGCGGTCGATTTTCAAAGAGTTCGAAATTTGAGGTTCCACTGTAAAGTGTAAGCTTTCACATATTAACAGTGACATTTATATATGTGTAAGAAATATACACATGTGATTTACAGTTATACAGTGACATTTATATAGATGTTTAGTGAATGAAGTGTTTAACATTATTTACAGTGACTCAGCAGTGTTCCAAGCTGAGACCACATCACACAGGACAACTGGAATCATCCAGTCATATGTACTCTGTACCCTTCAAGGTCATTGACTCTGAGGTTATGCTTAGTGGGTCAGTAGTGTCTGACTCGATTATTGCTGACTCGAGCATAACTCTCAGCTGTTATAACAGTATAGTGTGTAAACACTCTAAAGTGTGGTGCTAGAATTATCAGTATCCCATTATAATGGCTTGTTTGAATACTCAATTTACCTCTTTACAGACTAAGATTACACAATTAGAACAATTAATTTCAGTCTGTATGGGGCTAACTCAAGATACAAACATAGATTTTGATGATCTTGAGGCAAATCTGGAATTACTTACTCAACATATGAAAATAATTAATTCAGATTATACAAAATATGAAAGTGAATTCCTAGAATCAAATCCATCTGAGGATGACATTAAAAATGTTTTGGGTACTTTTAGTGATCAACAATTAAGGTGGACAGGAGTACAGGCTACCTGCCGCAAAACTCTGTCACAGAGACCTACTGTAACTAGTGATCAGACACCTGTTACACTTGTCACAACAATTGCCACAACAGGTATCCCATTACCAAGCTTACCTATCTTATCATTGCCCATTTTCTAAGGTCGTAACTACGAAGAATTTATTAAGTGGTTTTCAATCCATAGTAAATTCACGAACTGACATAGATAAGATTGTTAAGTTCAATTATCTTAAATGTCTTGTGAAGGAAGAACCCTATGAACTGATTAACCCTTTCAGGGTCCGTCCCGTAGATCTACGGCTGGTCGGTGAGTGTCCAAACCGTAGATCTACGCCAAAATTCTAGCGCCGTCAAATTTAGCGCGAAAGCGCTCATAGGCCTACATATGAGAGAATGGGTCTGCGCGGTGGGTGTGCGCCATAAACAAAAAATCTAGGCGCCTGCATAGCATTGTGGGAACGCCGGCTCAGTCACCCTTGTTCACCATGTCTCGTCGCAAGTCAGCTCTGACTCCCCGGAAAATTGGGACTCTCCTCTTCCTGTCTGATAGTTCTGACACTGATGGAAGTGGAAATGAAGACGAATTCTACGGCTTTGATGAGTTAGTGACCGAAAATAATGACCAGGATATCGATAATAGTGCAGAAAACCCCGACGATCCTCGACCTTCTACCTCTGGTGTGGGCACTCGTGACTCACGGTCGGTTGTTCCTAAATGTAAGAGAAAACTAATATTTTCCCGTGGCCTGGCCTCTGACTTCAGTAATGACGATGATTCTGACGTGGATTGTGATTTTATTGCGCTCGACGATCATTCGAGTAGTGATAGTGAGGAAACATATTCACCAGTGAAGCGTCGGTATGTGCGCCGCCGCATGCGCTCGGGTAGTGTACCCTATGCTATGCCCAGGGGACGGAGTACATCCCGTAGTACATCCCGGAGTACATCCCGTGGCCCTACACCCGTTTTAGGTAGTGATAGTGAGGATGATGTGGCTACACTTGGCATGGATGGGCCACAGACATCAGTGGATGGTGTTAGTGGGGCTGGTGGTGGTAGTGGCACCGCCATGCGTGACTCGCTGTGCCACGCGGGAACCCACGCTGCTGACTCGTCAGTTCAAGGACAAAGCGGAGCGTCACCCACCAGCCCGCCACAACCACCCGTACAACCAGCCTATGATGTCCAGTATCCACCAGCAAACCGTATCTGGGATTGGCAGCAAAATCCCAATTTTGTTCCCAGCCCTCACCACTTTGATGACTCGCAAAGTGGAATTCTACCTACCTGTCCCCTTGGAACCACGGCCAATGAACTGGAATTCTTTGAATTATTCTTTGACCAGCCATTGATGGAAACTATTGTCAGGGAAAGTAATAAGTATTTTCAGTACACCATGGCAAATACGATCTTATCACCACAGTCAAGACTACACAGGTGGAAAGAGACGACTGTTGCAGAAATGTATTTGCTTTTTGCAACAATAATGCTTATGCCTCACGTCTATAAGCATAATATAAAAGCATACTGGTCCACAGATCGGCTAATTTGTACCCCATCCTTCAGTGAAATAATACCAGTGAACAGGTTTATCTTACTCTTACGTATGTTGCACTTCTCTGACAAAACCAGGCCTGACAGAAGTGACAGGTTATACAAGATTAGAAATGTTTTCATGTATCTCAAACAAAAGTTCAGGATATACTTTTATCCATTCAAGAATCTTGTAATTGACGAGTCTTTGATTTTGTTCAAAGGTAGACTGTCATTCAAGCAGTATATACCGAGCAAGAGGAACCGCTTTGGTATAAAATTGTTTGTACTCTGTGATTGTGACAGTGGCCTGGTGTTGGATATTGTTGTATACACGGGTAGTAAAACATTGAAAGATACCAAGATGTTATTGGGTATATCAGGTGACGTAGTGAGAAACATGATGGCACCTTATCTTGGTAAGGGCCATACATTATATACCGATAACTGGTACACAAGCCCATTACTCAGTGATTTCATGCGAGTGAACAAGACAGATGTGTGTGGCACAGTGCGTTCTAATCGTAAACATATGCCCAGGCTCAACGCAGGTGTTCGTGGTGATGACGTGCAGGTGTTTACTGCCAATGACATCATGGCATTACGGTGGCATGACAAACGAGATGTCACATTGTTGACAACCATTCACCGTAATGAAATGCAAGACAGTGGCAAAGTTGATCGAGTGACTAATGAACGTATTCGAAAACCAGTGACAGTGATTGATTATACACAAAACATGCGCTTGGTTGACAAGTGTGACATGCAGATTGGTTTTGTTGACTGTGTTCGTAAGAGTTACAAGTGGTACATGAAACTTTTCTTCCATCTCATGGACATTTCAATGCTGAATGCATATAATATGTACCAAATAAAGACTGGTAACAGACCACCGTATGGTGAATTTTGTTTGTCTGTTGTCAGACAACTCATAATGAAGTACCAGGTAACAACACCTGCAATACAACATGGTCCTCGAATTCATCACAATATACCCAAGCGTTTGAGAAGAGAAGGTGATCATTTCATAATACAGCTTCCTTCAACTCAAAAGAAATTTGCTCAGAAGAGATGCATTGTCTGTGCACAAACAAAACGACGGCAACAAAGACGCAAAGACACTCGGTTTATGTGTGAGGAATGTAAGGTGCCTCTGTGCATGGTGCCTTGTTTCAAGGAGTTCCACAAGCTCCAGCAGTTCTAAAACCATGTCCAGTGATTGTAAATATGTAAATATATGATAGAACATTAGTATTATACAATATTTGTTCATGTTTATTGTAATAAACAACAGTGGTAAACAATAATATGATAATAACTTTAGTGCGGTTATTGTGTTCAATACAGTGAGTTTATATATATAAATTATATACAGTATTGGTCTCTCAGGCCCCAAATGTTAGTAGGAATAGAAAAAAATTGGAAAAGAAAAGAAAAAACAACTAAAACAACAAAATAATATAATACGCGTATGTGGAATTCGTCGATGTTGCCGCCACCACATCATTTTCTACAAACTTCTTGGCACTGTATCTCGGTAAGTACTGATCAGATTCTAATTTTTTTTGTTTTATTACCTTCACAAAAATATGCTCTTTAATTCTGTAAGAAAAAATAATTTTTTTTTTTTTCAAAATTTCTTGGACACTGGTGCGTGACTTCAGATTTTGGCCTTGGACCCTGAAAGGGTTAAGTCATTTCCGGAGGTTACAGGCAATTATCACCTAGCCTTACGTGTCTTAGCAGACAATTATTTTGATGCTGACAAAGCCAGGGTTAGACATACAGTCTTAATATCAAGCTTGAAGCCCCCCAAACATTGTTTTTCGGACTTACAGTCATTTATTATTTATATGGTATTAGCTTTGATGTGCCTCAAAAATTTTAAGCATATAATATTTCTTTAAAAATTTCCATTATATCTCCATCAATGTATAGTTGTTGACTCATGTGAATTATTTCAAAACATAACAAAACACAATCCTCAAACCTCAAGCAGCAAGAACAACAAACCAATAAATACCTTTAGGTAATAAACAAGCATCTCATTAAGTGATGGATCAGCATTCAGGTTAACAAGATAATATTTATTTTTTTCAACGCTGATACCAGATGCCTGTACACTGATACCCATCTTCTCCAAGGCCTGTTGTCTCTCCTGCTGCACGCGTTCTGAAAACAAGAAGCATAACATTGTGTTAGATGTGGAATTCATATTTATGGATAGAATTGCTATAAGTGGAGGCACTCAAGTCAGCTTGCATCAACAAAAGCATTCTTAAAAAATTCTGTTATGGAAGCCCTAGAAGTCTGCCAGGAACACATTGTGCCTCATTCACACCAGTGATAACCTCAATGCCCCAGCAGGGTCTCTCACTCACATCCTACAATCAGTATCAAGTCTTCATGACCCATGAAATTGCAAAAATATGATTGTAAACAAACCATGGTACTGGTGGGGTTAGAACCCATGGCAAATGAGTTGTAAAACTCCAGGCCAGTGCACAAGCCACTAGGCTAGTTGGCTACAATAAGAGTCATCCAACCAGGTATATTTACACACCATAGGGACATTAGCATAGGCCCACTGTGACCACAAATGCAAGTTTTTACAGATGAATCTCCTGCCAGCATGGCAGTGATGAACTTTAGCTCACTGGCCTTGAGTTTAAAGATTCACTTGCCATGGGTTCTAACCCCATCCGTACCGTGGTTTGTAGTATAAGGTCCCCCATTATCAGTGCATGCTATAGTGGATTGCTATTTATGAGTGATGTCAGCTGGGAGCCTTGCAATACCCAGTCATCATTTGTTTGTCCTACTGTCAACAGTTTTACTCTTTCTCTTCGACATAGGCCTACTGCCACACCTATTTTGGGAATATTGCTAGGATCTGCTTGTATATCTCCTGCTCCTTCAGAATTCCTGTTGGAGACACTACATTTGTGTGGCTTACAAGGAATTTGACCCTGCTTGACAATGTGAGCTGTGTGTTCTGGGAGATTAGGAACACATATTATCAGATGATGAAGGCTTTTATAAAGATTTCCCATGGGTAAGCTTCTCTGAGGCCTTACAGGAGGCATTTGGGGATGACCTCTGGTGAATGTATGACCACTGCTCCTGTAGATTCAATGGTAGTGCTGGAATGTCCCTCAGCTCACTTGACTTTCCTCCTCCCAATTCAGGTTTAGCTTAAGAGTCCTGTTCAAAAGCTTTCACATTCATGAGCAAGGCTGGCATGCATATCAGTAGTCAGATCAAAGCAGCCTTACCTCTGGCTGGACTATGGTCTGTACAACTACCTGTCCAAAGGGCTTCTGTCACTATTTCAAAGCTGCCACCTCAGTTTGTTAATACTAGTGGTATGATTCTTAGTAAGTCCCCTAGGACTACCACAGGAGATAACTATTTTAATTAGAAAAACACATTTCTGCATTTGGGAGCCAAGAATTTCCTCCACCTGCCCCAGTTGTTATGTTCCAAATGCTGACTGGTGTGTGGTGCACTGCTAGGCTCCCAGCTGACATCAGTCATTACTAGCAAACTACTATAGCAAGCAGTGAAGGAATCTTATACTGAGTGTAAAATATGAAATGGACCCTGCTATGAGCAGAGATATGAGTACTGATGTGCATGAGGCATGATGTGTTCCTGGTGAACAACCCCCCCTCCTTTCCCCATGACCCATGATGCATAAAGGCATTTTTATAATGGAAATGCAGATTTATAGGGATACACTTCCTATTAAAATTTTCCTTTAAACAGGAATGTGTGATGTGGCCATGGATGTTTAATATAATGGTGTTATATATAAATGCCAGTAATGAACATAATATTAAGTGGGCACTGCCACAATTGCTCCCACCTGCAGTGCTTTTGGAAGATTCAGAAAAAAATTGAAGAGGAAGGTGAGAGTGGAGAAAGGAAGTATATCTAAATATATGGACTGAGTGTGTTACCCAATGGTATATGAAAGATGAAATGAACCACAGAATAGATGACGAGAACAAAGTAGATGAAGTGATGAAAAGTCTGTGAAAAGAAGTCATCAATGGATGCTAAGAGGGAAATGAATTAGAGTACAGTGATGCCAAGGGCTCTGGAGGCAGTAGAAATGCCATATTTGAGAGCAATGGGGGGTTTGGAATATTAAGCATAGAAAACAGAGCAAAGAAACAAAAAAAATAGTAGTATGAAAGGCATTATAGAAAGCAAAAAATGATCTACTGAGATGGTTTAGTCAATTAAAAAATAATGGAGAAGATAAGTTGAACTAGAGTGTGTATAACTCTGAGGTGGATGGAAGGAGGGGTATGGGACAGCCCAGAGAGCACTGCAAGGAAGGCTGAAGGAAATTTTGATGGAATATTTTTCCCTTTTTTGGGTCAGCCTGCCTTGGTGGGAGATAGCTGATATATTACAAATGAAAAATAATAACTGAAGACAGAAGGGAAAACAGAAATATTTCAGCCTTCAGTTCTATTAATTGCTACCATAACTTGATAGAAGTACAGTACTTGAGTTTCATGAACCTAAGGCAAGATCCTTTAAAGAATACAATTATTCATAATACAATATGTAATACTACTGTTGTATACTGTATATAAATCTGAGGCAGAGGAAAGGAGAGGTAGTGCTTCTCCCAAGAAGGGTTGATGGGAGGGGCTAAAGAAGGTTCGAGTGCCAAATGCTTAAACATCCAACAGTCTTGTGTGAGCACTTTAGACAGGAGTGGAAGCAAGTGGTTTTTATGACTTTATGTGCTGTTGAAGTGTGAGCAAGGTAATAAATATTTCCATTGGGATTCAGGGAGAACGGGTTACTTGGATTTGAATCATGGAAATGGAAAATACAGTGCCTGAACTCTGGGGAAAGGGGTAGGGATAGTGAAGTTCAGAGGGTCATCTGAACCATGATGTCAGCACGCTTCTAGCAAGACAGAATTTGAATGAATGAGGTGAATGTGTTTCCTCTGTTTTTCTGCTAACACTACCTTGGTGAGACATGGCCAGTGTGTTAAAAAAAACTGATACTGTTATATAACTTGCTAGCTAAAAATGTAACTGTGTTAGTAAAGATTTCTTCACTTTAAACAAAGTTAATACCTACAGTAATTTTTTATGTGACCAGCCAAAAAAAATCACTATAACTATTACTACATCAAATATTAAAATCTAACAATGACTAATTTGTATCAGAAAAATTAGGGAATTCTCTTATCATTTATGGTTCATCAACAGTAACTAAGAGAGTATTTGTGGCACCTGTTTTCTTGAGTTTGTTCTCCCAAGTTTCTGAGAGGTTTGTGATGAGCTTTTCACTTTCATGCAGCTTCTCATTTAGGCTCTCCTCCTCTTGCAGGGATGCTGGCCCATCTCTCGTCATTTGTCGTAATGACTGGACAATAGGGGAAAGACAAGTGTCATTTTCCTTTCAGAAGCATTAATACATTTTTGAATACATTTAGGAAAAGACATAAGATAAAAGATGATTACAGGTAAGTGTAAGTTAACTAAAAGTGAAAATATCTAGAAAAAGAAGAAAAAGAAGAAGAGGAGGAAGAAGAATGAAAAAATTATTACTGCTGAGTGTAAGTTAGCTATAGTGAATGCATCTAGCAGGAGAGAAGACATAAAAGATGACTGCTTAGTGTAAAATTCCATGTTTAAGCTGTTCCAACACACATTGCAATTTGAAGATCATTAAAAAATGTGTATTGTATTGTTTCTTAAAAGTACTAAACTCATGTAAGTCAGTCCACTCAAGGAGTGGTAGAGGCTTTATCCTCAATCTGCCAAGCACAGCTCAGTCCATGACCAGTCAGGCTGTTGGTAATTACCTGAAGTTTGCATAAATGAAAGTCTAGTTAGTCATTGTTTATATAATAGGTACTTTACTGAATTTATTAAAACTGCTGACGAATTAAATAATTTATATTTTATTTTAAATTAAAAGTTATAATACTGTGCTTTTGTTAAATGTTGGAATCCTAGAGAGTCTTTGCTCACAATAACTTCAAAAGTTGATTATAATTTAGTTCACACAAAGAAAAAGTTTATTATAATTTAGTTCTCACAAAGAAAAACAATTATTGTAATTTAGTTCTCATGAAGAAAAAAGTGAAGTAGTGAAAGCGATTTGTTTAACAGAGCAACACAAAGTTGAAAGAAATATGCAAGCAAAACACTGTGCAGAGCTATAGAACAATGGAATGGGTTACAAGGGGAGGTATTAAATACTACCACAGGAAATGTTAAAAGATTATATGAAGAATTAGATACTTTAGTATCTGAGTTTTGTTATGCTCCTGTAGCTACAAAAAAGATAATTACAGAGCCTCCAACTAACATAAGAAAGAAAGAACACTGCAGCAGGCCTACTGGACCATGTGTAGAGAAAATTCTCCAGTAAAGGGGGTATCTCTCAGCCCCCCTCAGCCCTGTGAGGGATTTAGCCCTCCCAGAAGGTGCTAGTGGACTCTTCCTCAAAAACAACTTGATAGAACCCACATATTCGTACCATCGTCAAGAGGCACGCTTTCCTCTCCTTGCTAGTTCTTGTTGCAATTACAAGTGAGAGTTAAACTAGATTAATTACTCTTTGCCCTAAGCAGGAAAATTAAGGGCAAACCTGCACCCACTTTATCTACCAGCTAGGACTATTATGAATTGCAGTCTATAGCTAGATAACAAGAAATCTACCATCATGTGTTGAATACTGTTACAATATGTAGCAAGGGAGAGAAATAAAGCTGAGTTCAGCATATCCTCTGTGGGGACAAGGAGGAGAAGGGTGATGAGGCAGGCGGGCCTCAGATTGCTTCAAGGAATGGACGAGCGATGTGTGTCATGAGGGTGTTGCCTCCTTATCGTTAAAAGACAAAGAGACAGTAGTGACCAGTGTGTTTTGACTCTTGTTCATTCTGACAATCTCAGGAAACTAGAAAAGTTAAACTAGTTCCCTTATACAAGCCAGTAAATTCACAGTAGAACTAATCACATAGTTTTATTGCATATCCATGTTCTTCCTGTTGTGGATAATACCACAAAACTATGAACAAATGATGGAACTGAATGGTGAAGTGCAACCAGTATTGCGAGTAATTGCAACGAACATTCCTGATGTAGTGGTGAACATCAGTGCAACATTCCCTGAGACACTCAAGCCTTCAGTCCAGTCATGTCAACGATATCAGTCTTAATGGCGCTGTCAACACCATAAGCTCACATTACACAAGCAAGGTAAGTCTTAATCTTTTGTAACACCAATTAAAAACTGCAGTTTTGGGCAGACACAAGGTGATTAGGGCTGTCCTATTCCAGGCCGTTATCGGAGGGCTTTAAAGCCCAAACCAAGTGAGTTTCACTAAGCGTTTCAGATGTGAAATGCTGAAATATACGCTCCTTTAGGGGCAAATTATATAATTAACCACATTAATCTACAGCCCTGGTGGTAACTGAGTAGCACCCCGAATAGATGGCCAGGTGGCAGCTGCTGGACATCATGCTGTTACAGATAAGTAACAAATGATATGCATGTATGTATATTGTTTCATGCAGAAAAGTGTACTTGTCTAACCAGTTCTCCATACCATGTGAGGCAGGCCCAAGTCACCTCCTGGCATAGACCAATGACCCACCTAGTCAGGTCAGACCACATTCACTTAACCCTTTCAGGGTCCACAGGCCCTCTCAGAGACTTGTTCTCAGGGTCCCCCAAATTTCAAAAAAAAAATAAAATTAGTTTTCTTAAGAAAAGATAGAGAATCTTTTACCGAACATAATGACACCAAGAGTATGAAATTTGATGGAAAACTTATGGAATTATGCTCTCACGAAGTTAGCGGTTTCGACAATGTTTAAGCATCGGCGATTTTGCCCACTTTGAGCCCTATTTTCGGCCAATTCCTATGTACTAGTCGACAAAAATCATATCTATTTCGCTAGAACTCCATTTTTTTCTATCGAATGAGTACAAGAAACCACCAATTTACCGATTTCAACTATCCAATACAGTGGTCAGAATTTAGCAATTTTGCCAATTTCAAACAAATTTCAAAAGATGCCAATTTCCAAATAGGGTCCAGAATAAACAAGAAAGACATTCCTGGCACTAAAATAACATTTCCTCTGTTCATCAGTCACGTCCCCAGGCCCCTCTTACATTTCTTTTGCTTTCCATTTTGAATTTTTATTCTCAAAAAAAAAAATAAGATTTACTGTTATGCAGACTACTGCATTAGTGTAGAAATGGTATAAATAATATCGGCGCACTTGTGAAAGAATATTAGACTCACCAGTTGACGTGTATTGGACGCTTATCATTATTTGTTTACTTTTGAATTTTGGTAAAAATCGAACATTTCTACTACTTTAGACTCAATTTCAAGGTACTTTTCATTGTAAAACCAGTCAAAATTATCTCAATTTCTGTAATATGTCTTCCATTCTATACAATGAGACCAGGAAAACTAAAATACAACGATAAATACCATACGAAAATATAGTGCAAAGTCGCTGTTTTAATCCCAAAACGCGGTCAAAGTTATTTTTTTCTCATTACGCATTGTGTGCTGCAGGATTTTTTTTTTATACTGTGCACACTGACCACACAGACCCATTCTTTCATATGTAGGCCTACCAGCTTTCTCTCACTATATTTGATGGCGCTAGAATTTATGCATACTAGTACGTCATGGACACTGGCGTGTAAGCCGTACTAGTACGGCCGAAACCCTGAAAGGGTTAAGGAAGGAGCATGGCATCAGACCTATTAGTACAAGAAAGTCAGGTCCAACTCACACCCACCCACACCCTATTTTTAAAACTACACAACGTCTTAGCTTCTATGACAGTACTCAGGAGTTTGTTCCACTGAACCACAGCTCTATTACCAAACCAATGCCTCCCTATATCCTTCCTGAATCTGAATTTTTCCAACTTATAACCATTAGTTCGAGTCCTGTCTGGGCTAGATACTTTTAGCACGCTATTTACATTCCCTTTATTTATTCCTGTTTTCCATTTATACACCTCAATCATTTCCTCCCTAATTCTATGCCTTTCTAGAGAGTGCAGATTCAGGGCCCTCAGTCTGTTCTCATAGGGAAGATTTCTGATACATGGGATCAACTTTGTCATCCTCCTTTGTACGTTTTTCAGTGCATTAATATCCATTCTGTAATACGGTGACCAAAACTGTGCAGCATAATCTAAATGAGGCCTAACCAAAGATATATAGAGTTGAAGAACAACCTGAGGACTCATATTATTTATGTTCCTTGATATGAAGCCAAGGATTCTGTCTGCTTTATTGCAAACACTTATGCATTCTTGTCTTGGTTTTAGAGTACTGCTAACCAGAACTCCCAAATCCTTTTTGCAATCAGTAATATTAAGATCTACATTATTTAGTTTATATGTGGCATGGTTATTTTCTTGTCCAATATTTAGAACTTTGTATGTGCACTTCTCCAACCACTGCATCAGTCTATTCAAATCTTCCTGGAGTGCTCCAATGTCCTCATTAGAATGAATTAGGCAACCTGTTTTGGTGTCATCAGCAAAACTGCTTATGTCCCTATTGATTCCCTCATCAACTTTGTTTGTATAAATTGTGAACAACAAAGGGCCCAACACTGACCCTTGTGGAACACCACTCGTGACATGCCCCAAATCTGATTTCTCCCCACTGATGCAAACTCTCTGCTGCCTATCTGTCAACTATGCCTCTACCCAGGAAAAAATGTCTCCTCCTATTCCGTGTGCCTTAAGCCTTTGACTGTCGCAAACCCCAATCCTAGAGTCTCTCACTGTCACAAAATATTTGAAAAAAAAAAAAAATTCTCTCATGAAATGATAATCTTTTCCCGATGCTAATAACACCAAAAGTACAACATTTGATGGAAAACTTGTAGAATTACACTCTTACGAAGTTAGCAATCTCGGCAATATTTACACATAGGCGATTTCACCCACTTTGGGCCTTATTTTCGGCCAATTCCATTGTTCCAGTCAACCAAACTCATAGCTATTTCTTTAGAACTCCCTTTGTTCTATTGACTGAGTACAAGAAACCGCCCATTTACCAATTTCAACTACCCAATAAAGTGGTCAGAAATTGGCAATTTGGCCAATTTCACACAAATTAAAAAATATGCCAATTTCCAAACAGGGTCTAGAATGAACAATGCAGACATTCCTGGCACTAACATAACATTTTCTCTGTTCATCAGTCACGTCTCTTATAATACTCTTGCTTTCTATTTTGAATTTTTATTCACACAAAAAAATAGATTTACTGTTTTCCAGACTACTGCATTATTGTAATAACTGTATAAATAATGTCAACCCATTTGTGATTGCATATTATAATGGCTAGTTGGACATTTATTGGACAATGATGTCATTTGTTTACTCTTGAACATCGTCAAAAATCAAGCATTTCTGCTACTTTGAGCTCCATTTCAAGATCCTTTTCATAGTGAAACCAATCAAAATCACTTCTACTTCTATAATATTTTTCCATTCTATCAAATGAGACCAATAAAATGAGAATACAAAAATAAATACTATATGAAAATACACCTCAAAGTCGATGTTTTAATCCAAAAACACGGTCGGAGTTTTTTTTATCTCATTATGCACTGTGTGCTGCAGGAATTTTTTTATACTGTGCACACTGACCACACAGACCCAATCTCGGACATGTGGGAGTACCAGCTTTTTCCTGCTTGATTTGAAGCTGCTAGAATTTTTAAGTACATATACGTCAAACACATTGGCTCGTAAGACGTATATATATGACCGAAACAGTCAAAGGGTTAATTTTCCTCAATAGCCTCTGATGTGGAACTATATCAAAAGCCCTCCTGAAGTCCATATACACAATACTGTATTCAATACAATGATCTACCTCCTCAAATACGCACCTTGGTGAAAAAAGTTAGTAAATTCGTAAGGCAGGAACACCCCTTTGTAAAGCCGTGTTGAGATCCATTAATCAATTTATGCCTTTCAAGGTGGCTATGAATTGTCTCAGCAATTATTGATATCATAAATTTTCCCACCTTGGAGGTAAAGCTTATTGGTCTATAGTTTGAAGCTAAGGGCCTGTCACCTGCTTTGTAAATAGGTATTACATTTGCCATTTTCCACTTGTCTGGCACTATGCCTGTTTGTAGTGATATGTTGAAAAGACTAGCCAAAAGGTTTGCTAAGTTCCTCTTTACATTCCTTTAAAACCCTTGCAAACAGTTCATCAGGGCCTGGGGATTTCTTCAGTTTTAATTTCTCTATTTGTCTGAGGACCATGTCACTAGTTACCCTAATCATGCATAGTTTATCATCATCCTGTTCTGCATAATTTATTATTTCTGGAATTTCGCTAGCATCTTCCTGCATAAAAACTGAGACAAAATACGAGTTAAAAATTTCACACATTTCCTTATCACTGTCAGTGATCTGACCTAAGTTACTTCTGAGTGGGCCTATATCGTCCGTAATCTTACTTCTATATACCTGAAAGAAACTTTTTGGGTTGGTCTTCAAATCTCTTGCTGCTTTAGCCTCATAATCTCTTTTAGTTTTTCTTATTCCCTTATTTATTTGTCTCTTTAACTGAATACTATACTGATTTCTTAACTCCCCATCCCCTATTTTGATATGCCTATATATGCCTCTCTTTTAACCAATGAGATGTTTTAATCTGTTATTTATCCATTTGGGATCATTTTTTTATCTAATTTCCCTACTTGGAACATAAGTTGTCTGGCCAGCTAAAACTATGATCTAAAAAATGTCATACTGGCAACCAACATAGTCAGGTAGTTCCAATTTAGCCCACCCAGGTAATTTCTCAGTCCCATGAAATTGGCCAAGTGGAAGTCTGGGACAGAGACTTGATTGCAGTTATTTGGATAATTCCATGATATACTGAAACTAAGTGATTTGTGATCACTTTCCCCTAGCTCATCATTAACCTCAAGATTATTAATTAGTGATTCCTTGTTGGCAAGAACCAAGTCAGACAGATTGTTTCTTCTAGTTGGTTCTGTCACAAACTGTTTTAAAAAACAATCCTGAATCACATCAAGAAAGTCACTAGACTTGAGATTTCCTGTCATACTGTTCCAATCAATTTATCTAATGTTACAATTTCCCATTAACATGACATTTTCATATCTAGACCCTTATGAATTTCATGCCATAGCAGTTCACTGTACTCCTTATCAAGATATGGGGGCCTATGAATCACACACAAAATTAATTTGTCACACTCGAGCAACTGCAGCCAAACAGATTCTGTGTCCGATGCTTCTAATATCATAGCTTGTCTAACAAAACAGTTTAAATTATCTCTGACATACATCGCCACTCCAACATCCTTCCCCTTCCTGTTGATCCTATCAATGTGGAATAGTATAGCTTGTATGTGACATTCAGAAGGGATTTCTCTATCTTTCAGGTTGAACCAGGCCTCTGTTACAGCAATAATATCTATATTACCTACACATCCAAATAATCTTATCTCATCTATCTTATTTCTTAGACTCCTACTACTAGTATAGTAAACTTTAAGGGAGTTAGTCACTCTCAGCCCTCTACTGTCACTCTTTGTTTGTTGATTAATTGCTTTGCCTTTACAAGGAACTATATCTTGAATATTGTCTATGAAACATATCCCTGAGGTATCCTGGTAATATCAGCTGTTTTCAACCCTTGTACTGCAGCTTGATTATTTCCCACACACACACCCATACCTCTATAATGTATCAGTTTAAAGTCCCAGACAAGTCAGCAATGACCCCCTCAATCGAGGTGGCTAATGCAACCACTCTAGCCCCTGAGAGATGTACCCCATCCCTTGAATACATACCATGTTTGCCATAAAATTTGTCCCAGTTATCAATGAATGGGATTGCAAATTCCTTGCATTACCTGTCTAGCTGTCAATTTACACCAACTGCCCTAGACATCCATTCATTGCCCACTCCCCTTCTAGTCTAGATGCTACATATGACTGGGACCCCTCCCTTAGACCTAATTACATCTATAGCTGACTTGTACTTATCCAGCAGCTCCTGTCTCTTGCCCTTCCCAATATCATTTCCACCAGCAATAAGACAGATGATGGGCTTGTTCCCATTACCTGACATAATATTATCCAATCTGTCGACTTTGTCATCAACACCAGTTCCTGGGAAGCACACTCTCTGTCTAATGTTCCTATCTCTGTTATTATTATTATTATTATTATTATTATTATAAAAAAGAAGCTCTAAACCCCAAGGGATACACAGTTCTGCAGGGCAGGAAAGGATGTGAGGCATATCAGGTTGCAAGAGGGAGAGGGATGATTAGTAGGTTATGGAGTACAGTGGGGCAGTGGATAGTGCAGGGGTAGAGGGTAGCAAGAGATTGAGGTAGAAAGGGCTGAGGGGAGTGCTAAAGGTATCATCATCAGAGTTTGTGGAGTAAATCAGTTGTTGTCAAAAAGTCAATGAGAGAATCCGGATTAAAGGAGGGTCCATCAGCAAGAAGGGAAGGTAAAGAAAGAGCAGCAGAGCGGAGATGATGTTGGAGGTAAATTCTGCATGCCTGTTGATAGAGTGGACAGTCCAACAGAATGTGGCTAACAGATACTGGAACATGACAATTCTCACAGAGAGGAACAGGGCACCTCTCCATGAGATACCCATGAGTAAGACGAGTGTGGCCGATGCGAAGATGGGAGAGAGTAGTCTCCCAACCTCGACACTGATGACAAGAAGACGGCCAGTAACCTATACTCGGTTTAATAGAATGAAGTTTTTTATAGAGCAGATCAGACTAACATTGTTGCCAATAGGTGCGAAGGTGGGTAGCAGTTACAACAAAACAGTCCGTGAATGGAACACCTCTATATGAAATTGGGAGGTCATGTACTGCTGACTGTGCAGCAGTGTCTGCCTGTTCATTGCCCTGTATGCCAACATGACCAGGAACCCAACAAACAACAATATCTTTGTGCTTAGTAGAGATACGGCGTAACCAAAGTTGGATATGAAGAACTAGGGGATGAGGTGTATCAAATTTTTGTATAGCCTGTAAAGCACTAAGGGAGTCTGAAACAACCACAAATGGTGACACAGGCATAGATGCAATACAGACAAGTGCTGCAAGAATGGCATAAAATTCAGCAGTAAAAATGCTAGC
Organism: Cherax quadricarinatus; assembly: GCF_038502225.1. Lineage (NCBI taxonomy): Eukaryota > Metazoa > Arthropoda > Malacostraca > Decapoda > Parastacidae > Cherax > Cherax quadricarinatus. Next base: position 18,554,774 of record NC_091300.1, read on the forward strand.
CGAGGATAGTAAATGCCCTCGCACGACACTGTCTGGAAACAATGCTGCAAATCCGATGCCGTCAGAAGACTTAAAACCATCTGTGTACACTGCAATGGTATGAGAATGAGAGCAGAAGTGGTCAAGAAAAAGAAAGCGGGAAGCTACTGTAAGCAATTAGGCTTTCGCACATGGCAGTGAGAAAGAACAGACACAAACAGCTGGAACTTCCCAAGGGGGTAGGGAAAAGTTAGATGCTACATGAACATAAAAAGGTGGTAACTGAAGGGAAGACAAGAGCGAATGTAGGCGAAGAGAAAAAGGACAAAGTAAACAGGGGCGATGAACAAATAAAGAATGTCTACTAACATCAGTGACTATTCTATGTATGGAAGGATTGCGGAGTTCATGAGAGCGTACATAATAGCATAGGGAATGGGCATCATGGCGATCAGACAAGGGTGGAATAGTCGCTTCTGCATAGATACTCTCAACAGGTGAAGAGCGAAAAGCACCAAAGCATAAATGTAATCCTCGGTGATGGATGGGATTAAGGAGAGGCCGCCAAATAGATCTGGTCACCATAATCGAGTTTCAATAAAATTAGGGCTGAATGTAGGCGAAGGAGAGTTCTACAATCAGCTCCCCATGAAAGATGAGCAAGGGTTTTACGAAAGTTCAGCCGGCTGTGACAAGTTGCCTTCAGAGAGGTAATGTGAGGTTTCCAGGATAACCTACGGTCAAACAGAAGGCCTAGAAACCTGACCGTATCACATTCTAGGATACATGAGCCATAGAGGTACAATGGATGATCAGAGATGACAGAATGTCTAGTGAAAGTAATTTGTGGAGTTTTAGCACTAGAAAATTTAAACCTATGCATGGTGGCCCAATTGGAAACACAGCTGACCACATGCTGGAGAGAAACTGCAATGAGGTGACAAGTCAGTGTCTGCACAAGCTATACAGCAAAGTCATCAACATAGAGTGATGATCAAATATTGGATGGAAGAAGAGAGGCCAAATCATTTATAGCGAGGAGAAAAGGTGTAGTGCTCAGAACACATCCCTGGGGGACACCTTCAGCTTGGACAAAGTCTGGGGAGAGCATATTATTAACACAAACACAGAAATGTCTGTCAGTTAAGAAGTTCTTAAGGAAGGATGGTAGATTGCCTTGGAGCCCTAAGGAGTGGGCTTAGGCCAGAATATTATACCTCCAAGTTGTGTCATATGCCTTCTCAAGATCAAAAAATATGGCAATAACTGAGTGGTTATTCGCAAAGGCATTATGAACATACGTATCCAAGCATAGTAAGGGGTCAATGGTAGAACGGCCCTTACGAAAGCCATATTGACTAGTGGAAAGACTGTTGTGTGTCTCTAAATACCACATTAAACGTTGATTTACCAGACGTTCCATCACCTTGCAAACTGCACCGGTAAGAGCAATGGGATGACAGTGGGAGGCATCATGTCCCGTAGTACCCAGTTTGCAGAAAGGGAGAACAATGGCAGATTTCCACAGCTGGGGAAGAACTCCTTGTGACCAAATAAGATTAGAGTCATAAGAGGACTGCAAGGGTTAACTGATGTAAATGTTGTAACATCCGAATATGAATGCCATCAGGCCCAGCTGCCGATGATCGGCAAGCTGAGAGTGTTGCCTCCAGTTCCAGAAGTGTAAAAGGCACATTATAAGATTCTTCTTTGAGGAAAGAAACAAGAGGCATAGATGGAGCCCCTGAGAAATATGGACTAGATGATTACCAACTTCAATAACTGTAGATGAATGGTTCAGAGAACTGACACGTTGATAAATTAGACACATGTGCAACTCTTGGGTATCTTTATTGAGGAAACGTTTTGCCACACAGTGGCTTCATGAAGGACAGGGGGAGAATGAGGTAATCAGTCCCTCAAGCCACTGTGTAGCAAAACGTTTCCTCAATAAAGATACCCAAGAGTTGCACATGTGTCTAATTTATCAATTTCAATGACAACGTCAAGAGGGTTTGCTATATCAACACCGGCAACCCGCAGAACAGGAGCCAGGTTGGGAGAGTATTTACCACTCAATTTCAGTCATTTTTTCCAGACTGCACTCATAGAGGAAGCAGAGGTGATGGTGGAAACATAATCTCACCAGCAAGTGCATTAAGCATCACAGATGACACAGCGAGCGACCACTCACTTCTGCTTAAAATCAAGAAGTCTCTCTGTGGTTCTGTTGTACCAGTACCTACCCCACGCAGTGCATTTCAAACGTACTGCCCAAGCACAAGCTGGAGACCACCAAGGTACGCACTTCTGAGAATGCCTGCCTGAGGTTTGGGGTATAGAATGAGAAGCTGCGGTTAAAACTGAGGTCAAGAAGGGGATAAAACTTCATCAATGGAGGGTGAAGAAGGAACCTCACTAAAAGCAGTTAGTTGCGAGTAAAGGTCCCAATTTGCTTCATCAAATTGCCAGCGTGGTCTACGAAGTGGTAATGAATATGAAGAAGTAAGAATGACTGGAAAATGATCGCTGTCATGTAAGTCCGGGAAGACAGACCAGGTGAAGTCTAGTGCAGTGGAGGAAGAGCAGACCGAGAGATCGATGCAAGAGAGAGTATGAATACGAGGATCAAAATGGGTGGGAATACCCATATTTAAAACATGGAGGGGATGAGAAGTGAGAAAAGCCTCTAACTGAATGCCATGGGAGTCATAGTGAGACCCCCCAGAGGAAATGGTGGGCATTAAAATCGCCAAGTAAAAGAAGTGGTGGCGGTAAGTATGAAACAAGAAAGGCAACATCCGGGATAGATAATGCCCGAGAAGGAGAGATATACAAAGAACAGATTGTATACCACTTATTCAAGTGGATACAGGCTGCAGTGTAATGCAGCGAAGTATTTATTTATTTATTATTATTTGGACATGATACATAGTTGTACAAAAGAAATACAGTGGTTGAGTGTACATGCCAAAAGCCCCTTGTATGCAAAGCATTGTGGGCAGGCTTAAGATTAACTTAAGATTAACTAAGCAATGATGTATTCAGTGGTAAAAATTACAGTAAACAAATTACAACATGAAGTACAAATGAGTATTTCAAATAAGAAGCTTTATAGTTGTGCAAATTTGTAGCACAATTTATAATAATAAACAAATAGCTGACAGTACGGAATATCAGTGCATATAAGAAGGGCACTTTCATTAAAGGTTCCATCAGAAAAAGGATCCGAAGAATACAATAAATCATAGCCCGAGATGGGATGGATAACAGCGAGTGTAATTTTGGTTCTTGTTAGAAACACCAACGAGGGAAAACCGGGTGAGCAACATCTGAAGCTCACCCCGATTACCTCTGAGGCTGCGGATATTCCACTGTAAATAGGCCATGATTGGTAATGAGAAAGATACAAGAAATCTGCAGGTAAAGGTACCTACAGACTAGAGGGGTTAGAAAAGTCCACATGTGGTGGCAGCGGAAAACGTTCAAGCAGCAAAAGAATGGGACGCTGCAAAGACAGGAGTTGTGCAGATGGAGGAGAGGGATGAGAAGGAACAGGAGGTGGATCAGTGTCCACTGATGGTTTAGTCTCTTCAATATATTCTGAGATTCCTTCAAGTGTTTCAGAAGACAAAGACATTGTATGGGAGACAATATCGAAGATGGAAAGAGGAGGGTGAGTAAAGATTGGGACAGCAATGGACTGTACTAAAGTAGGGGAAGGCAAAAGGGTAGAGGGAACTGAAGAAGAAGTGTGGGAGGAGACAGAAAACGAAGAAACATGGGAGGGGGCAGAGGAGGAAGAAACTTGGGAGGGGACAGGGGAGGAAAGTACAGTACGAGGAGGAGGGTGAACCTCCACACTTGTAACAGAGCCAGTGAGAGGTGAAGAACCAGGTACAGAGACTGGAAAGGTAAAATGTGGAGTCAGAAGAAGGGAAGGAAGGTTTAAAGGAGATTTGAGCCATGGGGATTTTTTGGACTTCTGAGAAGTAGAGGGGCAACTGGGAGGAGGTGTTGTATGAGGTCTTGTTGATACCAGAACTTGTGAGGGAGAACATGAAGAAGTGAGAACAGACTGAGGTGTTGAGGTAGGGACTTCTGAGTCCAGGACAGCAAAAGAATTAGAGACAGGAGTGACTATGGAAGGGGTAACCCCAGAGGAGACTGCAGAAGATGGGACCCCAGAGATGGGGGAACGTTTAGAAACATGAGAATAAGAAATATGGGGTAGTCTCCCTTGGAGGCGTAGATGAGAAACTGCCATAGCATAGGGGAAACCTTCTGTCTCTTTGAGTCAACGGATTTCTCGTTCATTTAAGTAAACTTAGCACGGTGAGAGTAAGGTGGGTGAGCCTCATAACAATTAAGGCAAGAGGGAGGTAGACTACAAGACGTATTGGAATCGTCATTGGAACCACAGACTGGGCATTCAGTTACAGACCTGCAATATTTCGCTGGATAACCAAAACGCCAGCAATTTCCACACTATTGTGGTGTAGGGATCACCTTTCAAACTTGTAAACAATGTCCCACTAAATAAACAGAGGATGGGAGTTCATGGCAGTTGAAAGTTAATCAAGTTACACTGCAAGGGTATCATCGCCCGCAGGCAGGAAGGACATAAGTGTCTACTTAGAGGATTGGGAGGTCCTGGAGTTCCAGCTGCACTAGAATGTCATCGCCACATGTCTGGAAATTCTGTTGGACAATGGTATGGGGCAGAATGACAGTGTTACTACAAGAATTGAGGGAATGATGTTTTTCAATAGTGACAGGAATAGTATTAATATTTGAAAGAAGAGAAAGGTCATGAGCTTGGTTAGCATTCTGGACAGTGATGATGCGTGTACTGCTCTTGAGAGTGTGAAAGGATATATCTCCACCAACATGGCATAGGAGCGCCTTGCCAATACTATGGTCGGAAAGATAGGCAGTAGAGGAAGTTGGTTGTAAAGTAAAGAATTTAGTCCATTGTACATTCCGAAACTGGGCATGGAAAGGGAGTGCATGACGTGTCGGTCTTTTCTGAGTAGAACGAGAAGGAAGCGAAGAAGTATCATCAGGCAACTGTCATGGGCATTAAGGAGTGGGACTGGAATTGGTCTGACGTGGGACAGGCTGGCAATTCAAAAATTGCCGCACCATAGAGGGAGAGGCCGGAAGCATAGTCAAAGGAGAGACGAGGTCAGACGTATCAAAGGAGTCAGTCGAAACCCCAGTACCTGAAGCAGGTGATGAAACAGTACCAACAAGAGGTACAGGGGCATTAGAAGCGTCTGAAGAGTGGTCAAAAAATGAGGCAGGGTCAGAACGGGGTGCGGTATCACGAAGGGGCCCAGGGGGAGCAGGTTCATGGATTGGGGACTCCATGGTTAGATCACTTCTTTCTGTTTTTTTTTTTTTTAAAAAGAAGGAAGGAAAGAAAAAAAAGGGGGGGGGGGAAACATGGAGAAACAGCTCCTAGGAGGCAAAAAAGAGCTGTAAATCCCCTCTCTGTGCCCAAGAGGACCTCAGCACCACAAGTAGTGCAGATGTGGCATGGAACCCGTGCCATACCCTACCCTTCATGCCAGTAAACCAGCAATCCAGGATAGCAACCTCACATCTACTGAGCCACCTTGGTGGACAAAAGGGAGGGCAGCCAGACACTTGCCACAAAGCATACCTCCTTTGGCTACCACCCCTGGAATCTGATAGGCAGCCTCCAGAGATACACTCGTCACCCGAAAGACACCCAAAGCCACCCCCCAGGAGACTGGAGAGGGATCGGGACATCCCCAGGTGATCCAGATTCCACGGCAAACTACACCACCACCAAGGACCTCAACGAAATGGGATGAACCCTGGTACCCTTCCCCCTAGCTAGGAACTAGATTGCCTGTGGGAAAAATCCCAAAAGCCAAAAAGAGGAAGGAAATAGGGGAGGGATAGGGAGGACAAGGAGGAAAGGGAGGATGGGGAGGATGGGATAGGGTAGGGGGGATTGGAGGGTAATTAGGTTCGGTCTGAGGAAGGAAAACAAAAGGTCTAATTCCTCAGACTAAGAGCCTCTTCACCACGCCAAGGAGCCCCCTTGAAGAGGTCCTATCTCTGTTATAGAAAGCACGGTCCATATATCTTGTTTTGCTGTTCCAACTTAGAAACAAGTTATTTGTAACTCAAAGCTTTTTCTTGATCAGAAAGGATAATTTTTAACTTCATATAAATGTTTGAAAAGCAATTATCTTTTAAATATTATTTCTTACAGAGCTTGTTGATGACTGCGAATGTTTGTAACTCAGGCACTCATAAATTACAGAATCCCTGGACAAATAAATAATTATCTGAGAATGAAACCTACCTGATATGTGCCAAATACTGCAATCTTCCTCACCCTGAATGATTAAGCTTATATGTGTTCTTGTGTGTTGGTCTCTAGACTTGAAAAAGTTTGTCTAGCAAAGTGAAATGCAGTGTGCAAATTATCTTCTCTACTCTATGCAGTGTTTTATTTAAATATGCTTATCTATATTCACTTTCAACTTTCTTCCTTTACACACCCTCCCAAACTAGTCCACTAACTTTTGTAACTTCTCTGTAGAATCTCCCAAAAGCACAGTATCATCAGTAAAAAGTAACTGTGTCAACTCCCATTTTGTATTTGATTCCTCATAATTGAATCCCACCCCTCTCCCCAACACCCTAGCATTTACTTCTTCTACAACTCCATTTATAAATATGCTAAGCAACCACGGTGACATTACATGTCCCTGTCTAAGACCTACTTTTACTGGAAAGTAATCTCCCTCTCTCCTACACACCCTGGCCTGAGCCTCACTATCCTCATAAAACATAAAAATTCTTTACAGCATTTAGTAACTTACCACCTATTCCATACACTTGCAATATCTGTCGCAGTGCTCCCCTATCCACCCTATCTTAAGCCATTTCTAAATCCAAAAAAGCAACAAAAACTTCCCTGCCTTTGTCTAAATGTATATACTTTTTTTTCAACATGTCAGCCATTTCCCACCAAGCCATGGTGACCCAAAAAGAAAAAAAAAACTCCCCCCCCCCCCAAAAAAAAAAAAAAATCCATCAGTCAACACTTTCACCATCACTCATACATAATCACTGTCTTTGGAGAGGCACTCAGATATGACAGCTTAGATGTCCCTCCAAACTGTCAATATCCCAAACCCCTTCTTTAAAGTGCAGGCACTGTACTTCCCATTTCCAGGACTCAAGTCCAGCTAACTGGTTTCCCTGAATCCCTTCACAAAATATTACCCTGTTCACACTCCAACAGCTAGTCAGGTCCCAATAACCATTTGTCTCCATTCACATCTGTCTAACACGCTCGCACACGCTTGCTGGAAGTTCAAGCCCCTTGCCCACCAAATCTCCTGTACCCCCTCCCTCAAACCTTTACAGGGATGACCCTAACCCTGCCTTCCTTTCCCTACAGATTTATAACCTCTCCAAGTCATTCTACTTTGCTCCAGTCTCTTTAAATGACCAAACCATTTCAACAGCCCCTCTTCAGCCCTATAATACTTTTAGTAACTTCACACCTCCTCCTAATTTCCACACAACGAATTCTCTGCATAATATTTACACCACACAATGCCCTCAGATATGACATCTCCAATGCCTCCAGCTGCCTACTCGCTGCACCATTTACAACCCATGCTTCACAACCAAATGAGTGTTGTTACCACTATACTCTCATACATCCCCTTCTTTGCCTCCATAGATAACGTTTTTTTTTGTCTCCAGATATACCTCAATGCACCACTCAACTTTTTTCCTTCATCAATTCTATGGTTAACTTCATCCTTCATAAACCCATCTGCTGACAAGTTAACTCCCAAATATCTGAAAATATTCACTTCTTCCATCCTCCCTCCCTTTCAAACTTTTTAGAATCCCCAAAAGCATAGTATCATCGTGTCAACTCCCATTTTGTATTTGATTCCCCATAATTTAATCCCACCCCTCTCCCCAACACCATAGCATTTACTTCTTTTACATCCCCATCTATAAATATATTCAACAACCACGGTGACATTATTCATACCTGTTTAAGACCTACTTTTAATGTGAAGTAATCTTCCTCTCTCCTACACACCCTACCCTGAGCCTCAATATCCTCATAAAAACTCTTTACAGCATTTAGTAACTTACTACCTATTCCATACACTTGTAACATCTGCCACATTGCTCCCCTATCCACTCTATCATATGCCTTTTATAAATCCAGAAATGCAATGAAAACTTCCCTACCTTTATCTAAATACTGTTCACATATATGCTTTAATGTAAACACTTGATCTACACATCCCCTACCCACTCTAAAGCCTCCTTGCTCATCTACAATCCTACTCTCTGTCTTACCTCTAATTCTTTCAAAAATAACCCTACCGTACACTTTACCTAGTATATTCAGTAAACACATTCCCCTATAATTTTTACAATATCTTTTGTCCCCCTTACCTTTATATAAAGAAATTATACACACTCTCTGCCAATCTTTTTCTCTTTTATCACACCTTTTTCTCTTTTATCACATCCTTTACTTCATCATTCCACCAATCACTTCTCTTTCCTCCTGTACCCAACCTCCTATAGCCACAAACTTCTGCCCCACATTCTAATACTGCATTTTTAAAACTATCCCAACCCTCTTCAACCGCCCCCCTATTCATACTTGCATTAGCCCACCTTTCTGCCAATAGTTGCTTATATCTCACTCCAACTTTCTCCTCTTTTAGTTTATACACTTTCACCTCTCTCTTACTTGCTATTGCTGTTTTCCTTTTGTCCCAAGTATCACTTACTCGAACTGTAGCTACAACTAAATAATGATCCGATATATCTGTTGCCCCTTTATAAACATGTACGTCCTGAAACCTTCCCATCAACCTTTTATCCACCAATACATAATCTAACAAACTACTTTTATTACGTGCTATATCATATCTTGTATACTTATTTATCCTCTTTTTAATAAAATATGTATTACTTATTACCAAACCTCTTCCTGCACATAGCTCAATTAAAGGCTCCCCATTTTCATTTATCCCAGGCACCCCAAATTTACTTACTACTCCCTCCACAACATTTTTACCCACTTTAGCATTGAGATCCCCAACCACAAGTACTCTCTCACTTGGTTCAGAACTCCCTAAGCACTCACTCAACATTTCCCAAAATCTCTCTCTCTCTCCTCTACACTTCTCTCTTCTAAAGGTGCATAAACACTTACTATAACCCACTTTTCACATCCAACCTTTATTTTACACCACATAATCCTTGAATTTATACATTTATATTCCCCCTTTTCCTGCCATAACTTATCCTTCAACGTTACTGCTACTCCTTTAGCAATAACTCTATTTGAAACCCCTGACCTAATCCCATTTATTCCTCTCCACTGAAACTCTTTGTTACACTTAAAGCCAGGACATCCAGTTTTTTCTCATTCATAACATTCACAATCTTCTCTTTCTTATCATTTGCACAACATCCATGCACATTCAGACTTCCCACTTTGACAATTTTCTTCTTATTCTTTTAAGTAATTATTACAGGAAAAGGGGTTACTAGCCCACTGTTTCTGGCATTTTAGGTGACTTTTACAACACCCATGGCTTACGGAGGAAAGATTCTTATTCCACTTCCCCATGGATATAAAAGGAAAAATAATAAGACCAAGACCTATTAAGATAAAATCAAAGAAAACTCAGATGAGTGTGCATAAATAAACATGTACATGTATGTGTAGTGTGACCTAGGTGTAAGTATAAGTAGCAAGATGTACCTGTAATCTTGCATATTTATGAGACAGACAAAAGATACAAGCAATCCTACCATCATGTAAAACAATTACAGGCTTTCATTTTACACTCACTTGGCAGGATGGTAGTACCTTCCTGGATGGTTGCTGTTTACCAACCTATTATATATAAATATATACATATCTTTCTTTCTTTCAACACACTAGCCATATCCCACCGAGGCGGGGTGGCCCAAAAGGAAAAACGAAAGTTTCTCCTTTTACATTAAGTAATATATACAGGAGAAGGGGTTACTAGCCCCTTGCTCCCGACATTTTAGTCGCCTCTTACGACACGCATGGCTTACAGAGGAAGAATTCTGTTCCACTTCCCCATGAAGATAAGAGGAAATAAACAAGAACAAGAACTAGAAAGAAAATAGAAGAAAACCCAGAGGGGTGTGTGTATATATATGCTTGTACATGTATGTGTAATGTGACCTAAGTGTAAGTAAAAGTAGCAAGATGTACCTGTAATCTTGCATATTTATGAGACAGACAAAAGACACCAGCAATTCTACCATTATGTAAAACAATTACAGGCTTTCGTTTTACACTCACTTGGCAGGACAGTAGTACCCCCCTGGGTGGTTGATGTCTACCAACCCTACACCCTGCACCCTGTCAACTAATTATACGAATACCACCTGGTGGTTCACACTTACACTCACTCACCCATTTGACCATAAACAGAAATATCAATCTCAATCTCAAAATAATGAATCTTAACTAGTCATAAGTTGGCCTGTGATACTCCAATACTGAAACTATGTATAGTGTCAAAACAAAACCATTCACATTGCTAAACTCACTAACTAGTATTTAGTCACTTAGCCATAATACCAACTTACCTCATAATTTTGTAATATTTTAAACTTAAGATTTAATCTAAGTCTGCCTGAAATGCCAAGCCATGCTAGGTGTTCTAGTGGTACACTCTGTAATTATTATTTTACTACATGTAAACCACACAATAACCAAATTCTGTAAACTCAGCATTGTAATCCTTATAGAGAATAAACTTTGAATTGAATTAAATATATATAACTATATATATATATATATATATATATATATATATATATATATATATATATATATATATATATATATATATATATGTAGGTAGTAGGTTGGTAGACAGCAACCACCCAGGGAGGTACTACCGTCCTGCCAAGTGAGTGTAAAACGAAGCCTGTGATTGTTTTACATGATGGTAGGATTGCTGATGTCTTTTGTCTGTCTCATAAATATGCAAGATTACAGGCATGTCTTGCTACTTCTACTTACACTTAGGTCACACTACACATACATGTACACATTTATTTATACACACTCATCTGAGTTTTCTTTGATTTTATCTTAATAGTTCTTGGTCTTGTTAATTTTCCTTTTATATCCATGGAGAAGTGGAATGAGAATCTTTCCTCCGTAAGCCATGCGTGTTGTAAAAGTCAACTAAAATGCCGGGAACAATGGGCTAGTAACCCCTTTTCCTGTAAAGATTACTAAAAAGAATAAGAAGAAGAAAATTGTCAAAGTGGGAAGTCTGAATGTGCGTGGATGTTGTGCAGATAGATGATAAGAAAGAGATGATTGTGGATGTTATGAATGAGAAGAAGCTGGATGTCCTGGCTTTAAGTGAAACAAAGCTGAAGGGGGTGGGAGAGTTTCAGTGGAGAGGAATAAATGGGATTAGGTCAGGGGTTTCAAATAGAGTTAGAGCTAAAGGAGTAGCAATAATGTTGAAGGATAAGCTATGGCAGGAAAAGAGGGACTATAAATGTATTAATTCAAGGATTATGTGGAGTAAAATAAAGATTGGATGTGAAAAGTGGGTTATAATAAGCGTGTATGCACCTGGAGAAGAGAGAAGTGTAGAGGAGAGAGAGAGATTTTGGGAAATGTTGAGTGAATGCGTGGGGAGTTTTGAATCAAATGTGAGAGTAATGGTGGTTGGGGATTTCAATGCTAAAGTGGGTAAAAATGTTATGGAAGGAGTAGTAGGTAAATTTGGGGTGCCAGGGGTAAATGTAAATGGGGAGCCTTTAATTGAGCTATGTGTAGAAAGAAATTTGGTAATAAGTAATACATATTTTATGAAAAAGAGGATAAATAAATATACAAGGTATGATGTAGCACGTAATGAAAGTAGTTTATTAGATTATGTATTGGTGGATAAAAGGTTGATGGGTAGGCTCCAGGATGTACATGTTTATAGAGGGGCAACTGATATATCGGATCATTATTTAGTTGTAGCTACAGTTAGAGTAAGAGGTAGATGGGAAAAGAGGAAGGTGGCAACAACAAGTAAGAGGGAGGTGAAAGTGTATAAACTAAGGGAGGAGGAAGTTCGGGTGAGATATAAGCGACTATTGGCAGAAAGGTGGGCTAGTGCAAAGATGAGTAGTGGGGGGGTTGAAGAGGGTTGGAATAGTTTTAAAAATGCAGTATTAGAATGTGGGGCAGAAGTTTGTGGTTATAGGAGGGTGGGGGCAGGAGGAAAGAGGAGTGATTGGTGGAATGATGAAGTAAAGGGTGTGATAAAAGAGAAAAAGGTAGCTTATGAGAGGTTTTTACAAACCAGAAGTGTTATAAGAAGAGCAGAGTATATGGAGAGTAAAAGAAAGGTAAAGAGAGTGGTGAGAGAGTGCAAAAGGAGAGCAGATGATAGAGTGGGAGAGGCACTGTCAAGAAATTTTAATGAAAATAAGAAAAATTTTTGGAGTGAGTTAAACAAGTTAAGAAAGCCTAGGGAAAATATGGATTTGTCAGTTAAAAACAGAGTAGGGGAGTTAGTAGATGGGGAGATGGAGGTATTGGGTAGATGGCGAGAATATTTTGAGGAACTTTTAAATGTTAAGGAAGAAACAGAGGCAGTAATTTCATGCACTGGTCAGGGAGGTATACCATCTTTAAGGAGTGAAGAAGAGCAGAATGTAAGTGTGGGGGAGGTACGTGAGGCATTACGTAAAATGAAAGGGGGTAAAGCAGCTGGAACTGATGGGATCATGACAGAAATGTTAAAAGCAGGGGGGATATAGTGTTGGAGTGGTTGGTACTTTTGTTTAATAAATGTATGAAAGAGGGGAAGGTACCTAGGGATTGGCAGAGAGCATGTATAGTCCCTTTAAATAAAGGGAAAGGGGACAAAAGAGACTGTAAAAATTATAGAGGAATAAGCTTACTGAGTATACCAGGAAAAGTGTACGGTAGGGTTATAATTGAAAGAATTAGAGGTAAGACAGAATGTAGGATTGCGGATGAGCAAGGAGGTTTTAGAGTGGGTAGGGGATGTGTAGATCAGGTGTTTACATTGAAGCATATATGTGAACAGTATTTAGATAAAGATAGGGAAGTTTTTATTGCATTTATGGATTTAGAAAAGGCATATGATAGAGTGGATAGAGGAGCAATGTGGCAGATGTTGCAAGTATATGGAATAGGTGGTAAGTTACTAAATGCTGTAAAGAGCTTTTATGAGGATAATGAGGCTCAGGTTAGGGTGTGTAGAAGAGAGGGAGAATACTTCCCGGTAAAAGTAGGTCTTAGACAGGGATGTGTAATGTCACCATGGTTGTTTAATATATTTATAGATGGGGTTGTAAAAGAAGTAAATGCTAGGATGTTTGGGAGAGGGGTGGGATTAAATTATGGGGAATCAAATTCAAAATGGGAATTGACACAGTTACTTTTTGCTGATGATACTGTGCTTATGGGAGATTCTAAAGAAAAATTGCAAAGGTTAGTGGATGAGTTTGAGAATGTGTGTAAAGGTAGAAAGTTGAAAGTGAACATAGAAAAGAGTAAGGTGATGAGGGTATCAAATGATTTAGATAAAGAAAAATTGGATATCAAATTGGGGAGGAGGAGTATGGAAGAAGTGAATGTTTTCAGATACTTGGGAGTTGACGTGTCGGCGGATGGATTTATGAAGGATGAGGTTAATCATAGAATTGATGAGGGAAAAAAGGTGAGTGGTGCGTTGAGGTATATGTGGAGTCAAAAAACATTATCTATGGAGGCAAAGAAGGGAATGTATGAAAGTATAGTAGTACCAACACTCTTATATGGATGTGAAGCTTGGGTGGTAAATGCAGCAGCGAGGAGATGGTTGGAGGCAGTGGAGATGTCCTGTCTAAGGGCAATGTGTGGTGTAAATATTATGCAGAAAATTCGGAGTGTGGAAATTAGGAGAAGGTGTGGAGTTAATAAAAGCATTAGTCAGAGGGCAGAAGAGGGGTTGTTGAGGTGGTTTGGTCATTTAGAAAGAATGGATCAAAGTAGAATGACATGGAAAGCATATAAATCTATAGGAGAAGGAAAGAGGGGTAGGGGTCGTCCTCGAAAGGGTTGGAAAGAGGGGGTAAAGGAGGTTTTGTGGGTGAGGGGCTTGGACTTCCAGCAAGCGTGCGTGAGCGTGTTAGATAGGAGTGAATGGAGACGAATGGTACTTGGGACCTGACGATCTGTTGGAGTGTGAGCAGGGTAATATTTAGTGAAGGGATTCAGGGAAACCGGTTATTTTCATATAGTCGGACTTGAGTCCTGGAAATGGGAAGTACAATGCCTGCACTTTAAAGGAGGGGTTTGGGATATTGGCAGTTTGGAGGGATATGTTGTGTATCTTTATATGTGTATGCTTCTAGACTGTTGTATTCTGAGCACCTCTGCAAAAACAGTGATAATGTGCGAGTGTGGTGAAAGTGTTGAATGATGATGAAAGTATTTTCTTTTTGGGGATTTTCTTTCTTTTTTTTGGGTCACCCTGCCTCGGTGGGAGATGGCTGACTTGTTGAAAAAAAAAAAAAAATATATATATATATACATTTTTTTTTTCAACAAGTCAGCCGTCTCCCACCGAGACAGGGTGACCCAACAAAGAAAGAAAATCCCCAAAAACAAAATACTTTCATCATCATTCAACACTTTCACCTCACTCACACATAATCACTGTTTCTGCAGAGGTGCTCAGAACACAACAGTTTAGATGCATATACCTAAAGATACACAACATATCCCTCCAAACTGCTAATATCCTGAAACCCCTCCTTTAGAGTGCAGGCATTGTACTTCCCATTTCCAGGACTCAAGTCCGGCTATATAAAAATAACCGGTTTCCCTGAATCCCTTCACGAAATATTACCCTGCTCACACTCCAACAGATCGTCAGGTCCCAAATACCATTTGTCTCCATTCACTCCTATTGAACACGCTCATGCACGCCTGCTGGAAGTCCAAGCCCCTCGCCCACAAAGCCTCCCTCACCCCTTCCTTCCAACCTTTTCGAGGATGACCCCTACCCCGTCTTCCTTCTCCTACCGATTTAAATGCTCTCCATGTCATTCTACTTTGATCCATTCTCTCTAAATGACCAAACCACCTAAACAACCCCTCTTCAGCCCTCTCACTAATACTTTTATTAACTCCACACCTTCTCCTAATTTCCACACTTCGAATTTTCTGCATAATATTTACACCACACACTGCCCTTAAACAGGACATCTCCACTGCCTCCAACCGCCTCCTCGCTGCAGCATTTACAACCCAAGCCTCACACCCACATAAGTGTTGGTATCACTATCCTTTCATACATTCCCTTCTTTGCCTCCATAGATAACGTTTTTTGACTCCACATATACCTCAATGCACCATTCACCTTTTTTCCCTCATCAATTCTATGATTAACCTCATCCTTCATAAATCCATCCGCCGACACGTCAACTCCCAAGTATCTGAAAACATTCACTTTTTCCATACTCCTCCCCAATTTGATATCCAATTTTTCTTTATCTAAATCATTTGATATCCTCATCACCTTACTCTTTTCTACGTTCACTTTCAACTTTCTACCTTTACACACACTCCCAAACTCATCCACTAACCTTTGCAATTTTTCTTTAGAATCTCCCATAAGCACAGTATCATCAGCAAAGAGTAACTGTGTCAATTCCCATTTTGTATTTGATTCCTCATAATTTAATCCCACCCCTCTCCCGAACACCCTAGCATCCTACAATTCTGTCTTATCTCTAATTCTTTCAATAATAACCCTACCGTACACTTTTCCTGGTATACTCAGTAAACTTATTCCTCTATAATTTTTACAATCTCTTTTTTCCCCCTTTCCTTTATATAAAGGGAGTATACATGCTCTCTGCCAATCCCTAGGTACCTTCCCCTCTTTCATACATTTATTAAACAAAAGTACCAACCACTCCAACACTATATCCCCCCCCCCGTAATGCCTCACGTACCTCCCCCACACTTACATTCTGCTCTTCTTCACTCCTAAACGATGGTATACCTCCCTGGCCAGTGCATGAAATTACCGCCTCCCTTTCTTCCTCAACATTTAAAAGTTCCTCAAAATATTCTCGCCATCTACCTAATACCTCCCTCTCCCCATCTACTAACTCTCCTACTCTGTTTTTAACTGACAAATCCATACGTTCCCTAGGCTTTCTTAACTTGCTTAACTCACTCCAAAATTTTTTCTTATTTTCATTAAAATTTCTTGACAGTGCCTCTCCCACTCTATCATCTGCTCTCCTTTTGTACTCTCTCACCACTCTCTTCACCTTTCTTTTACTCTCCATATACTCTGCTCTTCTTATAACACTTCTGCTTTGTAAAAACCTCTCATAAGCTAACTTTTTCTCTTTTATCACACCCTTTACTTCATCATTCCACCAATCACTCCTCTTTCCTCCTGCACCCACCCTCCTATAACCACAAACTTCTGCCCCACATTCTAATACTGCATTTTTAAAACTCATACAACCCTCTTCAACTCCCCCTCTACTCATCTTTGCACTAGCCCACCTTTCTGCCAATAGTTGCTTATATCTCACCCAAACTTCCTCCTCCCTTAGTTTATACACTTTCACTTCCCTCCTACTTGTTGTTGGCACCTTCCTCTTGTCCCATCTACCTCTTACTCTAACTGTAGCTATAACTAAATAATGATCCGATATATCAGTTGCCCCTCTATAAACATGTACATCCTGGAGCCTACCCATTAACCTTTTATCCACCAATACATAATCTAATAAACTACTTTCATTACGTGCTACATCATACCTTGTATATTAATTTATCCTCTTTTTCATAAAATATATATTACTTATTACCAAATCTCTTTCTACACATAGCTCAATTAAAGGCTCCCCATTTACATTTACCCCTGGCACCCCAAATTTACCTACTACTCCCTCCACAACATTTTTACCCACTTTAGCATTGAAATCCCCAACCACAAGTACTCTCACACTTGGTTCAAAATTCCCCACGCATTCACTCAACATTTCCCAAAATCTCTCTCTCTCCTCTACACTTCTCTCTTCTCCAGGTGCATATACACTTACTATAACCCACTTTTCACATCCAATCTTTATTTTACTCCACATAATCCTTGAATTAATACAATTATAATCCCTCTTTTCCTGCCATATCTTATCCTTCAACATATTGCTACTCCTTCTTTAGCTCTAACTCTATTTGAAACCCCTGACCTAATCCCATTTATTCCTCTCCACTGAAACTCTCCCACCCCTTCAGCTTTGTTTCACTTAAAGCCAGGACATCCAGCTTCTTCTCATTCATAACATCCACAATCATCTCTTTCTTATCATTTGCACAACATCCATGCACATTCAGACTTCCCACTTTGACAATTTTCTTCTTCTTATTCTTTTTAGTAATCTTTACAGGAAAAGGGGTTACTAGCCCACTGTTCCCGGCATTTTAGTTGACTTTTACAATACACATGGCTTACGGAGGAAAGATTTTTATTCCACTTCCCCATGGATATAAAAGGAAAAGTAATAAGACCAAGAACTACTAAGATAAAATCAAAGAAAACTCAGATAAGTGTGTATAAATAAATGTGTACATGTATGTGTAGTGTGACCTAAGTGTAAGTAGAAGTAGCAAGACATACCTGTAATCTTGCATATTTATGAGACAGACAAAAAAAAAAAACACCAGCAAGCCTACCATCATGTAAAACAATTACAGGCTTTTGTTTTACATTCACTTGGCAGGACGGTAGTACCTCCCTGGGTGGTTGCTGTCTACCAACCTACTACCTGCCTCGGTGGGAGACGGCCGACTTGTTGAAAAAAAAAAAAAAAAAATATATATATATATATATATATATATATATATATATATATACAGTGGACCCCCGCATAACGATTACCTCCGAATGCGATCAATTATGTAAGTGTATTTATGTAAGTGCGTTTGTACGTGTATGTTTGGGGGTCTGAAATGGACTAATCTACTTCACAATATTCCTTATGGGAACAAATTCGGTCAGTACTGGCACCTGAACATACTTCTGGAGTGAAAAAATATCGTTAACCGGGGGTCCACTGTATATATATATATATGTATATGTATATATATATATATATATATATATATATATATATATATATATATATATATATATATATATATATATATATTTTTTAACAAGTCGGCCGTCTCCCACCGAGGCAGGGTGACCCAAAAAAAAGAAAGAAAATCCCCAAAAAGAAAATACTTTCATCATCATTCAACACTTTCACCACACTCGCACATTATCACTGTTTTTGCAGAGGTGCTCAGAATACAACAGTCTAGAAGCATACACATATAAAGATACACAACATATTCCTGCAAACTGCCAATATATATATATATATATATATATATATATATATATATATATATATATATATATCGTCTCGGTGGGAGACGACCGACTTGTTGAAAAAAAAAAAAAATATATATATATATATATTTTCAACAAGTCGGCCGTCTCCCACCGAGGCAGGGTGACCCAAAAAAGAAAGAAAATCCCCAAAAAGAAAATACTTTCATCATCATTCAACACTTTCACCACACTCACACATTATCACTGCTTTTGCAGAGGTGCTCAGAATACAACAGTTTAGAAGCATATACGTATAAAGATACACAACATATCCCTCCAAACTGCCAATATCCCAAACCCCTCCTTTAAAGTGCAGGCATTGTACTTCCCATTTCCAGGACTCAAGTCCGACTATATGAAAATAACCGGTTTCCCTGAATCCCTTCACTAAATATTACCCTGCTCACACTCCAGCAGATCGTCAGGTCCCAAGTATCATTCGTCTCCTTTCACTCCTATCTAACATGCTCATGCACGCTTGCTGGAAGTCCAAGCCCCTTGCCCACAAAACCTCCTTTACCCCCTCTTTCCAACCCTTTCGAGGACGACCCCTACCCCTCCTTCCTTCCCCTATAGATTTATATGCTTTCCATGTCATTCTACTTTGATCCATTCTCTCTAAATGATCAAACCACCTCAACAACCCCTCTTCTGCCCTCTGACTAATGCTTTTATTAACTCCACACCTTCTCCTAATTTCCACACTCCGAATTTTCTGCATAATATTTACACCACACATTGCCCTTAGACATACATACATATATATACATACATACATACATACATACCCCACCGAGGCAGGGTGACCCAAAAACAAAGAAAATCCCAAAAAAGAAAATACTTTCATCATCATTCAACACTTTCACCTCACTCATACATATCAGAATTTTTCCTGTACAACTTGTACAACTTGTCAGACACTGCAACATCATGGAATCTTGATTCTGAGGACATGTAGATGACCTTCACGACTACAACAACTACTACTACAACTAACCCATCTCTTTGGGTAGGACCTACTTCCACTGGGGAATCCTGCCTACCAGTGACTATGCCCTCGTCTGCTACCCATCCCATTTCCACCTGACGTTAGTATATAAGCATCAGGCGTCTTACTTCTGCATCAGAATCTCCACGACTACGGTCCTCTTCGCACCTACTCCTAGGTTGAGGGACTGATTACCTCATCTTCTGTACATAGTTCTACTATCTTCAAGTTATGTCCTAGAATTTGTATTGATAAAGCCACTGGATGGCGAAACGTCTACAATAAAGATACCCAGATGTTGCACATGTGTCTTAATTTCATCAGAATTTTTCCTCCATGAGCCATGCGTATCACAAGAGGAAGGGGATAGTAACCCCTTCTCCTGTATATATTACTAAATTTAAAAGGAGAAACTTTTGCTTTTCCTTTTGGGCCACCTTGCCTCAGTTTGATACAGCCAGTTTGTTGAAAAAAAGAAAAAAGATAAAAATAGAGTAATGGTCAGTTGTTAAAATGTGATTATACTATATTTTAATTAAGAGAATGTAATGTTCACTATGAGAGTGTTTACTCTATATGGCTACAGAGTCAAATGAATGTGCATACCAGATGGCAGAAGCAACAAATCTACTAAATATAAATTAAGAAAACTTTTTAGATTTAATTATCAAACTACTGGGTGAGCTTAATTAAAATGAGTTATATGCTATTACCAGTAACTGTGTTCTTAAAGTCTCAACTTCTTCACGCAATTCCCGTATAATCTTGGCATTGGGATCCTCATTGACAACAGCATGATTGACAATTCTCTTCGCACGATCAGCATATCTAAGAGTCGACAAAGTTTCTTCAAAATTATCAGCTGCAGGAGACACTGTAGCAACCATGACAGTACGACTGTTACCTCCAAGGTTATCCTGAAATTTACATGAAAGAAGAAAAGGAAAGTTAATGGTTAACAAGACACTAAACAGTAATACAGGACAGTATTTCTAGTATCTTGAAAATATCTTCATTAAGTATGAAACAATGAATACTGAGATATATACAAGGTCATAACAATAGACACCTGTGCATGCCTCTGATCATTTACTTTTGTAACCTGACTTTTTTATTTACTGCCTGTTCACCCAAGAAGTTTCAGCAATCAGGCCTGTATAGTCATTACAACCTGGCTGATCAAGCAGTTGCTGCTAGAACTTGAGATGATGTTGATTAAGGATCTGAGCTAAGAAATGTTCAGCCCCATAAGTTCTAACTATCCTACTCCTGTTGCAAGTAATTTCTAGCTCACAGAGGCCCATTATGAGCGTACACTCCCTGAATTCCAGCTCCTTGGGTAAATGGATCATCACACTACCCCAGGGGTCTAGCAAGCACGTATACTCTCAAAATTAGGTTCGTACTTCCTTCCCAAATACAGTTCTCGAGGATCATCTGCTGAATATTTTTGAAATTCACATCTGCACCACCATCATGTATGATGGCTCCCACCCAGTGTCACAAGGTAAAAAGAAATAACTAAGTGGTTTGTTGAGACAAAAAATTGAGTTTTTTTTTTTTACAAGTGGTCAAGGAATAGTCCAGACCTATATCTTATTCAGAATGCCTGGAATATCATGAAAAAGAAGATGGAATCCTGCCTGATTTCATCAATCAGGCCTGCAGCAGGAGATCAAGGACAACTGGGTCACCTAGTTATCCAATGATTACTTCAGAAATCTGAGTGAAGCATTCCCAAACAGCTTCAAATGGTTATCAAGGCCAAGGGAAAGATGACAAAATATTAATATAAGTATTACAGTTTTTGTTCTATAGTGTTTATATTATTGCTTCTTAAATGATTTTTGTAAATAATAAAGGGAAGGCCCGGATTAATTTTGCTGGCAGTGTATTTGTGTACGCACTGATATGTGGTTGCAGAGATCGAGTCACAGCTTCCTTCCTTCCTTCCTTCCTCCCTTCCTTCCTTCCCTCCTTCCCTCCCTCCCCCCTTTTTTTTTTTTTTACACAAGGTTTGACAAGGTTAAGGATCCTTAGCTTTATTATAAGACAAGCTATTTACAGGTTAAGGATTCCTAACTTTTTTGACAAGCTAAGAGCTGTTACCTACATCAGCTCATTTGAAAGCCTTTTTATTGTTATGAGACATACAAGTAGGGAACAGGATGAAGTTGAAGCCATCTGTGGGCCAGCATTTCCATTTGATCAACTGACTTTATCTCATTGACATCATAATAATGTACGAATATGTTCCATACTCGAGTCATCCTGGGGACAAATGATCTCAGATGAAGTGATGTTCTGGAGAAGGGTACAGCCAGAGTGAAGTTGCTGCTTTCTGCCCGTCTTGTGGTATTGAGGCTTGCTTCACGCTGTCCTCAAAGTGGATCCAAGTGTGATTCTTTGACAATATTGGCCTTGTATATAACAGTAAGGCAACCCACATCCCTCCTGTGTTGAAGGCTCTGCTGAAATGACAGATCTATCCAGGATTGGTCCAGGCGAGAGATGAGACATCTTGCTCTGTTCTCTACTCTGTCAAGCAGTCGCAGATGAGGGGGGGGGGGGGCAGGCAAACCAAGAAAGTGGAGCATGCTCAAGGTGTGAGCGTACTGGTGCCTCATACAGAATCTTGCAACCCCTACTGTCAAGCAGATGCAAGATACAGTGAAGCGCTGTAAGCATCCTGCTGCCTTGTTTGCAAGATTACAACGTGGTTCTTCATGATCAGTCTGGAGTCAAATTTCACCCCAAGGATATCAACTTCTTCCCCAGATGCCAACACCCTCCCATTCATCCTTACTACTGCACCGGCATTACCATCATGGTGCCTAGAGACGGTAATGCCGGTGCAGTAGTAAGGATGAATAGGAGGGTGTTCTCTCTATCTCTCTCTCTCTCTCTGTGAAAAAAAGAGAAAAAAGAGGAGAGAAAAAGAGAGAAGAGAGGAGACAGACAGACAAACAAAAGGCCCATAAAAATTGAGACAAGATTTATTCAGAGACATCCTGAAGCATCTGAAAATTAGCAAATAAATGTCTCACCTGGACATTAAGAAAACTGTACTTGGGTAAATTATTAAGCCAAGATACAATTCTAGTGTGTACTTTATGCCCATAAAAAATGTTCAGCTCCAGGAGAAGTAAACTCATAATCCAGTCCTGAGCAAGAGAGACTAAGTATTAGGCAGGAGATAGTGAGGGAGACTGTTTTACATAAGAAACAATGATGGAGACTGTGTATTAGGTAAGAGAGTCAGAGGAAGATTGTGTATTAGGTAGGGGACAAAAGGAGACTGTACAGGTCTCCCTCAACATTCGCGAGGGTTAGGGGATCAAGAGCCTTGCAAATGTTGAAAAATCGCGAATGTTTGGTGCCCCAATATATTGTAGGGAAATATAATACAATACTGCTTCCTTAACTTGTTGAACCATGAACAATCATAAAATACATGAAAACATCGTAAATTGTACTAAATACATACATGTTATGCTTTAATAACATGCATGTTATTAAATACCACTGCCTCCACCACTGCCTCCACCAATGCCTCCACCAATGCCTCCACCAATGCCTCCACCAATGCCTCCACCACTTTCTCAACCACTGCAAGTCCCTACTACCCTCCCTCCGACCCCAGCAACTGGCAGCCAGCCCTCCCACCACTGTGTGGTGAGTGTTTTGTTTGTTCATTATTTGCTATTAAACTACAGTATAAATAATGTAAACCCATCCATGACTGCATATTGGAATGGCTATTCAGACAGGTATTGGACGGTGACATCATGTGTTTACTCTTGAACACAGCAAATAATCAAACATTTCTGCTACTGCTAATAATAACAATAGTAATAACAATGATAATAATAATAATAATAATAATAATAATAATAATAATAATAATAATAATAATAATAATAATAATAACAAATACGATAGAATTGAAGAAGGAAATTGTACAAAAATACAAGGGAGTGGTTGACACATCGTCAGTGTGGCTTTGTTTATGCTGGAGTAAACATTAGTCTCCCTGCTCTTCCAAACATTTCACAATAATTCATTGTGTTTGGTGCTTGTAGATTGAGTGCGACTGGAGTGGTAGAGGCAGTGGTTGAGGAAGCGGTTGAGGCAGTGAGGCCTCAACCACTGTGAGGCAGTGGTTGAGGCCTCAACCACTGCCTCAACCACTGCCTCAACCGCTGCCTCACCCACTGCCTCAACCGCTGCCTCGCCCACTGCCTCACCCACTGCCTCACCCACTGCCTCAATTGCTGCCTCAACCACTGCCTCTACCATTGCCTCAACTGCTGCCTCAACCGCTGCCTCACCCACTGCCTCACCCACTGCCTCAACCGCTTCCTCAACCACTGCCTTTACCACTCCAGTCGCACTCAATCTACAAGCGCCAAACACAATGAATTATTGTGAAATGTTTGGAAGAGCAGGGAGACTAATGCTCACTCCAGCATAAACAAAGCCACACTGACAATGTGTCAACCACTCCCTCGTATTTTTGTACAATTTCCTTCTTCAATTCTATTGTATTTATTATTATTATTATTATTATTATTATTATTATTATTATTATTATTATTATTACTGTTGTTATTATTAGCAGTAGCAGAAATGTTTGATTCTTTGCTGTGTTCAAGAGTAAACACATGATGTCACTGTCCAATACCTGTCTGAATAGCCATTCCAATATGCAGTCATGAATGGGCTTACATTATTTATACTGTAGTTTAATAGCAAATAATGAACAAACAAAACACTCACCACACTGAGTGGTGGGAGGGCTGGCTGCCAGTTGCATGGGTCGGAGGGAGGGTAGTAGGGACTCGCAGGTGGCGGGAAACTTAAATATGATTTGGCGGCTGGGAATTTGGCGGCTGGGAATTTGGTGGTTGGGAATTCATGAATGTGTGAAGCCCGCAGAAGTTGAAAACATGAATGTTGAGGGAGACCTGCATTAGGTAAGAGAAAGAGGGAGACTGTGTATTAGGTAGTAGACAGTGAGAGAGTACATGGTCAAGAGTTTCAATATGGGTGCAATTACTAGGTGGGCAATGGTGCATTGGATACAGTCAAGTGAAACTGTTGTTATTAGACAACAAAATTTTATGTGTAAAAGTAACTTAACCTGACTAACCTTGAGGAGCCAGGTAAGAACAGAGTCTCTATATGGCACAAAGTTATCACCCTTGCCTCTTCCTTTACCAACAGCTTGATCTGCCAACTTGGAAATTACCAACCCTAAAGTTGTTAGTGACCTGAAATTATAGGAATTTGAGTATCAATTACTTTATATTCTTACATATGCAAATACATGTATGAGAATAATCTTACATTTGAGAAACCTAGGACTCACAGTGTCAGGATCTCACATACAAGAATCACAACAATGTTACTATTGTAACCACAAGAAATATGATAGGCTGGATAACTAGAATATTAAAAACAAAAGATGTACAGCCAATGACGATTCTTTTCTCTCTAGGCCTTAATACTGCTGTATACCAATGGCCCACTTTAATGCAGGAGAGATCACAGAGCTGGAAAGTGTACCAAGAATCCTCACTGCCTATAAAACTTCAATTAAGCATCTGAAGTACTGGGAACACTTGAAGCCCCTTCAACTGTACTCTGGAATGCCTATGATGAAGGTACATTACAATTTACACCTGGAAAATTTTGGAAGGACTGATTTCAAACTTGCAAACTGAAATCACTCCATATGAAAGCAAGAGACTTGGCAGATAGTGCAAAATACCTCCAATGAAAAGTAGGGGCATGATGAGTACACTCAATAAGTTTAAGCCCTAGACTCTTCAACACCCTCCATTTATGCATAAGGAGAATTACCAACAAACTCCTGGTTGTCTTCAAGAGAGACCTTAATAAATTACTCAAGTCAGTTCCTGATAAGCTGGGCTGTGGTTGTGATGTAGTTCAGCTGGGCTTGTGAGGTCTCTGGGGAGACCTAATTTACCCAATTATATGGTCACACCTTGCCTTGGCAAACGTCTGTAGCCACGCCCACGTCTGAGGTCTTTTGTTCTTGATGCCTCAGACCTAGGCGTCAGGTCGTACACGTGGTTGTGGAGGGTGCTTGGACCACCATAAAAGCCCAAGGAAGAGCTGAGTAGGGAGATTCGAGCGGAGCTGCTGCTGGGGTGCAGAGTTCCTGAGCAGAGACTTCGAGCGGAGCTGCTGCTGGGGTGCAGGGCTCGGGAGAAGGCTGCTGAAGTCTCTGGAGGAGACTGTTGGAGGCATTGGGCAGAGTACTGGCTTGGCGCAGTACTCGTGCTGTGTAGGTCTTGGGACCTGTGGCTTAGTTCCTGTGATGAACTGCCCTCTGAACTATATTGTAAGTTACATTCATTTTGGTCAAGTTGATTGTGTTCCCTGTCTCACTGCTTATGTGTACCACCCCATTTATCTAAACCACAATAATGTTCTGTTCCCAAATATATTATTGTACAAAGACTTGGTGCATACACTGGACTGCATGTAGCTGGTACCAACAGCTTGGTCAATCAAGCCAGCAATAAGGAAGCTTGTTCTGGGATTGAGCTGGCCAGATGTGACCACCCGAAATCTTCTCGAGGTTACCTCAAGGTACAGTATATTATTTCTACTGTTGTACTTTACCCGGGTGTAACTTATATAGAAGAAAGGCTCCTCTCTGGTTGTGAATTCATTACCTCTGTAACTTGCTCAGCTATCAAAACTTTGAGGCCCAGTCCCTGGACCCATTATGTACCTCTGTAATCTTTTGACTACCGCCCACAGGATGGGTATGGGGTGCATAATAAACATATTAAACTAACTCTGGTTCACCTTCTGGTTTATTCATGTAGTGTACAATTTACATTTCAGAAAAATATAATACAATTCAGAACAAAAAATAGTGAGTCATTAGCAAAGATGGAAAACTTTATGAAGAAATTTTTTCATCGCCTTTCAATAATTTCCTTAAATTGCATTGGTTGAAAAGGTATGACCTTAAGTATTGAATGTAATAATTTACTGGTAAATTACCTTGTCAGGGAGAAGGTACTGTAAGCTCTTAAAAAACTGGTACTCCCAGAGCAGCAGCCATGCCAGTCTCTCAAATATGTACTGTTAACCTATACCAAGACACTAAAGTAATAATTATCAAAAAGACCCCAATAACAGAACTCACCTGTAAGACTCCATAAGGGGTTGTATCACCTCTGACCTCAGTTGTGCAGCAAGATGACCAACACTTGCACTTGAGAACTGACCTCATTTGACATGACCAACAAAATGTTGTGTAATTCTCCCCTTGCTCAGGTTACACATGAACTCTTTTTTTTTTTTTTTTTAACAAGTCGGCCGTCTCCCACCGAAGCAGGGTGACCCAAAAAGAAAGAAAATATTTTCATCATCCTTCAACACTTTCACCTCACTCACACATAATCATTGTTTTTGCAGAGGTGCTCAGAATACAACAGTTTAGAAGCATATACGTATAAAGATACACAACATATCCCTCCAAACTGCCATTATCCCAAACCCCTCATTTAAAGTGCAGCCATTGTACTTCCCATTTCCAGGACTCAAGTCCAGTCCAGCTATACAAAATAACTGGTTTCCCTAAATCCCTTCACTAAATATTACCCTGCTCACACTCAAACAGATCGTCAGGTCCCAAATACCATTCGTCTCCATTCACTCCTATCTAACACACTCACGCACACTTGCTGTAAGTCCAAGCCCCTCGCCCACAAAACCTCCTTTACCCCTCCCTCCAACCCTTTCAAGAATGACCCCTACCCCACCTTCCTTCCCCTACAGATTTATACACTCTCCATGTCATTCTACTTCGATCCATTCTCTCTAAATGACCAAACCACCTCAACAACCCCTCTTCAGCCGTCTGACTAATACTTTTTTAACTCCACACCTTCTAATTTCCACACTCCGAATTTTCTGCATAATATTTACACCACACATTGCCCTTAGACAGGACATCTCCACTGCCTCCAACCACCTCCTTGCTGCAGCATTTACAACCCAAGCTTCACACCCATTTAAAGAGTGTTGGTACCACTATACTTTCATACATTCCCTTCTTTGCCTCCATAGATAGCGTTCTTCGTCCCCACATATACCTTAATTCACCACTCACCTTTTTTCCCTCATCAATTCTATGATTAACCTCATCTTTCATAAATCCATCCGCTGATATGTCAACTCCCAAATATCTGAAAACATTCACTTCTTCCATACTCCTCCTCCCCAATTTGATATCCAATTTTTCTTTATTTAAATCATTTGATACCCTCATCACCTTACTCTTTTCTATGTTCACTTTCAACTTTCTACCTTAACACACATTCCCAAATTCATCCACTGACCTCTGCAATTTTTCTTTAGAATCATCCATAAGCACAGTACATATCAGCAGCAAAAAGTAACTGTGTCACTTCCCATTTTGTATTTGATTCCCTATAATATAATCCCACCCCTTTCCTGAACACATTAGCATTTACTTCTTTTACAACCCCATTTATAAATATATTAAACTAACATGGTGACATTACACATCCCTGTCTAAGACCTACTTTTGCCGGGAAGTAATCTCCCTCTCCTCTACACACCCTAATCTGAGCCTCACTGTCCTCATAAAAACTCTTTACAGCATTTAGTAACTTACCACCTATTCCATATACTTGCAACATCTGCCACATTGCTCCCCTATCCACTCTATCATATGCCTTTTCTAAATCCATAAATGCAATAAAAACTTCCCTACCTTTATCTAAATACTGTTCACATATATGCTTCAATGTAAATACCTGATCTACACATCCCCTACCTACTCTAAAAACCTCCTTGCTCATCTGCAATCCTACATTCTGTCTTACCTCTAATTCTTTCAATAATAACCCTACTGTACACTTTTCCTGGTATACTCAGTAAACTAGTTCCTCTATATTTTTTACAATCTCTTTTGTCCCCTTTCCCTTTATATAAAGGGACTACACATGCTCTCTGCCAATCCCTAGGTACCTTCCCCTCTTCCATACATTTATTAAACAAAAATACCAACCACTTCAACACTATATCCCCCCCTGCTTTTAACATTTCTGTCATGATCCCGTCAGTGGCAGCTGCTTTACCCCCTTTCATTCTACGTAATGCTTCATGCACCTCCCCCACACTTACATCCTGCTCTTCTTCACTCCTAAAAGATGGTATACCTCCCTGGCCAGTGCATGAAATTACCGCCTCCCTTTCTTCCTCAACATTTAAAAGTTCCTCAAAGTATTCTCACCATCTACTCAATACCTCCATCTCCCCATCTACTAACTCTCCTACTCTGTTTTTAACTGACAAATCCATTTGTTCCATAGGCTTTCTTGTTTAACTCACTCCAAATTTTTTTCTTATTTTCATTAAAATTTCCTGACAGTGCCTCTCCCACTCTATCATCTGCTCTCCTTTTGCACTCTCTCACCACTCTCTTCACCTTTCTTTTACTCTCCATATACTCTACTCTTCTTATAACACTTCTGCTTTTTAAAAACCTCTCATAAGCTATCTTTTTCTCTTTTATCACGACCTTTACTTCATCATTCCACCAATCACTCCTCTTTCCTCCTGCACCCACCCTCCTATAACCACAAACTTCTGCCCCACATTCTAATACTGCATTTTTAAAACTATTCCAACCCTCTTCAGCTCCCCCACTACTCATACTTGCACCAGCCCACCTTTCTGCCAATAGCTGCTTATATCTCACCCCAACTTCCTCTTCTTTTAGTTTATGCACTTTCACCTCTCTCTTACTTGCTATTGCCATTTTCCTTTTGTCCCATCTATCTCTTACTCGAACTGTAGCTACAACTAAATAATGATCCGATATATCTGTTGCCCCTTTATAAACATGTACGTCCTGAAGCCTACCCATCAACCTTATAATCTAACAAACTACTTTCATTACATGCTACATCATACCTTGTATATTTATTTATCCTCTTTTTCATAAAATATGTATTACTTAATTACCAAACCTCTTTCTGCACATAGCTCAATTAAAGGCTCCCCATTTACATTTACCCCTGGCACCCCAAATTTACCTACTACTCCCTCCACAACATTTTTACCCACTTTAGCACTGAAATCTCCAACCACAAGTACTCTCACACTTGGTTCAAAACTCTCCATGCATTCACTCAGCATTTCCCAAAATCTCTCTCTCTCCTTTACACTTCTCTCTTCTCCAGGTACATATATGTTTACTATAATCCACTTTTCACATCCAATCTTTATTTTACTCCACATAATCCTTGAACTAATACATTTATACTCCCTCTTTTCCTGCCATAGCATATCCTTCAACATTATTGCTACTCCTCCTTTAGCTCTAACTCTATTTGAAGCCCCTGACCTAATCCTATTTATTCCTCTCCACTGAAACTCTCCAACCCCCTTCAGCTTTGTTTCACTTAAAGCCAGGACATCCAGCTTCTTCTCATTCTTAACATCCACAATTTATTTTTATTTATTTGTTTATTAATTTGAACATGATACAGAGACGTACAAGGAATACAATTTTTAAAGTGCAGCATGCCAAAGCCCCTTGTATGCTGAGCATTATGGGCAGGCTTAAAATTAACTTAAGATTAGCTAAGCAATGATATATTCAGTGGTACAAAAATTATTGTAAAACAGATAACAATTTAGTACAAATGAGTATTACAAAGACAGGTCATATGGTCATTTACTGTGTTGCTGTGTAATCAGTAGAATGGGGTATTCTGTTAGGTAATGAAGTTAAATAGTAACAAAGTTTGATTGGGTCACAGGTTGACATTTATGAGATACAATAATGAGATACATATATGACAAACAATTTATGAGATACAATTATTCAGTATTTATTTAGTTGTTGGTGAGTAAGTGATTTTTGAGAAGAGACTTGAATTTATAAACAGACAGTGTTTCTTTTATATTCACAGGTAATGAGTTGCAGATTTTAGGGCCTTTTATGTGCATTGAGTTTTTGCATAGCGTGAGATGGACACGAGGAACATCAAAGAGTGATCTGTGCCTTGTGTTATGGTCATGTGTTCTGTTGAGGTTGGCAAGGAGATGTTTGAGGTGAGGGTTTATGTTAGAGTTAAGTGTTCTATGTATGCAGTAGGTGCAGTAATAAGTATGGATGTTTTGTATTGTGAGTAGGTTTAGAGTTTTGAATATTGGTGGAGTGTGCTGTCTGTAGTGGGAATTTGTTATCATTCTGGCTGCAGCCTTTTGTTGGGTGATTAGTGGTCTGAGATGGTTTATTGTTGTTGAGCTCCATGCACAAATTCCATAGGTGAGATAGGGGTAAATAAGTGAGTGATATAGGGCCAGGAGGGCTGACTGTGGAACATAGTACCGTATCTTCGATAGTATGCCTATGGTCTTGGAAATTTTTTTGGAAATTTGTTGTATATGTGTTTGAAATTTGAGTCTATTATCAAGGTGGATTCCTAAGAATTTTCCCTCTGTGAGTTTTGTGATAGGTGATCCATTTATCATTATGTTAAGAGACACATCTGTAGCTCTGTTACCAAACTGAATGTAGTAGGCTTTGTCAATGTTTAGAGTAAGTTTGTTGGTCCTCATCCAGGTTGATATTTTCTGTAATTCGGTATTTACAGTATTGGCTAGCATGACTGGGCTCAGGTGAGAGTAGACTTATGTAGTGTCATCTGCAAACAGTGTGGGTTTGAGTAGTTGCTATGCATTTGGTAGGTCATTTACGTATATGAGAAAGAGAAGAGGGCCTAGGACACTTCCCTGTGAGACACCAACTGTAACTGGCTGTGCAGAAGAGTTTGCCCCATTTGTGTACACATATTGGCTTCTGTTGCTGAGGTATGACTTTAGGTAGTTGAGGGAGTGCCCTCTTATACCATAGTGCGACAATTTTATGTGGAGCAAGTCGTGGTCAACTGTATCGAAAGCTTTACATGTGGAGCAAGTCGTGGTCAACTGTATCGAAAGCTTTACCTAAGTCAATGAAGATCCCCAGTGGGACTCTTTTTTCTCTATTGCTGTATAAATATGTTCTAGCATATGGATAATAGCATCATTAGTATTTTTATTAGGCCTGAACCCAAACTGACAGAGGTTGAGTATGTTGTGGGAGATGAGGTAGGAATAGATACGCTTATGGATTAATTTTTCAAAGATTTTAGAGAGAGGGTGTAAGTTGGATATTGGCCTATAGTTATTCAAGTCTGTGTGGTCTCCTCCTTTATGGATCGGGGTGACCCTTGCTATTTTGAGAACTGTAGGAAAGGTAGAGGATTCAATGGATTTGTTAAAGAGTGTTGCAATGATTGGTGATAGCACCTGTGACACTTTTTTGTATATAATGGGTGGTAAGGTATTTAAATCTCCTGTCTTTTTTTTTTAGTTTGTTGATAATAAGGGAGACTTCAGTTGGGTTAGTCGGAGCTAGGAACAGTGTGTTCAGGTAGCTGCCAGTGAGGTAGTCATTGGGTGGGGTATCTGAGCTTGGGATTTTATTGGCAAGGTTTTTTCCTATAGTGGAGAAGAAATTATTGAGTCTGTTTGCTGTTTCAGTAGGTGGGAATTGGGGTTCATCTGGTTTTGTTAATTCAATTTCGCTATTTCGTGTTATCTTGTTTTGTTCCTAGTATTTCTGATAGGGTTTTCCAGGTCTTTTTTATGTCACCTCGTAAGTTGGATAATCTGTTCTCATAATACAATTTTTTAGCCCTTCTTATTAGGCTGGTTAGGATTGACGAGTAACGTTTTGTTTGGTCTCTGGTTATGTGGCCCATTCTGTACTGTTTTTCGTATAGGTGCTTTGTATTTATGGATTTCAGGATACTGGGTGTTAGCCAGGGACTGTTCAGTCTCTTTGCAGTCATCTGTTTAGTTTTTTAGGGCAGTGCTTGTTATAGAGGCATTGGGTCTTTTTTAGAAAATTATTAATACATTCGTCAATATCTGTATAGATTTCTAGCTCAGTGTGCCAGTCAATGTTTGTCACTGCTACTGTGAAGTTATTGATAGCTGCCTCATTGTGAAGTCTGAAAGTGACTTTAGTAGTGTCTAGGGGTAATTTGCCAAGGTTTGTTATGAGGAAGGTAGGGTAATGGTCTGTGGTATTATCTGTGATTATGCCTGATCTTAAGGAGGATATGGTGTTGGTACAATCATCTCTTTCTTATCATTCACACAACATCCACACACATTCAGACATCCCACTTCAAAAATTTTCTTCTTCTCATTCTTTTTAGTAATTATTACAGGAAAAGGGGTTACTAGCCCATTGTTCCCGGCATTTTAGTTGACTTTTACAATACACATGGCTTACGGAAGAAACATTCTTATTTCACTTCCCCATGGATATAAAAGGAAAAGTAATAAGAAATAAGAACTATTAAGATAAAAGCAAAGAAAACTCAGATGAGTATGTATAGATAAACGTGTACATGTATGTGTAGTGTGACCTAAGTGTAAGTAGAAGTAGCAAGACATACCTGTAATCTTGCATATTTATGAGACAGACAAAAGACACCAGCAAACCTACCATCATGTAAAACAATTACAGGCTTTCGTTTTACACTCACTTGGCAGGACGGTAGTACCTCCCTGGGTGGTTGCTGTCTACCAACCTACTACAATATAATACAATTTGTGAAAACTGCATAAAAATATTTATCTGAAAACTAGATCCTCTACTACATGGTGATTTCTTTACATTTATATAGTAATACATGTACAATGAAAGTACAGGTTGACCATCACTAATCCATCAATCACTAATCTGGTTCCATCAGTAATCTGGCACTTATTTCAGCTAGCATAATTTCAAATTTGCAGGGTCAATGCACCAACCTGCTGCTACTGTTTGGTGGTGCTCTATGCTGTATAACTCATTCCAATTTTTTTTCTCCATTTATTGCTATAACCTGCTCACTTTTAGCCCTAGCCATGGTTCCAACGAATAAAGGAAAACCTTCACGTTGTGTAAAGCACAAACACCATATATTGACCATGAAAGATAAGATGGCTTTGAAGCCACTATGGTCCTGTAGTATGACACCATGAGCTCAGCTCACTCAAATAAGCTGTGACCGGTAAATTTGGGCCTACATGAGAGGATAGGTCTGTGGTAAGAATGCACTATATAAAAAAAAAATCCTGCAGCATGCAATGCATGAGAAAAAAAAACTGTGACTGTGTTTTTGGTGTAAAACATCAACTTTACAGTGTATTTTCATATGGTTTTTATGGTTGTATACTCAATCTTTTGGTCTCATCTGGAAGATATATTACAGAAATAGAGATGATTTTTATTGGTTTCAGAATGGAAAGTACCTAAGCCTGCCCATAATGCTCTGCAAACAAGGGGTTTTGGCATGTTACAGTTAACCGCTGTATTTCCTTGTACTTCAATGTATCATGTTCAAATTAATAAATAAATAAAACAAAAAAAATAAATAAATAAAAGTACTAGAAATGTTCGATTTTTTCCGACATTCAAGGGTAAACAAATGACATCACCGTCCAATACATGGCCAACTGGCCAGTCTAATAGGCAGTCATGAATGGGCTGACATTATTTATACAACTGTTACAATAATGCAGTAGTCTGCACAACAGTAAATCTTCTATATTTTGTGAATAAAAATTCAAAATGGAAAACAAGCGCAATATAAGAGGGGCCTGGAGACATGACTAATGAACAGATAAAATGTTATTTTAGTGCCAAGAATGTCTGCAATGTTTATTCTGGACCTAATTTTGAAATTGGCATCTCTTGAAATTTGTGACATTGACCAAATTACCGATTTCTGACCACTTTACTGGATAGTTGAAATAGGTATATGGCCAGTTTCTTGTACTCAATCGACAGAATAGAAGGAATACTAGTGAAGTAACTATGAATTCGGTTGACTGGAATAATGGAATGTGCCAAATATAGGGTGTTAAGTGGGTAAAATCGCTGATGCATAAATATCACCAATAGGTTAAGTGTATTCTAACCTAACCACTCTATAATCCAGCAAAAATCACTAATCCAGCACCCTACAGGTCCCAGTGATACTGGATTAGTGATGGTTAACCTGTACTGCCTTAATTCATATGTGTGTATATACAGATGCATACAATATATTGTGTAGCAAGTGCCTATAAGTTTCATGTCTTACTTATTTATATTTGAGCCCTCCTTTAACCTTTCTCCCACTGCTCCTGTCTTGACTGCTCTCTCTGATCCAGCAAGATCCACTAGGGACATTTTGGATACCTGTAAATAGTTATATATTATGAATATTTAAACTTTTGAAAGTGTAATATTGTGGCAATTCAGATACTTTAAATGGGGAAAACTTTTACTTTTTTATATTATTTTATTTATTTAGATAATGTAATTCTCTTATAAATAAGCATAAACAGTGAGAATAAGTTAAAAAAAATAAATATATATTGAAGTAGAATAAAAAAATTGTCACCTTTTCTCCCGATACACCAGATGCAACATCAGTAACAGTCTGTGTAAGTACCACTGTAAACACTGCATGAGAACGTGAAGACTCGCTGTTCATGTTAGTGGCTGCTACAGTCCTCGCCTTGTTTCCTTCTTCAATCAACTGCTCAATTTCCTATTTAAATCATAATTAATATACTGTAAACTGTTGCCATGAAAGTACATTCTGTGTTTAGGTTCTACTAAACCACTTAGGATCTCTAACAATAAATCATTGCAATAATAGCTGTAAATCTGGGGGCAGAAAACTCAAGAGTATTGTAGCTCTGAGACAGGAAACACATAACCTTACAACTGGGTGATTTTTATCAAATCATTAGTTCGAAAGACTCAATCGTCTAGAAGCAACGTATCCTCTAACTGAGTAAAGTCATATATCTTCATTGCATGCAATCATGCTCATACAAAATATTTATTGCACAACTCAAGCATCCCTGTGTCATACTGAGCAAACTCCTGTTCTTTAAATATTCAATGTAAAGATATAACAGCAGAACTTAGAGTTCTATCTGCATAGACTTGTGTGGCACACTCCAGTGATTGTTGTACTCCACTGTATTAACACTGGTATGGCTATACTAGACCTTAAAAAAAATTCTTTCAAAATGGAGAACCACTTTTAACAATTTTTGAATTAAAGTCCATGTCATGTTAGGTTTGATGCCCATACCAGAGCTACTCTGGTATCTAAAGATGGCCACTCTAATACCTAAAAGGCTACCACTATGAAACTCAAAAGATGGCCACTCTGGTACCCCAAGATGGCCACTCTGGTACCCACAATTTGGGCACTCTAGTACCCAAGAGGGAGCAAAGAGCAAATGCCATTATTTCAAAGTACATGTTCAAAGAAGAGGGCAAACTGAGCAAGAAAGTTATAAGGAAGTTAAAAGGAATTCTGACAGGCTTTTATTTCTTAGTGGCTCGTTAGAACCCTAGTATGGAAAGTTTCTTAAAAAAAAGTGGCATACTTTTTTATACAGGTCTCCCTCAACATTCGCATTTTCCTTTTACGCGGGGTTCAAATATTCACAAATTTCCAGCCGCCGAATCATATTTAAAATATGTCATTACATATGATAGGAATTGTAGCGGTGGCAGAGTTTGTTTGGAAATAGGACAAGATAGTCCTTCAATAATACACTAATATCAACTCTACGGCTTTTTTATCTATCACAATTCATCTAATATGACTGACTGACTTACTGAATGACTGACTGACTTACTGAATGACTTACTGACTTGAATGAATAGCTTACTAACTTGACTGAATAACTTAGTAACTTGACTGAATAACTTACTTGACTTACTAACCTGACTGACCGACTTGACTTACTGAATGACTCGACTGAATGATTCAACTGACTGAATGACTTGACTGACTGAATGACTTGACTGACTGACTTACTGACTGACTGACTCACTGAATGGCTTGACAGACTGGATAACTTGACTGACTTACTGAATGACTTGACTGACTTACTGACTGACTTGACTGACTTACTGAATGACTTCACTGACTTACTGACTTGATTGACTGACTGATTTGACTGAATGATGACTTACCGACTTGACTGACTGAATGACTTGACTGAATGATGACTTACTGACTTGACTGACTGAATGACCTGACTTACTGACTGAATGACTTGACTGGCTGACTGACTGAATGACTTGACTGAATGACTTAGTAAGTTTATTCAGGTTTACACAAATACAGTTACATAGATTATCATACATAGCAGCATATGTGTAGAGAACCTAGGATAACCCAAAAAAGTCAGACAGAGTGACTTAAAGTTAGACACTCCAGTACAACCATGGACTTCAGTACCAGAACCTCTACCATCCACCTCAGCCCAGTAGGGCCACAGCATAATTCTCCACTCTCTTCACAATCATCCACAAACACCAGCTCCCACAATTTAACCCTCTGACTGTCGCAAGCCCCTTTCTGAAACTGTCATTCTATGTCGCAAAATATTCGAAAAAAAAAACAAAAATTATTTTTTCTTACCAAAATGTTAGGATTATTTTACTGAGTGTTTTAAGCCTAAAAAAATTTTTTTGCCATCAGTACTTACCAAGATACAGAAGCGCAAAGTTGGCAGAAAATGAGCGGCATATGGCAACAGTGGCGAATGCCGCCCACCCAGTATTCTTATATTTACTCCAATTTGAAGGTTTCTTGTATTTTCCAATATTTTTCTTTTCTAAGTAACTTATGTGGCCTGTGAGACCAAAGTAAGGTGCATTGTTCAAATATACACTCATTGTTTACAACACAATATCTGAACAAACATTATCGCTATTAGATTGTGTATAAAACTTGTTTACACAAATACAAAACATTGTTTATTACTATTGTTCCATAATGTATATACATATGTACAGTCACTGAATACTTTCCTAGAACTGCTGCAGCTTGTGGAACTCTTTAAAACATGGGTATATGCAAAGTGGTACTTTACACTCCTCACACACAAACAAGTGTCTCTGCGTGTTTGTGGGCATTTTGTGGTATGTCCACATACAAAACACCTCTTCTGAGCACTTTTCTTAAAAGCAGTAGGAAGCAGTTGTATAGGGTAGTGATCTCCAGGCATCAAACGAGATGGCATGTGTTGGTAATTTTGTGGGTGCTGGTCTATTGCAGGTGTTGCTCCTTGGTACTTGATGATTATTTGTCTGATGACTAACAAACAAAATTCACCATATTTTGGTTTGTTGTTGGTCCTCAACTTGTATATGTTATAAGCATTTAGCATGGAAATGTCAAGAAGATGGAAAAAAAGTTTTATATACCACTTATAACTCTTGCATACACAATCAGCAAACCCAATCTGCATGTCACATTTGTCCACTAAGCGCATATTGAGGTTGTAGTCCATGACAGCTGCAGGTTTTAGAATGGGTTCATTGGTCTCTCTTGTGTGCCTGCCAATGTGTGCCATTTCGTTTCGATGAACTGATGTCAAGAATGTGACATCATGTTTGTCATGCCACTGAAATGCCATGATGATATTGGCAGCAAAGGCCTGCACCTCACCTCTGCGAGTGCCAGCGTCGAACCTTGGCATATGATTACAATTACCACGCACTGTGCCACACACGTCTGTCAGGTTCACTCACAAGAAATCACTGAGTATGGGGTTTATGTACCAGTTATCAGTATATAATATATACCCCTTACCAAGATATGGTTCCATCATTGTTCGAACCACATCATCAGAGATACCCAATAACTTCCTGGTATCTCTCAATGTATTACTGCCAGTGTACACAATGATATCCAAAATGAGACCACTTTTGCAATCATTATTATTTTATTTATTATTATCACACCGGCCGATTCCCACCAAGGCAGGGTGGCCCGAAAAAGAAAAACTTTCACCATCATTCACTCCATCACTGTCTTGCCAGAAGGGTGCTTTACACTACAGTTTTTAAACTGCAACATTAACACCCCTCCTTCAGAGTGCAGGCACTGTACTTCCCATCTCCAGGACTCAAGTCCGGCCTGCCGGTTTCCCTGAATCCCTTCATAAATGTTACTTTGCTCACACTCCAACAGCACGTCAAGTATTAAAAACCATTTGTCTCCATTCACTCCTATCAAACACGCTCACGCATGCCTGCTGGAAGTCCAAGCCCCTCGCACACAAAACCTCCTTTACCCCCTCCCTCCAACCCTTCCTAGGCCGACCCCTACCCCGCCTTCCTTCCACTACAGACTGATACACTCTTGAAGTCATTCTGTTTCGCTCCATTCTCTCTACATGTCCGAACCACCTCAACAACCCTTCCTCAGCCCTCTGGACAACAGTTTTGGTAATCCCGCACCTCCTCCTAACTTCCAAACTACGAATTCTCTGCATTATATTCACACCACACATTGCCCTCAGACATGACATCTCCACTGCCTCCAGCCTTCTCCTCGCTGCAACATTCATCACCCACGCTTCACACCCATATAAGAGCGTTGGTAAAACTATACTCTCATACATTCCCCTCTTTGCCTCCAAGGACAAAGTTCTTTGTCTCCACAGACTCCTAAGTGCACCACTCACTCTTTTTCCCTCATCAATTCTATGATTCACCTCATCTTTCATAGACCCATCCGCTGACACGTCCACTCCCAAATATCTGAATACGTTCACCTCCTCCATACTCTCTCCCTCCAATCTGATATTCAATCTTTCATCACCTAATCTTT
Organism: Cherax quadricarinatus; assembly: GCF_038502225.1. Lineage (NCBI taxonomy): Eukaryota > Metazoa > Arthropoda > Malacostraca > Decapoda > Parastacidae > Cherax > Cherax quadricarinatus. The sequence continues at coordinate 18,594,031 of NC_091300.1, forward strand.
TTGTTATCCTCATAACCTTACTCTTTCCTGTATTCACCTTTAATTTTCTTCTTTTGCACACCCTACCAAATTCATCCACCAATCTCTGCAACTTCTCTTCAGAATCTCCCAAGAGCACAGTGTCATCAGCAAAGAGCAGCTGTGACAACTCCCACTTTGTGTGTGATTCTTTATCTTTTAACTCCACGCCTCTTGCCAAGACCCTCGCATTTACTTCTCTTACAACCCCATCTATAAATATATTAAACAACCACGGTGACATCACACATCCTTGTCTAAGGCCTACTTTTACTGGGAAAAAATTTCCCTCTTTCCTACATACTCTAACTTGAGCCTCACTATCCTCGTAAAAACTCTTCACTGCTTTCAGTAACCTACCTCCTACACCATACACTTGCAACATCTGCCACATTGCCCCCCTATCCACCCTGTCATACGCCTTTTCCAAATCCATAAATGCCACAAAGACCTCTTTAGCCTTATCTAAATACTGTTCACTTATATGTTTCACTGTAAACACCTGGTCCACACACCCCCTACCTTTCCTAAAGCCTCCTTGTTCATCTGCTATCCTATTCTCCGTCTTACTCTTAATTCTTTCAATTATAACTCTACCATACACTTTACCAGGTACACTCAACAGACTTATCCCCCTATAATTTTTGCACTCTCTTTTATCCCCTTTGCCTTTATACAAAGGAACTATGCATGCTCTCTGCCAATCCCTAGGTACCTTACCCTCTTCCATACATTTATTAAATAATTGCACCAACCACTCCAAAACTATATCCCCACCTGCTTTTAACATTTCTATCTTTATCCCATCAATCCCGGCTGCCTTACCCCCTTTCATTTTACCTACTGCCTCACGAACTTCCCCCACACTCACAACTGGCTCTTCCTCACTCCTACAAGATGTTATTCCTCCTTGCCCTATACACGAAATCACAGCTTCCCTATCTTCATCAACATTTAACAATTCCTCAAAATATTCCTTCCATCTTCCCAATACCTCTAACTCTCCATTTAATAACTCTCCTCTCCTATTTTTAACTGACAAATCCATTTGTTCTCTAGGCTTTCTTAACTTGTTAATCTCACTCCAAAACTTTTTCTTATTTTCAACAAAATTTGTTGATAACATCTCACCCACTCTCTCATTTGCTCTCTTTTTACATTGCTTCACCACTCTCTTAACTTCTCTCTTTTTCTCCATATACTCTTCCCTCCTTGCATCACTTCTACTTTGTAAAAACTTCTCATATGCTAACTTTTTCTCCCTTACTACTCTCTTTACATCATCATTCCACCAATCGCTCCTCTTCCCTCCTGCACCCACTTTCCTGTAACCACAAACTTCTGCTGAACACTCTAACACTACATTTTTAAACCTACCCCATACCTCTTCGACCCCATTGCCTATGCTCTCATTAGCCCATCTATCCTCCAATAGCTGTTTATATCTTACCCTAACTGCCTCCTCTTTTAGTTTATAAACCTTTACCTCTCTCTTCCCTGATGCTTCTATTCTCCTTGTATCCCATCTACCTTTTACTCTCAGTGTAGCTACAACTAGAAAGTGATCTGATATATCTGTGGCCCCTCTATAAACATGTACATCCTGAAGTCTACTCAACAGTCTTTTATCTACCAATACATAATCCAACAAACTACTGTCATTTCGCCCTACATCATATCGTGTATACTTATTTATCCTCTTTTTCTTAAAATATGTATTACCTATAACTAAACCCCTTTCTATACAAAGTTCAATCAAAGGGCTCCCATTATCATTTACACCTGGCACCCCAAACTTACCTACCACACCCTCTCTAAAAGTTTCTCCTACTTTAGCATTCAAGTCCCCTACCACAATTACTCTCTCACTTGGTTCAAAGGCTCCTATACATTCACTTAACATCTCCCAAAATCTCTCTCTCTCCTCTGCATTCCTCTCTTCTCCAGGTGCATACACGCTTATTATGACCCACTTCTCGCATCCAACCTTTACTTTAATCCACATAATTCTTGAATTTACACATTCATATTCTCTTTTCTCCTTCCATAACTGATCATTTAACATTACTGCTACCCCTTCCTTTGCTCTAACTCTCTCAGATACTCCAGATTTAATCCCATTTATTTCCCCCCACTGAAACTCTCCTACCCCCTTCAGCTTTTTTTCGCTTAGGGCCAGGACATCCAACTTCTTTTCATTCATAACATCAGCAATCATCTGTTTCTTGTCATCCGCACTACATCCACGCACATTTAAGCAACCCAGTTTTATAAAGTTTTTCTTCTTCTCTTTTTTAGTAATTGTATACAGGAGAAGGGGTTACTAGCCCATTGCTCCCGGCATTTTAGTCGCCTCATACGACACGCATGGCTTACGGAGGAAAGATTCTTTTCCACTTCCCCATGGACAATAGAAGAAATAAAAAAGAACAAGAGCTATTTAGAAAAAGGAGAAAAACCTAGATGTATGTATATATATATATGCATGTGCGTGTCTATGAAGTGTGACCAAAGTGTAAGTAGGAGTAGCAAGATATCCCTGTTATCTTAGCGTGTTTATGAGACAGAAAAAGAAACCAGCAATCCTACCATCATGCAAAACAGTTACAGGTTTTTGTTTCACAGTCATCTGGCAGGACGGTAGTACTTCCCTGGGTGGTTGCTGTCTACCAACCTACTACCTTTTGCAATCACACAGTACAAATAACTTTATACCAAAGCGTTTCCTCTTGCTTGGTATGTACTGCTTGAATGAGTCTTCCTTTGAATAAAATCAAAGACTCGTCAATAACAAGCTTCCTGAAGGGATAAAAATATGCTTCTGTCAGGCCTTGTTTTGTCTGAAAAGTGTAACATACGTAACAGTATCAAAAAACGATTCACTCCTATGTCACTAAAACCTGGGGTTGAAATCAGGCGTTCTGTTGACCAGTATGTGGTGATAGTGTGCTTATACACATGTGTCATAAGCATTATTGTGGCAAAGATCAGGTACATTTCTGCCACAGTTGTGTCCTTCCACTGGTGTAGCCGTGACCTTGGTGAAAAAACTGTATTTTCCATGGTGTACTCATAGTATGTGTTGGTTTCCCTGACAATAATGTCCATCAGGGGTTCATCAAAGAACAACTGAAAGCATTCTAGTTCAGTGGCATTGTTCCCAAGTGTACACAATGGCCGTATTCTACTTTGTGTTTCATCAAAGTCATGGGGATTGGGAATAAAATCGTCACCTTGCTGCCAATCCCAGATGCAGTCTGCTGGTGGGTTCTGGATATTGAAACGTGGTTGTGGTTGTGGATGTTGTGGGAGTGTGGGGTTAGGTGAGGCTGGTTGTAGTTGTGCAGAGTCAGCAGTGTCGGTAGTAGCGTGGCCTGATGCTGGTGCCACATGACTCATGCCACTGCCAACACCACCACCATCACCTTCTTCCCCACGCACATTACACATCCCCATTGTAACAATATCGTCATCTTCACTGTCAGGTCATGGTGTAGGGCCACAGGATGTACTCCCAGATTTACTCCTTTGCCTTGGAAGGGCATAAGGCACACTACCAGAATTCATGCTGCGTCGAACATACTGCCATTTCACTGGCGAATATTTTCCCTCACTGTCGCTACTCAAGCTGCTGTCAATAACTTTGAAATCACTATCATTATCACTTTCACTGCTCATATCTGAGTCCTGTAAACAGGGAAATAGCTTCCTTTTTCGTCCTGGTACAGGTGAACGTGAATGAGATGTGGCAGCACCAGAGGTGGACGGTTGTGAGTCATCGGGACTTTCATCACTAATTACATAATTCTGGGCACTGCTTTCGGTCACACCCACTCCAAAACCATGAAATTCACTTTCACTGGAACTTCTATCACTGTTAGAACTATCACTTGGGAACAGTAGACCTCCAATATGCTGAGGAGTGAGGTACTTCTTACCGCGAGGCAGGGTGAAAATGAACTACCATGATGGCATTCCCACAATGCACCACTGAGTCCCAGATTTTTTTTTCACAGGGTGCACACCCACCACTGAGACCCATTGTCTCTCATGTAGGCCTACCAGCTTTCTCCAGCTTGATTTGAAGCCGCTAGAATTTACGCGTATAAATACGTCCGAAACATTGGCACGTAAGACGTATATATACGACCGAAATAGTCAATAGTTCAATGGGTTGGTTAACAGAGGGTTAGGCAAAAATCCCAATTAGGAAAATATATCTATTTAATCACCATAACATAACATAATGGAAAAACCTTAATTCTAAACGCCCAAATGAGGGTACACACAGCTTTCTCCAGCTTGATTTGAAGCCGCTAGAATTTACGCGTATAAATGCGTCCGAAATATTGGCACGTAAGACGTATATATACGACCGAAATAGTCAAAGGGTTAAGGTAAGAAATACAGTGGAACCTCAGCTTACAAATTTAATCTGTTCCATGACCTTGTTTGTATCCTGACTTGTTTGTATGCTGAGTAAACTTTCCTCATTTAAATTAATTGAAATGCAATTAATCCATTCCAGCCTATCAGGAGGTATGACAAAATAATGCTAACATCAACTCTGCAGCTTAGTTATCTATCGCAATTCATCTAATATAACATAATAAACAATAATAATAACATAAAACCATGACATATACTCTAGAATGAATAAAATAGGCCATATTATGGCAAGCGATGGCAACGCCGGCAGCAGCAGAAAGCATCCGCCATTTACTCTCCCACTCTAGTATCTTCCCTGTCCATAGCTCGTGTTTATCTATGATTAGTGGTGAGGTTGTCACATACGTAACCACAAGTCTGGTCAAGACAGATGTACGTATATGTAGGTGAAGACATGATCACTGTGGCACAGTGGTGGTGGTGGTGGCGGCCAGCTGCCTCACTCTATGCTGCTGCTGCTTTCATTTCTCTAGCTTTTTCATAGTTTCTAATCGCTTCCTGAGCATCTTGCTGATTGCACGCGAATACTCTTTGGGCGAGGCACTGTGTAAGAAATTTGTACAATATAAGACAAAATTACGCATCCCAAGGGTCTCCTGCAGTCACTCAGAGCAGCACACCTCCTCCTCCTTTTGACCCTTGGCTGGCACTGAGATAGCTGTGGCCTAGCAGTACCTACAGCCACCCAGAGGGCTACCAATTTGTATTTTGAAGCATCTGGCATAAAAATATTGTGGCATGCCTAGTACATAACCTTTATTCGGAGCATGTACACACCCTCTTTAAAAGGGTATCCCCCCAACCAGCAAACCAGTACTAGGGGTCGAATGATGGGGGCCCCATCATTCAATCAGTACCCAGGTTCAGCCAATGAGAAGATGGTTCTGGCAATCGCAGAGGTGTTGTGGGCACCACCCGCCTATCTGCCCTTGTCATTTCCATACTAGAGCTGGTTGAGCACGGTTGTCCATTCTGTCTCCAGGCTGCGTCTTGGCCTTGCCTAAACCATGTTGTACACATACATTTTCCAACTGTATATAGTGTACATAGTTGTAAATATTCACATTGCTCTTGGTGAAGGAAAATATATTTCAAAGTCATTCAGCTGTGTTTGTTCTGCTCCTTGCTCCCCTTTACACCCAGGATAACAGGCCTTAATTGTCCCTGGGTTGTAATAAATATGAAAGAAAAATTACGAAAAATGTCTAAAAATGACATTATTATTATTATTATTATTATTATTATTATTATTATTATTATTTGTATTATTATTACAATTATTATTATTCTTAGTATGTACATATTATTATTATTATTATTATTATTATTATTATTTAGGGAACTGGAGCACAGATCCAATTCCCTAGATCTAGAGCCCATCACTACGTATATACTAATACAGCAGGGCCCCACTTATACGGCAGGTTAGGTTCCAAGCTACCGCCGTAAAGCGGAAACCGCCGTAAAGTGGAACACCCTTTTTTTCCACTTATAAATGCATACAAACACTAGATAACAAGTTTACACTAGCATATATTAAGTTAGCAATACAACTAGGCATCAAAAAACAATAAAAAAGTACAATACACACATAGTGCACTCATTACTTACCTTAAAATATTTATAGTCTTAATCTAGGGTGAGACAAGTAGTATTTATTGTAAGAAATCAAGTGTGGTATGTATGGTAATCAGCCAGGCTACCTTACCAGGCCACAACACCCACACATACTATTCTATGATATTTAAGCATCCCAGTGCGATAAGATGTATATACAGTTCACTCATTACTTATCTTAAAATATAGGGTGAGATGAGTAGTATTTATTGTAAAAAATCAAGTGTGGTATGTATGGTAGTCAGCCGGGTTACCATACCAGGCCAACCCACCCACACATATATTCTATGATATTTAAGCATCCCAGAGCGATAAAATGTATATACAGTTCACTCATTACTTACCTTAAAATATTTGTAGTCTTAATGTAGGGTCAGGAGTAAGTAAATGAGATAAAACAAATAAATGAGAGAGAGAAAGAATGAGTACATGAGAGGGGACAGGCGCAGAGTTATGTAAACAAACCAGGCGAACGTAAGTTTTGTAAACAAACAGTGTACACGTCTGGTTTGTGTACAAGTTACATTGTGTACAGGTTGTCTCTACATTGATACGGTAGAATTAATAAAGAAGAACACTCCCATTCTCATGTAACATCATTTTGAGAAGAAATGAAGCTCTGAGTGAAGGCAATGGAAATAAGTCACACTGACTTTTTTGGGTTATCCTAGGTTCTCTACACATATGTTATGTATGATAATCTATGTAACTGTATTTGTGTATACCTGAATAAACTTACATACATACGAAAGGAATAATTTTCTACAGTTACCCCCAGTAACATATTTTCTCTTATGTTAGATTAGAGAAAATGTTATTCTTGCCATCACTTGTACAAGTTATCTGGCTCCCACATCTTATATTTATGTTTATTTATTCTATTGCGGGGTGTATTTATCATCTTTTTATGTTAAGTATCGTGTTTATTATATAATTTTGAAAAAAATATCATGGATGGATTAATGAAAATGTGTATATTAACGTAATATACGACATTTAATGAGACTCGGTGAGTATTGTTATTATTATTATTATCATTTCTAATATGGCGTCACTTGTGCAAGTCGTCTGCTACCACATCTCACATTTATGTTTATTTATTCTACTGTGGGGTGTATTTATCTTATTTATATGTTATGCATCGTGTTTATTATATAATTTTGAAAAAAATATCATTGATGGATTAATGAAAATGTGTACATTAACGTAATATACGACATTTAAATGACTCGATGATTATTATTATCATTACTAATATGACGTCTGGAGACATAAGACACTTACCGATTTTAATGTGTACCTGCACGCCAGCACAGTATGTAAGTTTATTTAGGTACAGGTATACATAAGTATAATTATCAGAGTATATATAAAATATGAAATAACTTTTAAAAACATTTGAAATTTTGGAGTTTCCAGACAAAATGGAGAGACTTAATATGAATGTAAACAAACAGGGTGGGGCACGGTGACCGTATTAGAAAGTCAGGTGGGGGAGCCATATAGCGAGTTTTGGTCATAATTTGAAATGACTGTATTAGCGGAACGCCATAAAGTGAAACGCCGTAAAGCGGGGCCCTACTGTACTACTACTACTAATAATAATAATAATAATAATAATAATAATACATCTAGGTAGTAGGTTGGTAGACAGCAACCGCCCAGGGAAGTACTACCGTCCTGCCAAGTGAGTGTAAAACTGAAGCCTGTAATTGTTTTACACGATGGTAAGATTGCTGGTGTCTTTTTTTTATGTCTCATACACATGCAAGATTTCAGGTATGTCTTGCTACTTCTACTTACACTTAGGTCACACTACACATACATGTACAAGCATATATATGCACACCCCTTTGGGTTTTCTTCTATTTTCTTTCTAGTTCTTGTTCTTGTTTATTTCCTCTTACCTCCGTGGGGAAGTGGAACAGAATTCTTCCTCCGTAAGCCATGCGTGTTGTAAGAGGCGACTAAAATGCCGGGAGCAAGGAGCTAGTAACCCCTTCTCCTATATATATTACTAAATGTAAAAGGAGAAACTTTCGTTTTTCCTTTTGGGCCACCCTGCCTCGGTGGGATAAGGCCGGTGTGTTGAAAGAAAGAATAATAATACATTATAATTATAATAATAATAATAATAATAATAATAATAATAATAATAATAATAACAACAGTAAGGAGAAACTTCAAAAGGCTGCCAGTAATTGGCACCACCATCAGTAAAACATTGGTAACCACTACTAGTACACTTTTCACTTGTCTAGACTTAGTAGTCTATTAGTATTAGGTTAAGTCTGCCCGAAATGCTTCGGCATGATAGTGGCTTTCTTTGCTCCAATCATATGATATGTAAACACACATTGTATCCTTTGTAAAAAAATAAATTTTTATTTAAAAAAAAAAAAAAAAAATAAATAAAATAAAAATTTATTATCACACTGGCCGATTCCCACCAAGGCAGGGTGGCCCGAAAAAGAAAAACTTTCACCATCATTCACTCCATCACTGTCTTGCCAGAAGGGTGCTTTACACTACAGTTTTTAAACTGCAACATTAACACCCCTCCTTCAGAGTGCAGGCACTGTACTTCCCATCTCCAGGACTCAAGTCCGGCCTGCCGGTTTCCCTGAATCCCTTCATAAATGTTACTTTGCTCACACTCCAACAGCACGTCAAGTATTAAAAACCATTTGTCTCCATTCACTCCTATCAAACACGCTCACGCATGCCTGCTGGAAGTCCAAGCCCCTCGCACACAAAACCTCCTTTACCCCCTCCCTCCAACCTTTCCTAGGCCGACCCCTACCCCGCCTTCCTTCCACTACAGACTGATACACTCTTGAAGTCATTCTGTTTCGCTCCATTCTCTCTACATGTCCGAACCACCTCAACAACCCTTCCTCAGCCCTCTGGACAACAGTTTTGGTAATCCCGCACCTCCTCCTAACTTCCAAACTATGAATTCTCTGCATTATATTCACACCACACATTGCCCTCAGACATGACATCTCCACTGCCTCCAGCCTTCTCCTCGCTGCAACATTCATCACCCATGCTTCACACCCATATAAGAGCGTTGGTAAAACTATACTCTCATACATTCCCCTCTTTGCCTCCAAGGACAAAGTTCTTTGTCTCCACAGACTCCTAAGTGCACCACTCACTCTTTTTCCCTCATCAATTCTATGATTCACCTCATCTTTCATAGACCCATCTGCTGACACGTCCACTCCCAAATATCTGAATACGTTCACCTCCTCCATACTCTCTCCCTCCAATCTGATATTCAATCTTTCATCCCCTAATCTTTTTGTTATCCTCATAACCTTACTCTTTCCTGTATTCACCTTTAAATAAATATTTTATTTATTTATAAATAAATAAATATTTTATTTATTTATTTACTTAAGGAACCTTCCTTGAGGGGGAAGTTCACATCCTGAAATTTCGTTCATATCCAGAAGCAAAAAATCAACTGAACGATCGTTCGTATCTTGAAAAATTCACATGGTGGGGCATTCGTAAGCCGAGGTTCCACTGTACTATTATTTCTGTTACATTTGTAGTCTTAAGCAGTAAAAACGACATAATACATCACAATAATGAACTACAATTACATATTCACTTTTATTTTTGTAAGAAGTGGAGGCCTAAAAAAAAGTTGTTTGGCTTTTTTGGTGCTCTCAGGAACGTAACCCTATTTTTCCCACAAGTTCTTCAGTTCATCTAGCATGGTTTTACCTAGTATGCTATTTTCAGGAACATAACTACCATGTTAAATGACGGTCTACTGTACTCTAGAATTAATAAAATATGTCATTAAGTATGTTAGGAATTGTGGTGGTTGCAGAGATTGTTGGGAGATAGGACAAGATCGTCCTTCAATGACACTAATATCAACTCTACAGCTTATTTATCAATCACAATTCATCTAATATGACATAATAAACAATATTAATAACAGAGAAACATGTTGTTGTGTTGGTGTTGTTGGGTGTATAAGGGCCACTAAAACATAAGTCTTACATAGTGGTGGTGGAGGCGGTAGAGACAAGAGACGGCGGTGTTGTCAGTCGCCCTATATAACTCCAACAACATTGGAGGAGTTAGGTTCGTGCTGTCCTTTTTCTATCTATTAATCGCTTAACTTACTTGCTACACTGTTAATGCTACACTTTATCGTTGGCTGGCTTTAGTATCATACATATCGTGCTGCTTTAGTATCATACATATTGTAGAATCACTGAATCAATGAAGAAGGCACATTCTCCCCTCTCTCTTCCTCCTCCACTTTGGTACTCTGCTACGAGTTCTTTCTCACCTTCTTTACAAAAGGGCTGGCGCTAGTACAATATTTTACTATGTTTTCATGTGTTTTTTGATTGTTCATGGATCAATAGGTTAAGGAAGCAGTATTGTTAGGCTAAGTAAATGCTATTATTATATTTCCCTACATATATCTGGGCACCAAACATTCGGGATTTTTTAACATTTGCAAGGTTCTTGATCCCCCTAACCCTCACAATTGTGGAAGGAGACCTATAAACCAAAATCCAGCCCTGAATGTAAAGTGCACATTGCCTTACTTCATATGATGACACTGCTAGTAGAGACAGCCCATCCACATATGGTCCCAAAATATTGTGTTCCCGCACCTTCAGTGTCTGTCTTGAGCCTTTGGGATCCAACAAATCATGCACCTGTGGAAAAAATATTATACTGATATATTATAAAATCATGGAAATGGTTGTGAAGACTACCTGTTTTCTACATACCATAGTGATGCTATACAATACTGAAAAGTTGATAAGACACACATGTAATGCATGGGTATTTTTATTGTTAAAAATGTGTTGCCTACACAGCAGGCTTCTTCAGTTAAAAAAGGGCCAATATAAACACAGAGACAACAGAAGAATTAGTTCTGAGGGTATCAGTCCCTTAGCCATGTTAGGAGGCAGTTAGTCTCTCAAGCCTCAAGCAGACATGAAGTGTAGAAAACTGAGATGATGTCATAGGTGAGAACAACACATTTGTGGAAGTAAGTAAGCCATGTTAAACAATAGTTTAGCAACAGAGTTGTAAAACATTTCTCATGCACCAAGATACTATGGTACTGCTGTCACTTTCTTAACTCTGTGAGACATGCTTCTAGGAGACATACCCCTTTTCCATCACTGTTTCTTTCCTCAGCTCTGGATGAGTTTCTCATAATCACTACTTCCTACCAAATCATGTATGGTATATCTGGATTAAGATGGTGCATGTGCATTTACTAAACTATATATATTCTGGCCAGCATGCCACATTCACTCCCCATAGCTTTTTGAGTCCAACTATGTATTAAACCTGCCTCTGCTGATCTATCTATCTATCTATCTCTGTGCATGTTCATATGTGTACTCACCTAGTTGTACTCACCTAGTTGAGGTTGCAGGGGTCGAGTCCAAGCTCCTGGCCCCACCTCTTCACTGATCGCTACTAGGTTACTCTCCCTGAACCGTGAGCTTTATCATATCTCTGCTTAAACCTATGTATGGATCCTGCCTCCACTACATCGCTTCCCAAACTATTCCACTTCCTGACTACTCTGTGGCTGAAGAAATACTTCCTAACATCCCTGTGATTCATCTGTGTCTTCAACTTCCAACTGTGTCCCCTTGTTGCTGTGTCCAATCTCTGGAACATCCTGTCTTTGTCTACCTAGTCAATTCCTCTCAGTATTTTGTATGTCGTTATCATGTCCCCCCTATCTCTCCTGTCCTCCAGTGTCGTCAGGTTGATTTCCCTTAACCTCTCCTCGTAGGACATACCTTTTAGCTCTGGGACTAGTCTTGTTGCAAACCTTTGCACTTTCTCTAATTTCTTGACGTGCTTGACTAGGAGTGGATTCCAAACTGCTGCTGCATACTCCAGTATGGGCCTGACATAAATGGTATACAGAGTCTTGATTGATGTGTGTGTACTCACCTAGTTGTACTCACCTAGTTGAGGTTGCAGGGGTCGAGTCCAAGCTCCTGGCCCCACCTCTTCACTGATCGCTACTAGGTTACTCTCCCTGAACCGTGAGCTTTATCATATCTCTGCTTAAACCTATGTATGGATCCTGCCTCCACTACATCGCTTCCCAAACTATTCCACTTACTGACTACTCTGTGGCTGAAGAAATACTTCCTAACATCCCTTTGATTCATCTGTGCCTTCAGCTTCCAACTGTGTCCCCGTGTTGCTGTGTCCAGTCTCTGGAACATCCTGTCTTTGTCCACCTTGTCAATTCCTCTCAGTATTTTGTAAGTCATTATCATGTCCCACCTATCTCTCCTGTCCTCCAGTGTCATCAGGTTGATTTCCCTTAACCTCTCCTCATAGGACATACCTCTTAACTCTGGGACTAGTCTTGTTGCAAACCTTTGCACTTTCTCTACTTTCTTTACATGCTTGGCTAGGTGTGGGTTCCAAACTGGTGCCGCATACTCCAATATGGGCCTAACGTACACGGTGTACAGGGTCCTGAACGATTCCTTATTAAGATGTCGGAATGCTGTTCTGAGGTTTGCCAGGCGCCCATATGCTGCAGCAGTTATTTGGTTGATGTGCGCTTCAGGAGATGTGCCTGGTGTTATACTCACCCCAAGATCTTTTTCCTTGAGTGAAGTTTGTAGTCTCTGGCCCCCTAGACTGTACTCCGTCTGCGGTCTTCTTTGCCCTTCCCCAATCCTCATGACTTTGCACTTGGTGGGATTGAACTCCAGGAGCCAGTTGCTGGACCAGGTCTGCAGCCTGTCCAGATCCCTTTGTATTTCTGCCTGGTCTTCGATCAAATGAACTCTTCTCATCAACTTCACGTCATCTGCAAACAGGGACACCTCGGAGTTTATTCCTTCCATCATGTCGTTCACAAATACCAGAAACAGCACTGGTCCTAGGACTGACCCCTGTGGGACCCCGCTGGTCACAGGTGCCCACTCTGACACCTCGCCATGTACCATTACTCGCTGCTGTCTTCCTGACAAGTATTCCCTGATCCACTGCAGTGCATTCCCTGTTATCCCTGCTTGGTCCTCCAGTTTTTGCACTAATCTCTTGTGAGGTACTGTGTCAAACGCCTTCTTGCAGTCCAAGAAAATGCAATCCACCCACCCCTCTCTCTCCTGTCTTACTGCTGTCACCATGTCATAGAACTCCAGTAGGTTTGTGACACAGGATTTCCCATCTCTGAAACCATGTTGGCTGCTGGTGATGAGATCATTCCTTTCTAGATGTTCCACCATTCTTCTCCTGACAATCTTTTCCATGATTTTGCATGCTATACATGTCAGTGACACTGGTCTGTAGTTTAGTGCTTCATGTCTGTCTCCTTTTTTAAAGATTGGGACCACATTTGCTGTCTTCCATGTCTCAGGCAATCTCCCTGTTTCGATAGATGTATTGAATATTGTTGTTAGGGGTACACATAGTGCCTCTGCTCCCTCTCTCAGGACCCATGGAGAGATGTTATCTGGCCCCATTGCCTTTGAGGTATCTAGCTCACTCAGAAGCCTCTTCACTTCTTCCTCGGTTGTGTGTACTGTGTCCAGCACATGGTGGTGTACCCCACCTCTCCGTCTTTCTGGAGCCCCTTCTGTCTCCTCTGTGAACACTTCTTTGAATCTCTTGTTGAGTTCCTCACATACTTCACTGTCATTTCTTGTTGTCTCTCCTCCTTCCTTCCTTAGCCTGATTACCTGGTCCTTGACGGTTGTTTTCTTCCTGATGTGGCTGTATAACAGCTTCGGGTCACATTTGGCTTTTGCTGCTATGTCGTTTTCATATTGACGTTGGGCCTCCCTTCTTATCTGTGCATATTTGTTTCAGGCTCTACAACTGCTCTCCTTATTCTCCTGGGTCCTTTGCCTTCTATATTTCTTCCATTCCCTAGCACACTTGGTTTTTGCCTCCTTGCATCTTTGGGTAAACCATGGGCTCATCCTGGCTTTTTCATTATTCCTGTTACCCTTGGGTACAAACCTCTCCTCAGCCTCCTTGCACACTGTTGCTACATATTCCATCATCTCATTAACTGGCTTCCCTGCCAGTTCTCTGTCCCACTGAACCTCATTCAGGAAATTCCTCATTCCTGTGTAGTCCCCTTTCCTGTAGTTTGGTTTCATTTGTCCTGGCCTTCCGGCTTCCCCCTCCACTTGTAGCTCTACTGTGTATTCGAAGCTCAAAACCACATGATCGCTGGCCCCAAGGGGTCTTTCATATGTGATGTCCTCAATGTCTGCACTACTCAAGGTGAATACTAAGTCCAGTCTTGCTGGTTCATCCTCTCCTCTCTCTCTTGTAGTGTCCCTTACGTGTTGGTATATGAAGTTTTCCAGTACCACCTCTATCATCTTAGCCCTCCATGTATCTTGGCCTCCATGTGGCTCCAAGTTCTCCCATTCGATCTCCTTGTGGTTAAAGTCGCCCATGATCAGGAGCTTTGCCCCGCATGCATGAGCTCTTCTGGCCACTGCAGCCAGTGTGTCAACCATCGCTCTATTGCTCTCGTCATACTCTTGGCTTGGCCTCCGGCTGTTCTGTGGTGGGTTATACATCACTGCAATTATCACCTTGGGACCTCCAGAGTGAAGCGTTCCCGCTATGCAATCACTTTCTTCTCCGCTGTCTCCTCTCTCCAGCTCATCAAAATTCCATCAGTGTTTGATCAGCAATGCCACTCCTCCACCCCCCCCTGTTCCTTCTGTCTTTCCTCAGGATCTGGTATCCCGCTGGAAAGATGGCATCTGTTATCATACCTGTAAGCTTGGTTTCTGTGATCGCTATGATGTCTGGTGATGCCTCTGACTCTTTCGTGCCACTCCTCCCACTTGTTTGTTATTCCATCAGTGTTTGTGTACTATACCTTCAGTTTCCTTTCCAACACTGTGGTTTGGGGGGCCTGTGGGGGTGGGAGACCTGGTAGCATACTGTGGGATTCTATGGTTGGGGGTTGGGTGGAAGCTGTGGGTATGGATTGTATTGTGTGTTGGGATGGTGTGTGATAGGTTGTGGGGTCCTGAAGATAGTTGTGTGTGTGCTTGCCCTTGCTGCTCTGTTCTGCTCTGACTGACCTCTGCTGGTTCCATCCTTGTCTCCTTTCCTAGCTCCTTTCGCTTTTTTGTCCTCTCCCTCAGCTGCTGTCTCTCTGTTTGTGTTCTGTCTCTGTCTAGGAACACCTTCTTGTACTCTTCCGAACTTTTCAACCTTGGTTTCTCTTGGAGGATCCTGTTCCGCACTGTTTCTGTCCTGAGAATCAGCTTGATCGGTCGGTTTCTCCCCTTCAAGTACCCCCCTATTCTCTGAAAATTTACAATCTCGTCCATGTCTTCTCCCCCTATTTCCGTGATGATTTTCTCAATCTCCTTTCTTTCTTCCTGCCGTCTTTCAGTGTGTGTCCTTTCCTCTCTCTCCCGAAGCCCATGGATAAACACTGATTTTGCCCTTTCCTCCTCCCATTGCCTCTCCCTCTGTGACTCTGGTTCCTGTCTGTATGTGGTCATTTTCTCCCTTGATTTTTCCAGTGGCTCTTGGTAGCATGGTTGTGCCTCAGCATTCGACCTATCTCCCTCTCCATCTGCACCCATCTGCTCTTCCCTTCCACTCCCTGGCCCTTCTTTGCAGGCTGATATGACCTTAGCATAATTCATATCTCCTTCCTTCCTGTTCAGCCTCTCTGCTTCGTATGGTGTGTTTTCTCCGGTCACTACCCCTGAGACTTGCTTCAGCCTGTTTACCTCAAATTCTAGGACCTTTACCCTGGCTACTGCAGTTTCGACTTGTGCCTCCCAATTCTTCGTCTCCTTCTCCAACCTCTTTTCCCATTTCACAGAGAGCTCTTTCTCCATTTTTCAGAAAGCTCTCCTAATTTTCTCTCCCATTCTTGCTCTATCATTTTCCACTGCTCCTCCATCCATTCCTCCCTACCAGTACCATTGCCATCTGATCCCTGATTCCTGCGAGTCCCAACCATTTTTTTTTTTAGTGAAAGAGAGAAAGAGAAAAAGAAAAAGGGGGAGAGAGTGAGAGAGAGGGAGAAAGAGAGAGAAGGGGAGGGTAGAAGGGGGGAAAAGAAGGGAAAAGGGGGAGGAAGGGAAAAGGGGGAGAAAGTGAGAGAGAGGGAAAAGGTAAGAGAGAGGGGGAAGTGACAAGGGAAGAGAGAGAGAGAGAGAGAGAGAGAGAAAAGAAGAGGAAGAGAGAGAGAGTAAGAGAGGAAGAGAGGAAGAGAGAGAGAGGGAGAGGGAGAGAGAGAGGAAGAGAGAGGAAGAGAGAGAAAGAGTGAGAGGAAGAGAGAGAGGAAGGGAGAGAGGAAGAGAGAGAGGAAGAGAGGATGAGAGAAAGGGGAGAGAGAGAGAAAGAGAGTGGCACCAGTCACTGGATGAATCCAAAGTCAGCTGTGTGGTAGCACTGGACATTGCTGGCGCTTTCGACCGGGTGTGGCACCAGGGCCTCTTAGCGAAACTTCAAGCACTGGGAATTGGAGGCTCTACGCTATGTCTCCTCAGTGATTACCTTTATGGTAGATCTTTAAGTGTAGTTCTCAATGGAACGGAATCAGCAAGACATCCTATTGGGGCAAGTGTTCCACAAGGAAGCGTGCTGGGTTCATTGTTATGGAATGTCTACTTCAACGGCCTTCTTCATCTCATCCCAGAATCACATGCATATGCAGACGACTGTACACTGACATTCACCTATCCAAGAGAAGAAATGCCAGCTGCTCTAAGCTACATCAATCACCAGCTGAGAGCTATATCAGCTTGGGGAAATAGATGGCAAGTAACATTTGCACCTGAGAAAATGCAAATGATGATCGTCTCTAGGCACCATGATGGTAATGCTGGTGCAGTAGTAAGGATGAATGGGAGGGTGTTGGCACCTGGAGAAGAAGTTGATATCCTTGGGGTGAAATTTGACTCCAAACTAACCATGAAGAACCATGTTGTAAATCTTGCAAACAAAGCAGCCAGGAAGCTTACAGCACTTTGCCGTATCTCGCATCTGCTTGACAGTAGGGGTTGCAAGATCCTGTACGAGGCACAAGTACGCTCACACCTTGAGTATGCTCCACTTTCTTGGTTTGCCTGCCCCCCCTCTCATCTGTGGCTGCTTGACAGAGTAGAGAACAGAGCAAGACGTCTCATCTCTCGCCTGGACCCATCCTGGATAGATCTGTCATTTCAGCAGAGCCTTCAACATAGGAGGGATGTGGGTGGCCTTACTGTTATGTACAAGGCCAATATTGTCAAAATACCACACTTGGATCCACTTCGAGGACAGCGTGAAACAAGCTTTTATGCCACAAGACGGGCAGAAAGCAGCAACTTCACTCTGGCTGTACCCTTCTCCAGAACATCACTCCATCCAAGATCATACATACCCAGGATGACTCAAGTATGGAACACATTCATACAGCATAATGATGTCAACGAGATAAAGTCAGTTGATCAAATGAAAATGCTGGCCCACAGATGGCTCCAACTTCATCATGTTCCCTACTTGTATGTCTCA
>NC_091300.1:18614146-18731646 GCF_038502225.1 Cherax quadricarinatus
CTGTTATATGCGCCTGATGCTCTAGCTTCTGCACTAATCTCTTGTGAGGAACTGTGTCAAAGGCCTTCTTGCAGTCCAAGAAGATGCAATCAACCCACCCCTCTCTCTCGTGTCTTACTTCTGTTATTTTATCATAAAACTCCAGAAAGTTGGTGACACAGGATTTGCCTTCCGTGAATCCGTGCTGGTTGGAATTTATACTCTTGTTCCGTTCCAGGTGCTCCACCACTCTCCTCCTGATAATCTTCTCCATAATTTTGCATACTATACACGTCAATGACACAGGTCTATAGTTTAGTGCCTCTTTTCTGTCTCCTTTTTTAAAAATGGGAACTACATTTGCCATCTTCCATACCTCAGGTAGTTGCCCAGTTTCCAGGGACGTGTTGAAGATTGTGGTAAGTGGCACGAACAACATATCTGCTCCCTCTCTAAGGACCCATGGGGAGATGTTGCCCGGTCCCATTGCCTTTGAGGTATCGATGTCCCTTAGCAGTTTCTTCACCTCCTCCTCATCTGTATGTATGTCGTCCAACACTTGTTGGTGTATTCCTTGCTGGTGTCCCCATCTGGTCTGTCCCCCCAGAGTCCTTCCTGTCTCTACTGTAAATACTTCCTTAAATCTCTTGTTGAGCTCCTCACATACCTCTTGATCGTTTCTTGTGAGTTCTCCACCTTCTTTCCTCAGCCTTATCACCTGGTCCTTGACTGTTGTCTTCCTCCTAATGTGGCTATACAGCAGTTTCGGGTCAGATTTGACTTTCGATGCTATGTCGTTTTCATACTGTCGCTGGGCCTCCCTCCTTATCTGTGCATACTCGTTTCTGGCTCTTCTACTAATCTCCTTGTTTTCCTGGGTCCTATGCCTCCTGTACCTTTTCCATTCTCTGTTGCACTTAGTTTTTGCCTCCCTACACCTTAGGGTAAACCAAGGACTCGTTTTGGTCTTCCTATTATTTCTGTTTCCCTTGTGTGTGTGTGTGTGTGTGAGTGCGTATGTGTGTGTGTGTGTGCGCATGTGTGTGTGTGTGTGCTACAGCTATTCAAGTTCCTAACAGCAGAGCCTGTTCTCACCTAGTGTGTGTGCACATGTTTATGTAAACAGTCCTTATTTCCCATGTATGTACTACATATGTATTGCATATGTACCCGATCTCTTGGTCCCCACTGTACTGTCTTATGCGTTTAAAATTACGTTAAAAAATAAATACACTAGGCTTCGCCTATATGCCGCTACCTCTAAATTCTATCAAATGCCAGTAAATGCTGCTTATTCTAATTCTGATAGCTCGAGGAGAGTGACCCCCAATTCCAGCTAGAGACAGGTACTATTGACCCCATGCAACTCAAACTAGGTGAATATTACTTGCGGCTGGCAGTGGAGTAACCTTGCGGGTCTGTCCTGTCCCAGAAGTTGAAGATGTTTGATGCTTCTCGGTAATTTTTCCACTAACTTCCTGTATGCACTATAGTCTCTAGCTCTTCTAATTTTTTCACTCACTCACTGTATTTACTGACACATCTATACATATCTCTCATCTCCCTGGTCTTGAGTCGCATTTACTCTTTAAATACCCCACTGCGCTATTATGGCAACACTATTTAGGCCTGACACAACCGTTCACCCTTCCAACGGCACTTAGTCACTATTTCCTTTGTTTTCTTTTCTGTGATCACTTATATTTCCTTTTTTCGGGGCTTAAGTGATTATATGCACTCTTATGCATGCACACGCCTATATCCCACACTCTATTCCTTATGGCACAGTCAGAAATTACCACCAAAACACGAGCTCAAACAGTGTGACTCCTCCACGAGTGTGTGTGTGTGTGTGTACTCACCTAGTTGTGGTTGTGGGGTTTGAGTCACAGCTCCTGGCCCCACCTCTTCAACTGGCTGCTACTCAGTCACTCTTCCTGCCCCATGAGCTTTATCATACCTCTTCTTAAAGCTATGTATGGATCCTGCCTCTACTACATCTCTACCTAGGCTATTCCACTTCCTGACAACTCTGTGACTGAAGAAGTACTTCCTAACTTCCCTGTGGTTCATCTGAGTCTTCAACTTCCAACTGTGACCCCTTGTTGCTGTGTCCCATCTCTGGAACATCATGTCTCTGTCCACCTTGTCTATACCTCTCAGTATTTTATATGTCGTTATCATATCTCCCCTATCTCTCCTGTCTTCCAGTGTCGTCAGGTCGATTTCCCTTAACCTCTCCTCGTAGGACATACCCCTTAGCTCCGGGACTAGTCTTGTTGCAAACTTTTAAACTTTCTCTAGTTTCCTTACATGCTTGGCTAGGTGAGGGTTCCAAACTGGAACTGCATACTCCAATATGGGCCTAACATACACAATATACAGAGTCCTGAATGACTCGTTATTAAAATGTCGGAATGCTATTCTTAAGTTTGCCAAGCGCTCATATACTGCAGCAGTTATTTGGTTGATGTGCGCATCAGGAGATGTCCCCAGTGTTATACTCGCCCAAAGATCCTTTTCCTTGAGTGAGGTCTGTAGGCTCTGGCCCTCTAGACTGTACTCCAACTGTGGTCTTCTTTGCCCTTCCCCAATCTTCATGACTTTGCACTTGGTGGGGTTGAACCCCAGGAACCAGTTGCTGGACCAGGCCTGCAACCAGTCCAGATCCTTCTGTAGTTCTGCCTGGTCCTCGCCTGACTGAATTCTTCTCATCAAGTTCACATCATCTGCAAACAGGAACACTTCGGAGTCTATTCCTTCCGTCATGTCGTTCACAAATACCAGAAACAGCACCAGTCCTAGGACTGACCCGTGGCACCCCGCTTATTACAGGCGCCCACTCTGACACCTCGCCACATACCATGACTCGCTGCTGTCTTCCTGACAGGTATTCCCTGATCCACTGTAGTGCCTTCCCTGTTATCCCTGCCTGGTCCTCCAGCTTTTGCACTAATCTCGTGTGGAACTGTGTCAAACACCTTCTTACAGTCCAAGAAAATGCAATCCACCCATCCCTCTCTCTCTTGTCTTACTGCTGTCACCCTGTTATAGTACTCCAGTGGGTTTGTGACACAGGATTTCCCGTCCCTGAAACTGTGCTGGCTGTCATTGATAAGCTCATTCCTTTCTAGGTGCTACACCACTCTTCTGATAATTTTCTCCATGATCTTGCATACTATGCACATCAGTGACACTGGTCTGTAACTTAATGCTTCATGTCTGTTTCCTTATTTAAAAATTGGGGCTACATTTGCTGTCTTCCATCTTCAGCTAGTCGCCCTGTTTCGATAGATGTGTTGAAGATAGTTGTTAGTGGTACACATAGCACCTCTGCTCCCTCTCTCAGGACCCACAGAGAGATGTTATACAGCCCTATCGCCTTTGAGGTATCTAGCTCGCTTAACAGCCTCTTCACTTCTTCCTTGGTTGTATGTATTGTGTCTAACACTTGATGGTGTACCCCACCTCTCTGCCTTTCTGGAGGCTCTTCTGTCTCCTCTGTGAACACTTCTTTGAATCTCATGTTGAGCTCCTCACATACTTTGCAGTCATTTTTTGTGACTTCCCCTCCTTCCTTCCTCAGCCTGATTACCTGATCCTTGACTGTTGTTTTCCTCCTGATGTGGCTGTACAACAGCTTAGGGTCAGATTTGGCTTTCACTGCTATGTCATTCTCATATTGTCTTTGGGCCTCCCGTCTTACCTGTGCATATTCATTTCCTGCTCTATGACGGGTCTCCTTATTCTCCTGGGTCCTTTGCCTTCTATACTTCTTCCATTCCCTAGCATACTTTGTTTTGGCCTCTCTGCACCTTTGGGTGAACCACAGGCTCATCCTGCCTTTTTTCATTATTCCTGTTACCCTTAGGTACAAACCTCTCCTCAGCTTCCTTGCATATTGTTTTCACATATTCCATCATCTCGTCCACTGACTTCCCTGCCAGTTCTCTGTCCCACTGAACCCCGTTCAAGAACTTCATGCTTGGTAGTCCCCTTTCTTGTAGTTTGGCTTCACTCATCAGACCCCCCTCCCTGCTTCCCCTTCCACCTGTAACTCTACTATGTATTCAAAGCTTAAAAACCACATGATCACTGGCCCCCAGGAGTCTCTCATATGTGATGTCCTCAATAGCTGCACTATTCAAGGTGAATACTAGGTTCAGTCTCGCTGGTTCATCCTCTCCTCTCTCTCTGGTAGCGTTCCTTACGTGTTGGTACATTGAGTTTTTCCAGTACCACCTTCATCATCTTAGCCCTCCACGTTTCTTGGCCCTCATGTGGCTCCAAGTTTTCCCAATCGATTTCCTTGTGGTTGAAGTTACCCATGATCAGTAGCTTTGCCCTGCTCGCATGAGCCCTTCTGACCACCTCAGCCAGCGTGTCAACCATCGCTCTATTATTCTCATCATACTCTTGCCTTGGCATCCTGCTGTTCTGTGGTGGGTTATACATCACTGCAATTACCACCTTGGGACCTCCAGACTGAAGCATTAGTACTATGTAATCTCTTGCTTCTTGTTACAAATAAGGCAATATCTAATAATGATAGAGATCTCCAGTGAATACTAGAAAGGGCTGCCCTTCTAGCATTCGGCCTGTTACTGGGTTTTGTAACAAGTAGTCAGTATCCTGGTCCAATTATCCATTAGAATTTAATAAGATTCAATAGTGCTTCAGGATTACAACTGGTAGGCTGCTAGCTAAAGAAATTAAAATTTAATAAGTTTATTAATATCAATAAAGTTTCTAGGCGTATAAATTTAAAGTAATCAATTGAATATAATATAGGATACAAGTTCCTACACTTCTCTCGTGTACAGTAGAATTGTGCTGAAGGCACATATCACATCTTTATGACTTTTAAGTACTGTCTGGTACACTGTTAGCATTTAATAACATAGTACAAATATATACAAGTAAGTTTGTGTGTATGTGTGTAAGTGCTCTAAGTAGTTCGCTATGTCTCAAGACTCGACTAGACTTAACCAGTGACTGACTAAAAGTCCTCTCATAAACTAACTTCTTGACCAACCTGGCAATCAGAACAGCTTGCTTGAACAATAAAGCGACTGTTAAGCCGAATGGCAATATAACAAGCAACAGCAACACAGAATCAGGAATAAGGAGATAATATAACAACACTAAGTAGGGACCATCTGCAGATCATCCACAAAAGTCACAAAACTCCCATACTACTGAATCTAAGTTCAGCATTAGAAAATCCCCGACTGTGACAGTACACAGATACCAGTACAAATTAGGTCAGAAGCTACAGCTCAGGACCTGAGTTTCTCAGAGTGTCTATGCGACACACAACCTCAGTACAACGTCGAAAATCACTAAGTTTAGACCATATTCTGTGAACAGAGTTACACAGAACCAACAACAAGAAAGCGACAGAGACGATCTTCCAACAAGGGCCCACAAGGGAGAGCAGTAGAGGGACCTCTTGTTAGAAGCAACGTCCAACCGATAATAAGCTGCTCAAGCCAGGCAGACTACTCCTCCAGGTGAGGTGTGATCACCCCCCCCCGATCACACGACTCTCCGTGGACTGCTGCTGCCCAGCAACACAGAGAAGCTGGCAGGGAAACAAGTGGAGCGATAGTTAGACAATGCTATCAGCTACTTAACACTCGAACTATGAGCACTGAATAATATATAAATGTTACATCCTACCTAATAATATAACTAAGTCAAATAATAATATAAAGCAATATATTTACGATTTAGCTAATATCACAAATATAGTATAAGCAATATAAAATTATATGAACAGGTAATATACATTATATACATTGTGACCCACTCAGGGGTTGCAACACTTCTCCTCCGTCTCCTCTCTCCACCTTGTCAAAATCCCATCAGTTTTTGATCAGCAGTGCCACTCCTCCACCCGCTCTGTTCCCTCTTGTCTTTCCTCAGGATCTGATATCCCATTGGAAAGATGGCATCTGTTATCATTCCTGTGAGCTTGGTTTCTGTGAGGGCTATGATGTCCGGTGATGCCTCTTTGACTCTTTCATGCCACTCCATTATTTGTTATTCCACCAGCACAAGTGTACCATACCTTCAGTTTCCTTTCCAACACTGTGTTCTGGGGATCTGTGAGGGTGGGGGACCTGGCAGTGTACTGTGGACTTCTACAGCATAGTGTGGGGTGGGGGCTGTGAGTGTGGATTGTGGTCTGTGTTAGGACAGAGTGATTGGTTGTAGGGTTCTGGGGGTGGGTTTGTGTGTGCTTGAACTTGTTGCTCTGCCCTGCTCTGTGTGTGTATGTGTACTCACCTATTTGTGGTTGCAGGGGTCGAGTCTTAGCTCCTGGCCCCGCCTCTTCACCGGCTGCTACTGGGTCCTCTCTCTCCCTGCTCCGTGATCTTTATCAAACTTCGTCTTAAAACTATGTATGGTTCCTGCCTCCACTACGTCACTTTCTAGGCTATTCCACTGCCTGACAACTCTATGACTGAAGAAATACTTTCTAAAATCACTTTGACTCATCTGAGTCTTCAACTTCCAATTGTGACCTCTTGTTTCTGTGTCCCCTCCCTGGAACATCCTGTCTTTGTCCACTTTGTCTATTCCGTGCAGTATTTTATATGTCGTTATCATGTCTCCCTTGACCCTCCTGTCCTCCAGTGTTGTCAGGCAGATTTCCCTTAACCTTTCTTCATAGGACATTCCCCTTAGCTCTGGAACTAACCTTGTCGCAAACTTTTGCACTTTCCCTAATTTCTTGACGTGCTTGATCAAGTGCGGGTTCCAAACAGATGCTGCATACTCCAATATGGGCCTGACGTACACGGTGTACAGTGTCTTGAACGATTCCTTGCTAAGGTATCGGAACGCTGCTCTCAGGTTTGCCAGGCACCCATATGCTGCAGCAGTTATCTGGTTGATGTGTGCCTCTGGAGACATGCTCGGTATTATGGTCACCCCAAGATCTTTCTCCTTGAGTGAGGTCTGTAGTCTTTGTCCACCTAGCCCATACTCTGTCTGCGGTCTTCTTTGCCCTTCCCCAATCCTCATGACTTTGCATTTGGCAGGGTTGAATTTGAGAAGCCAGTTTCTGGACCACATGTCCAGTCTGTCCAGGTGTCTTTGTAGTCCTGCCTGATCCTCATCCGATTTAATTCTTCTCATCAACTTCACATCATCTGCGAACAGGGACACGTCAGAGTCTATCCCTTCCATCATGTCATTCACATATATCAAAAATAGCACTGGTCCTAGAACTGACCCCTGTGGGACCCCGCTCGTCACAGGCGCCCACTGTGATACCTCTTCACGTACCATGACTTGTTGTTGCCTCCCTGTCAGGTATTCTCTGATCCATTGCAGTACCCTCCCTGTTATATGCGCCTGATCCTCCAGCTTCTGCACTAATCTCTTGTGAGGAACTGTGTGTGTATGTGTATGTGTGTATGTAATAATAATAATAATAATAATTTATTTTTACATGATACATAGTTGTACAAAGGAATATAATAGTTGGTGTACAAGCCAAAAGCACCTTTGTACACAGAGCATTTTGGGCAAACTTAAAATTAACTTAAGATTAATAAGACAATAATAGTTCACATGGTCATTAGATGAGTTACAGTGAGTATAAGAGAAATGAGTATTTTAGGTAATGCTATATGGCTTTAGTAAGTTTAGTAGAGAAGTTCAGCAGAGAATAATTACACTAATGAATTAGTTTATAAAAATTGCAGTATTACAAAAGAACAATTTAAAATAATTTACAAAATGATATATTACAATTTAGTACTAGTGTGTGTTTTATATTTATAATGCTCGATGTAAAGGAAGTGTACCACATAATACATTAAAACAAGGTGAGTTGGTACACACACCTTACCCTCTCCAGAGTGTCCTCTTATTTTGAAAGATCAAATATGGTGACCCTAGTTGGTAGTAATAGTAGTGAAACAACCAATGAATCTCTCACACAAAAAATATAATTTATTTTTTTATTATATCTCTGTACTGTTAACCAATCTTTTATTTTTGTATATATGTGCAATACTTTATAGGTTAACAGACTCTAAGATTATCAACCTTGTGCTCTGGTCTCAGCCCAGGCCTCAAATAAAAAATAAATATTAGAGAAATAAGAATTAAGAAGCAAAGGAAAGCAAAGCCAGGTGCTAACCAACCTTTTCATTGTATATTTCCATGTAGGAGACTTCCACCTTGTGTGAGGTGTGGCAACCTGCATCTGCTGCAATTCTCTCAAATAATGTGTCACAGAGGCGAGGGATGAGGCCCTTACTGTCTGCTGCCCCCATCATGGTATATGACTTCCCAGAACCTGAAATATAATTGTATTTAAATATACAATTTATTAAAAACTTAAAATGTCAAAACTTAGTTGCAATACTCATCTAGGGACTAGTACCGAACTTGCACACGAAAATCACTCACTACGAAAGCAAAAGACTTGGCAGACGATGCAACATCCCCCCAATGAAAAGCAGGGGTATCACTAGCACGTTAAGAGACCATACAATAAGTGTCAGGGGCCCGAGACTGTTCAACTGCCTCCCAGCATACAAAAGAGGGATTACCAACAGACCCCTGGCAGTCTTCAAGCTGGCACTGGACAAGCACCTAAAGTCAGTTCCTGACCAGCCGGGCTGTGGCTCGTACGTTGGTTTGCGTGCAGCCAGCAGCAACAGCCTGGTTGATCAGGCTCTGATCCACCAGGAGGCCTGGTCACAGACCAGGCCGCGGGGGCGTTGACCCCCGGAACTCTCTCCAGGTAAACTCCAGGTAACTCCAGGTGTATTAACTGCCTGTAGCTGCTAAAACAAGTACATACATCTAATACGGCTACAGGAGAAAACTTGATATCAGTATTTTGAGATGATCAGTAAAGCTCCAGCTTCTTCTATTACATTGAGAACATAAATAAATGGTTCTTAAAACTGTCAAGTTGAAAAATTAAGACACGTGGAACACTTGGGTATCTTTAAGGATACATATCGCCACACGTTTCTGCCTTGAATCAATGGAATCGACTCTGGGCTAAGGGACTGATTACCTCAAACTCCTGATCTTCACCATTCTTCTTTGTATTGGACTGATGAAGCCACTGTGTGGCAGAACGTTTCCTCAATAAAGATACCCAAGTTTTACACGTGTCTAATTTATACACTGAAAATGTATTGTGGCTACATTACTATTAGGTACTATCCCCTAAGTGAGACCTTTAAGTGATTTCCTGATTTTTTTCTTCCTCCTCTTCAATTTTATTTCTTAACATTTCTCCATCGATATATCTGAAAACTATTTTTTATTATACCAGTGTAACATGAGTTTCTCACAATTTTATTTAAATGACCTTTCAATATTTTGTCATACAGTCTATACAGAGGAACCTCTACTTGCACGCGTGTCCACGTGCAAGTTTTTCCAAATACGAGCAGTCGATGAGTTGATTTTTTGCTTCCATACGCGAGCAAAATTTCCACAAGCGAGCAGACCTCAAGGCAGGTTCCTTGACACTGGTGAGGAGCTCTTGCTCTTGATCTCGGGAATTGTATCTCATTTGTTTGTTGGGCTATCTTATTGAAACTTGGGCAATATATGATGGAAAGATGCTTCTTAATGTACACCAAAAATTAAAGAAATCTAAGCATAAATAATGGAGTTCACTTCTCGGCAATTAGCCACCCCTTAGTGGTAATTTCTAATGGTTTTTATGATTGTATTCTCGTTTTTTGGTCTCATTTGATAGAATGGAAGATATATTACAGAAATAGATATGATTTTGATTGCTTTCATGACGAAAAGTGTCTTGAAATTGAGCTCAACCTAGGACAAATGCTCCATTGCTTGGCTGTTTCAGAGTAAACAAATGACGTCACTATCAATTCCAATATGCAGTCGTGAATGGGTTGACATTATACAATTATTGCAATAAGGAATAACAGTAAATCTTATATTTTTTGTGTGAACAAAAATTACAAATTATTTATATAATAATAATAATAATAATAATAATAATAATAATAATAATAATATGTATAATAATAATACATATAATAATAATAATAATAATAATAATAATAATAATAATATGTATAATAATAATACATATATAATAATAATGTACTACATTTTTTTTTTAACAAGTCGGCCATCTCCCACCGAGGCAGAGTGACCCAAAAAAGAAAGAAAATCCCCAAAAAGAAAATACTTTCATCATCATTCAACACTTTCACTTCACTCACACATAATCACTGTTTATGCAGAGGTGCTCAGAACACAACAGCTTAGAAGCATATACCTATAAAGATACACAAACATATCCCTCCAAACTGCTAATATCCCGAACCCCTCCTTTAGAGTGCAGGTACTGTACTTCCCATTTCCAGGACTCAAGTCCGGCTATATAAAATAACCAGTTTCCCTGAATCCCTTCACTAAATATTACCCTGCTGACACTCCAACACATCGTCAGGTCCCAAATACCATTCGTCTCCATTCCCTCCTATCTAACACGCTCACACACGCTTGCTGGAAGTCCAAGCCCCTCGCCCACAAAACCTCCTTCACCCCTTCCCTCCAACCTTTTCGAGGACAACCCCTACCCCGCCTTTCTTCCCCTACAGATTTATATGCTCTCCATGTCATTCTACTTTGATACATTCTCTCTAAATGACCAAACCACCTCAACAACCCCTCTTCTGCCCTCTGACTAATACTTTTATTAACTCCACACCTTCTCCTAATTTCCACACTCCAAATTTTCTGCATAATATTTACACCATACATTGCCCTTAGACAGGACATCTCCACTGCTTCCAACCGCTCCCTCGCTGCTGCATTCACAACCCAAGCTTCACACCCATATAAGAGTGTTGGTACTACTATACTTTCATACATTCCCTTCTTTGCCTCCATAGATAATGTTTTTTGCCTCAAATGATGTAGTGGAAGTTTTAGCAGTAAAGATCGAGAACCAAAACCTAGTCATTGTGGTAGTCTACAAGCCTCCGGATGCAACGTCCCAGCAATTCCAGGAACAGCTGTTAAAAATTGACCATTGTCTGGAAAATCTGCCAGCTCCTGCCCCCAACATCTTGCTCCTGGGGGATTTCAACTTAAGGCACCTAAAATGGAGGAATATAGCAAATAATGTTGTTGCAGTGATAACACCAGGATGCAGCTCTGACGAGAACTCACACACACACACGAGCTTTTAAATCTCTGCACAAAATTCAATTTAAACTAGCAAATAATAGAGCCTACTAGACTGGAGAATACACTAGACCTCATCTTCACTAACAATGATGATCTGATACAAAATGTCACCATATCAAAAACAATATACTCAGATTACAACATAATCGAGGTTCAGACATGTATGAGCGGAGCCCCAGACCAACATAATGAGATTAGTCACGAGGGAGCATTCACCAAATTCAACTTCAATAACAAAAACATAAAGTGGGACCAAGTAAACCAAGTCCTAACCGATATAACCTGGGAAGATAGACTAAGCAACACAGACCCCAACTTATGCCTAGAACAGATTAACTGGTGGCACTCGATGTATGCACAAGGCTTATTCCTCTAAGAAAAAGGAGTAGTAGATGTAAAATAGAAAGAGACAGGTGCTCCCTTTACAGGCGATGGAAAAGAATAACAGAGAGGCTAAAAGAGGCCATTATATCTGAAATGTGTAGGGAGTCACTGGTCAGAGAAATAGCAAACATCGAAGTTAAGCTAAAGGAATCTTATAGGAATCAAGAATCGCGGGAAAAACTAAAAGCCATAAATGAAATCGAAAGAAACCCAAAGTATTTCTTTTCCTATGCCAAATCAAAGTCGAGAACAACGTCCAGTATTGGGCCCCTACTTAAACAAGATGGGTCCTACACAGATGACAGCAAGGAAATGAGTGAGCTACTCAAGTCCCAATATGACTCAGTTTTTAGCAAGCCGCTAACCAGACTGAGAGTCGAAGATCAAAATGAGTTTTTTATGAGAGAGCCACAGAATTTGGTTAACACAAGCCTATCTGATGTTATCCTGACGCCAAATGACTTCAAACAGGCGATAAATGACATGCCCATGCACTCTGCCCCAGGGCCAGACTCATGGAACTCCGTGTTCATCAGGAACTGCACGAAGCCCCTATCTCGAGCTTTTACCATCCTATGGAGAGGGAGCATGGACACGGGGGTCGTCCCACAGTTACTAAAAACAACAGACATAGCCCCACTCCACAAAGGGGGCAGTAAAGCAATAGCAAAGAACTACAGACCAATACCACTAACATCCCATATCATAAAAATCTCTGAAAGGGTCGTAAGAAGCCCATCAATTACACAACCCAAGGCAGCATGGGTTTAGAACAGGTCGCTCCTGTCTGTCTCAACTATTGGATCACTACGGTAAGGTCCTAGATGCACTAGAAGACAAAAAGAATGCAGATGTAATATATACAGACTTTGCAAAAGCCTTCGACAAGTGTGACCATGGCATAATAGCGCACAAAATGCGTGCTAAAGGAATAACAGGAAAAGTTGGTAGACAGATCTATAATTTCCTCACAAACAGAACACAAAGAGTAGTAGTCAACAGAGTAAAGTCCGAGGCAGCTACGGTGAAAAGCTCTGTTCCACAAGGCACAGTACTCGTTCCCATCTTGTTTCTCATCCTCATATCTGACATAGACAAGGATGTCAGCCACAGCACCGTGTCTTCCTTTGCAGATGACACCCGAATCTGCATGACAGTGTCTTCCATTGCAGACACTGCAAGGCTCCTAGGGATGCCAAGCCCATGATGACACTCTTCAGGTCACTTGTTCTATCTAGGCTGGAATATTGCTGCACACTAACAGCACCTTTCAAGGCAGGTGAAATTGCTGACCTAGAAAATGTACAGAGAACCTTCACGGCGCGCATAACGGAGATAAAACACCTCAATTACTGGGAGCGCTTGAGGTTCCTGAACCTGTATTCCCTGGAACGCAGGCGGGAGATACATGATTATATACACCTGGAAAATCCTAGAGGGACTAGTACCGAACTTGCACACGAAAATCACTCACTACGAAAGCAAAAGACTTGGCAGACGATGCAACATCCCCCAATGAAAAGCAGGGGTGTCACTAGCACGTTAAGAGACCATACAGTAAGTGTCAGGGGCCCGAGACTGTTCAACTGCCTCCCAGCATACATAAGGGGGATTACCAATAGACCCCTGGCAGTCTTCAAGCTGGCACTGGACAAGCACCTAAAGTCGGTACCTGACCAGCCGGGCTGTGGCTCGTACGTTGGTTTGCGTGCAGCCAGCAGTAACAGCCTGGTTGATCAGGCTCTGATCCACCAGGAGGCCTGGTCACAGACTGGGCCGCGGGAGCGTTGACCCCCGGAACTCTCTCCAGGTAAACTCCAGGTAATACTTGTTAATCTTCTAGGTCTCCATGAAAGTGACGGCATACCTTCCTCATGAGTTAAGGCATATCAAAGGTCCGGTGTCGACCATTGCAGATGCACAAGTGTAGTCACATGTTATTAACTTACCATCTTTCCTGTGTAGCATGGTAACTCCACCGAGGTACTTCTGGATGGCATCAAGCTTGGTTAACTGGGGTTCACATTAATTATTATTATAATCAAGGGGGAAGCGCTAAACCCAGAGGATTATACAGCGGGTTCACATTAAGATAGGCAACTAATATGCGAGTTTTACGTAAGGAATAAAACACTGAACTAATCCACGAGGTTGACGTAAAGAGTGAGACATTAAACTAATCCAAGAGTCTGACAAATAATATGAACGACATATTAAAAAGACAAAAACAAAACGCACAAAGCTTGCACTTAGTGGCCTAAACTTTACTGCTAAAAAAACACGAAGACAAAAGTTTCTTGGAAAATGGAGAACAATCGCAAAACACTAGCCTGAGGCAGAGGTTAATGCCTGCTTTTCAAGGTAATTTATCGCAGCTTCGCCAATATCAAAATTAAAAGTTTTAAAACGTACATTATTCCTATTTTGAAACTGGAATGGTTCAACTGGACTATTTATTAGGTTGAAGCAATGTTAAAGAGTGTGTGTACGAGGCGGCGGGCGAGAAGAGTGACAATTAAGTTAGCAGTCAGGAGCAGACTGCGGCTGCCTTGCCTCCACAGGTAAATGAAACTTGCTGTGTCTTCACTTGTAGCGAGCTGCTGCCTCTGTTGCAGGTGCTCGCTGTGTCCATAACCACCTCACACCAGCTACACCACATCACACAACTAATACTGACCACCACTTCACACCTCATTCCTGTTATCCCACTACACACCTGACCCACAACAATAAATATAAACACAATAACCTTTCTCTAATTTAACCTGAATTATACTGGAGATTTCCTAACATCTACCGTAAAAAGATCTGTATCTCCGGGAACGGTACTCTCACAGTCATATAAGACAACGGGAACGGTACTCTCACACTCATATCAGACAACGGGAACGGTACTCTCACAGTCACATAAGACAACGGGAACGGTACTCTCACAGTCATATAAGACAACGGGAACGGTACTCTCACACTCATATCAGACAACGGGAACGGTACTCTCACAGTCATATAAGACAACGGGAACGGTACTCTCACACTCATATCAGACAACGGGAACGGTACTCTCACAGTCACATAAGACAACGGGAACGGTACTCTCACAGTCATATAAGACAACGGGAACGGTACTCTCACACTCATATCAGACAACGGGAACGGTACTCTCACAGTCATATAAGACAACGGGAACGGTACTCTCACACTCATATCAGACAACGGGAACGGTACTCTCACAGTCACATAAGACAACGGGAACGGTACTCTCACAGTCATATAAGACAACGGGAACGGTACTCTCACACTCATATCAGACAACGGGAACGGTACTCTCACAGTCATATAAGACAACGGGAACGGCACTCTCACACTCATATCAGACAACGGGAATGGTACTCTCACACTGTCATATCAGACAACGGGAACGGTATTCTCACACTGTCATACCTGACAATGGGAACGGTACTCTCACACTGTCATATCAGACAACGGGAACGGTACTCTCACGCTGTCATACCTGACAACGGGAACGATACTCTCACACTGTCATATCAGACAACGGGAACGGTACTCTCACACTGTCATACCTGACAATGGGAACGGTACTCTCACACTGTCATATCAGACAACGGGAACGGTACTCTCACACTGTCATATCAGACAATGGGAACGGTACTCTCACACTGTCATATCAGTCAACGGGAACGGTACTCTCACACTGTCATATCAAACAACGGGAACGGTAATCTCAC
Source organism: Cherax quadricarinatus (assembly GCF_038502225.1). Taxonomy (NCBI): domain Eukaryota; kingdom Metazoa; phylum Arthropoda; class Malacostraca; order Decapoda; family Parastacidae; genus Cherax; species Cherax quadricarinatus. Next base: position 18,629,470 of record NC_091300.1, read on the forward strand.
ACTGTCATATCAGACAACGGGAACGGTACTCTCACACTGTCATATCAGACAACGGGAACGGTACTCTCACACTGTCATATCAGACAACGGGAACGGTACTCTCACACTGTCATATCAGTCAACGGGAACGGTACTCTCACACTGTCATATCAGTCAACGGGAACGGTACTCTCACACTGTCATATCAGACAACGGGAACGGTACTCTCACACTGTCATATCAGACAACTGGAACGGTACTCTCACACTGTCATATCAGACAACGGGAACGGTACTCTCACACTGTCATATCAGACAACGGGAATGGTACTCTCACACTGTCATGTCAGACAACTGGAACGGGACTCTCACACTGTCATATCAGACAACGGGAACGGCGCACTCACACTGTCATATCAGACAACGGGAATGGTACTCTCACACTGTCATATCAGTCAACGGGAACGGTACTCTCACACTGTCATATCAGACAACGGGAACGGGACTCTTACACTGTCACATCTGACAACGGGAACGGTACTCTCACACTGTCATATCAGTCAACGGGAACGGTACTCTCACACTGTCATATCAGTCAACGGGAACGGTACTCTCACACTGTCATATCAGACAAATGGAACGGTACTCTCACACTGTCATATCAGTCAACGGGAACGGTACTCTCACACTGTCATACCAGACAACGGGAACGGGACTCTTACACTGTCATATCTGACAACGGGAACGGTACTCTAACATTGTCATATCAGACAACGGGAACGGTACTCTGACATTGTCATATCAGAGAATGGGAACGGTACTCTCACACTGTCATACCAGGCAACAGAACGGTACTCTCACACTGTCATACCAGACAACGGGAACGGGACTCTTACACTGTCATATCTGACAACGGGAACGGTACTCTAACATTGTCATATCAGACAACGGGAACGGTACTCTCACATTGTCATATCAGACAACGGGAACGGTACTCTCACACTGTCATACCAGACAACGGGAACGGTACTCTCACACTGTCATATCAGACAACGGGAACGGTACTCTCACATTGTTATATCTGACAACGGGAACGGTACTCTCACACTGTCATATCTGACAACGGGAACGGTACTCTCACACTGTCATATTAGACAAAGGGAACGGTACTCTCACACTGTCATATCAGACAACGGGAACGGTACTCTCACACTGTCATATCAGACAACAGGAACGGTACTCTCACACTGTCATATCAGACAACGGGAACGGTATTCTCACACTGTCATATCTGACAACGGGAACGGTACTCTCACATTGTCATATCAGACAACGGGAACGGTACTCTCACTCTGTCATACCAGACAACGGGAACGGTACTCTCACACTGTCATATCAGACAACGGGAACGGTACTCTCACATTGTTATATCTGACAACTGGAACGGTACTCTCACACTGTCATATCTGACAACGGGAACGGTATTCTCACACTGTCATATCAGACAACGGGAACGGTACTCTCACACTGTCATATCAGACAACGGGAACGGTACTCTCACACTGTCATATCAGACAACGGGAACGGTATTCTCACACTGTCATATCAGACAACGGGAACGGTACTCTCACACTGTCATATCAGACAACGGGAACGGTATTCTCACACTGTCATGTAAAACAACGGGAACGGTACTCTCACACTGTCATATCAGACAACAGGAACGGTACTCTCACACTGTCATATCAGACAACGGGAACGGCACTCTTACTCTCATATCAGACAACGGGAATGGTACTCTCACACTGTCATATCAGACAACGGGAATGGTACTCTCACACTGTCATATCAGACAACGGGAATGGTACTCTTACTCTCATATCAGACAACGGGAACGGTACTCTCACACTGTCATATCAGACAACAGGAATGGTACTCTCACACTGTCATATCAGACAACTGGAACGGTACTCTCACCCTGTCATATCAGACAACGGGAATGGTACTCTCACACTGTCATATCTGACAACTGGAATGGCACTCTCACACTGTCATATCAGACAACATTAACGGTACTCTCACACTGTCATATCAGACAACAGGAACAGTACTCTCACACTGTCATATCAGACAACGGGAACGGTACTCTCAAACTGTCATATCAGACAACGGGAATGGTACTCTCACACTGTCATATCAGACAACGGGAATGGTACTCTCACACTGTCATATCAGACAACGGGAATGGTACTCTCACACTGTCATATCAGACAACGGGAGCGGTACTCTCACACTGTCATATCAGACAATAGGAATGGTACTCTCACACTATCATATCAGACAACGGGAACGGCACTCTCACACTGTCATATCAGACAACGGGACCGGTACTCTCACTGTCATATCAGACAACAGGAACGGTACTCTAACACTGTCATATCAGACAACGGGAACGGTACTCTCACACTGTCATATCAGACAACAGGAACGGTACTCTCACACTGTCATATCAGACAACGGGAACGGTACTCTCACACTGTCATATCAGACAACGGGAACGGTACTCTCACACTGTCATATCAGACAACGGGAATGGTACTCTCACACTGTCATATCAGACAACGGGAATGGTACTCTCACACTGTCATATCAGACAACGGGAACGGTACTCTCACACTGTCATATCAGACAACAGGAACGGTACTCTCACACTGTCATATCAGACAACGGGAACGGTACTCTCACACTGTCATATCAGACAACGGGAACGGTACTCTCACACTGTCATATCAGACAACAGGAACGGTACTCTCACACTGTCATATCAGACAACGGGAATGGTACTCTCACACTGTCATATCAGACAACGGGAACGGTACTCTCACACTGTCATATCAGACAACAGGAACGGTACTCTCACACTGTCATATCAGACAACGGGAACGGTACTCTCACACTGTCATATCAGGCAACAGTAACGGTACTCTCACACTTTCATATCAGACAACGGGAATGGTACTCTCACACTGTCATATCAGACAACGGGAACGGTACTCTCACACTGTCATATCAGACAACAGGAACGGTACTCTCACACTGTCATATCAGACAACGGGAATGGTACTCTCACACTGTCATATCAGACAACGGGAACGGTACTCTCACACTGTCATAGCAGACAACGGGAATGGTACTCTCACACTGTCATATCAGGCAACAGTAACGGTACTCTCACACTGTCATATCAGACAACAGTAACGGTACTCTCACACTGTCATATCAGGCAACAGTAACGGTACTCTCACACTTTCATATCAGACAACAGGAACGCCACTCTCACACTGTCATATCAGGCAACAGTAACGGTACTCTCACACTGTCATATCAGGCAACAGTAACGGTACTCTCACACTGTCATATCAGATTACAGTAACTGTACTCTCACACTGTCATATCAGGCAACAGTAACGGTACTCTCACACTGTCATATCAGGCAACAGTAACGGTGAACATCAAAATGGTATACAATACCGACAGGTTGGTAGGTAAGACACATAGGCAACAGTTAGGCAACTTTATTCAGTTGCCTAACTGTTGCCTATGTGTCTTACCTACCAACAGTAACGGTACTCTCACACTGTCATATCAAGCAACAGTAACGGTACTCTCACACTGTCATATCAGGCAACAGTAACGGTACTCTCACACTGTCATATCAGACAACAGGAACGCCACTCTCACACTGTCATATCAGGCAACAGTAACGGTACTCTCACACTGTCATATCAGGCAACAGTAACGGTACTCTCACACTGTCATATCAGGCAACAGTAACGGTACTCTCACACTGTCATATCAGGCAACAGTAACGGTACTCTCACACTGTCATATCAGGCAACAGTAACGGTACTCTCACACTGTCATATCAGGCAACAGTAACGGTACTCTCACACTGTCATATCAGACAACAGTAACGTTACTCTCACACTGTCATATCAGGCAACAGTAACGTTACTCTCACACTGTCATGTCAGACAACAGTAACGGTACTCTCACACTGTCATGTCAGACAACAGTAACGGTACTCTCACACTGTCATATCAGGCAACAGTAACGGTACTCTCACACTGTCATATCAGACAACAGGAACGCCACTCTCACACTGTCATATCAGACAACAGGAACGCCACTCTCACACTGTCATATCAGACAAAGACAAAGCCAAATAATAGCGCTGTATCGTTCTTCAGGGATGACGCTGAACGTGTATTATGTGGTATTCATCAAAGTCTTGGTCAACCTTCAAACTAAAGTAAACCAGGTCTTCCAATCAGCTAAATGAAACACTCATTCTCTACGGAAATTACTGAAATATACAGAAAATACAATCGTATCTTACTACACAGTGGAAGAAATACGTAACAGATATGAAATTAATAAATACGTTTAATAATAACACAAGCGATAATTAAAAATAACAAGTGATAGTAAATAACACAAGTGATAACTAATAATAACACAAGTTACAGTTAATAATAACACAAGTTATAGTTAATAACACAAGTTATAGTTAATAATAACACAAGTTATAGTTAATAATAACACAAGTTATAGTTAATAACACAAGTTATAGTTAATAACAAAACAAGTGATAGTTAAGAAAAATAGAGCTACATAGTGTGGTGTTCTGTGCTTCCCTCATCACAACATAGCTACATAGTGTGGTGTTCTGTGCTTCCCTCATCACAACATAGCTACATAGTGTGGTGTTCTGTGCTTCCCTCGTCACAACATAGCTACATGGTGTGGTGTTCTGTGCTTCCCTCGTCACAACATAGCTACATGGTGTGGTGTTCTGTGCTTCCCTCATCACAACATAGCTACATAGTGTGGTGTTCTGTGCTTCCCTCATCACAACATAGCTACATAGTGTGGTGTTCTGTGCTTCCCTCATCACAACATAGCTACATAGTGTGGTGTTCTGTGCTTCCCTCATCACAACATAGCTACATAGTGTGGTGTTCTGTGCTTCCCTCGTCACAACATAGCTACATGGTGTGGTGTTCTGTGCTTCCCTCGTCACAACATAGCTACATGGTGTGGTGTTCTGTGCTTCCCTCGTCACAACATAGCTACATGGTGTGGAGTTCTGTGCTTCCCTCATCACAACATAGCTACATGGTGTGGAGTTCTGTGCTTCCCTCATCACAACATAGCTACATGGTGTGGAGTTCTGTGCTTCCCTCATCACAACATAGCTACATGATGTGGTGTTCTGTGCTTCCCTCATCACAACATAGCTACATGGTGTGGAGTTCTGTGCTTCCCTCATCACAACATAGCTACATGGTGTGGAGTTCTGTGCTTCCCTCATCACAACATAGCTACATGGTGTGGAGTTCTGTGCTTCCCTCATCACAACATAGCTACATGGTGTGGAGTTCTGTGCTTCCCTCATCACAACATAGCTACATGGTGTGGAGTTCTGTGCTTCCCTCATCACAACATAGCTACATGGTGTGGAGTTCTGTGCTTCCCTCATCACAACATAGCTACATGGTGTGGAGTTCTGTGCTTCCCTCATCACAACATAGCTACATGGTGTGGAGTTCTGTGCTTCCCTCATCACAACATAGCTACATGGTGTGGAGTTCTGTGCTTCCCTCATCACAACATAGCTACATGGTGTGGAGTTCTGTGCTTCCCTCATCACAACATAGCTACATGGTGTGGAGTTCTGTGCTTCTCTCATCACAACATAGCTACATGGTGTGGAGTTCTGTGCTTCCCTCATCACAACATAGCTACATGATGTGGTGTTCTGTGCTTCCCTCATCACAACATAGCTACATGGTGTGGAGTTCTGTGCTTCCCTCATCACAACATAACTACATGGTGTGGAGTCCTGTGCTTCCCTCATCACAACATAGCTACATGATGTGGTGTTCTGTGCTTCCCTCATCACAACATAGCTACATGGTGTGGAGTTCTGTGCTTCCCTCATCACAACATAGCTACATGGTGTGGAGTTCTGTGCTTCCCTCATCACAACATAGCTACATGATGTGGTGTTCTGTGCTTCCCTCATCACAACATAGCTACATGGTGTGGAGTTCTGTGCTTCCCTCATCACAACATAGCTACATGGTGTGGAGTTCTGTGCTTCCCTCGTCACAACATAGCTACATGGTGTGGAGTTCTGTGCTTCCCTCGTCACAACATAGCTACATGGTGTGGAGTTCTGTGCTTCCCTCATCACAACATAGCTACATGGTGTGGAGTTCTGTGCTTCCCTCGTCACAACATAGCTACATGGTGTGGAGTTCTGTGCTTCCCTCGTCACAACATAGCTACATGGTGTGGAGTTCTGTGCTTTCCTCATCACAACATAGCTACATGGTGTGGAGTTCTGTGCTTCCCTCATCACAACATAGCTACATGGTGTGGAGTTCTGTGCTTCCCTCGTCACAACATAGCTACATGGTGTGGAGTTCTGTGCTTCCCTCGTCACAACATAGCTACATGGTGTGGAGTTCTGTGCTTCCCTCGTCACAACATAGCTACATGGTGTGGAGTTCTGTGCTTCCCTCATCACAACATAGCTACATGGTGTGGAGTTCTGTGCTTCCCTCATCACAACATAGCTACATGGTGTGGAGTTCTGTGCTTCCCTCATCACAACATAGCTACATGGTGTGGAGTTCTGTGCTTCCCTCATCACAACATAGCTACATGGTGTGGAGTTCTGTGCTTCCCTCATCACAACATAGCTACATGGTGTGGTGTTCTGTGCTTCCCTCATCACAACATAGCTACATCGTGTGGAGTTCTGTGCTTCCCTCATCACAACATAGCTACATGTTGTGGAGTTCTGTGCTTCCCTCATCACAACATAGCTACATGGTGTGGAGTTCTGTGCTTCCCTCATCACAACATAGCTACATGGTGTGGAGTTCTGTGCTTCCCTCATCACAACATAGCTACATGGTGTGGAGTTCTGTGCTTCCCTCATCACAACATAGCTACATGGTGTGGAGTTCTGTGCTTCCCTCATCACAACATAGCTACATGGTGTGGAGTTCTGTGCTTCCCTCGTCACAACATAGCTACATGGTGTGGTGTTCTGTGCTTCCCTCGTCACAACATAACTACATGGTGTGGAGTTCTGTGCTTCCCTCATCACAACATAGCTACATGGTGTGGAGTTCTGTGCTTCCCTCATCACAACATAGCTACATGGTGTGGAGTTCTGTGCTTCCCTCATCACAACATAGCTACATGGTGTGGAGTTCTCAGCTTCTCTCGTCACAACATAGCTACATGGTGTGGTGTTCTGTGCTTCCCTCATCACAACATAGCTACATGGTGTGGAGTTCTGTGCCTCCCTCGTCACAACATAGCTACATGGTGTGGTGTTCTGTGCTTCCCTCATCACAACATAGCTACATGGTGTGGAGTTCTGTGCTTCCCTCGTCACAACATAGCTACATGGTGTGGTGTTCTGTGCTTCCCTCGTCACAACATAACTACATGGTGTGGAGTTCTGTGCTTCCCTCATCACAACATAGCTACATGGTGTGGTGTTCTGTGCTTCCCTCGTCACAACATAACTACGTGGTGTGGAGTTCTGTGCTTCCCTCATCACAACATAGCTACATGGTGTGGAGTTCTGTGCTTCCCTCGTCACAACATAGCTACATGGTGTGGTGGTCTGTGCTTCCCTCATCACAACATAGCTACATGGTGTGGAGTTCTGTGCCTCCCTCGTCACAACATAGCTACATGGTGTGGTGTTCTGTGCTTCCCTCATCACAACATAGCTACATGGTGTGGAGTTCTGTGCTTCCCTCGTCACAACATAGCTACATGGTGTGGAGTTATGTGCTTCCCTCATCACAACATAGCTACATGGTGTGGTGTTCTGTGCTTCCCTCGTCACAACATAGCTACATGGTGTGGAGTTCTGTGCTTCCCTCGTCACAACATAGCTACATGGTGTGGAGTTGTGTGCTTCCCTCGTCACAACATAGCTACATGGTGTGGTGTTCTGTGCTTCCCTCATCACAACATAGCTACATGGTGTGGTGTTCTGTGCTTCCCTCGTCACAACATAGCTACATGGTGTGGAGTTCTGTGCTTCCCTCATCACAACATAGCTACATGGTGTGGAGTTCTGTGCTTCTCTCGTCACAACATAGCTACATGGTGTGGTGTTCTGTGCTTCCCTCATCACAACATAGCTACATGGTGTGGTGTTCTGTGCTTCCCTCGTCACAACATAGCTACATGGTGTGGCGTTTTGTGCTTCCCTCGTCACAACATAGCTACATGGTGTGGTGTTCTGTGTTTCCCTCATCACAACATAGCTACATGGTGTGGTGTTAGTTCTGTGCTTCACTCATCACAACATAGCTACATGGTGTGGTGTTCTGTGCTTCCCTCGTCACAACATAGCTACATGGTATGGTGTTCTGTGTTTCCCTCGTCACAACATAGCTACATGGTGTGGTGTTCTGTGCTTCCCTCGTCACAACATAGCTACATGGTGTGGTGTTCTGTGCTTCCCTCGTCACAACATAGCTACATGGTTTGGTGTTCTGTGCTTCCCTCGTCACAACATAGCTACATGGTGTGGTGTTCTGTGTTTCCCTCGTCACAACATAGCTACGTGGTGTGGTGTTCTGTGCTTCCCTCGTCACAACATAGCTACATGGTGTGGTGTTCTGTTTCCCTCGTCACAACATAGCTACATGGTGTGGAGTTCTGTGCTTCTCTCATCACAACATAGCTACATGGTGTGGTGTTCTGTGCTTCCCTCGTCACAACATAGCTACATGGTGTGGTGTTCTGTGCTTCCCTCATCACAACATAGCTACATAGTGTGGTGTTCTGTGCTTCCATCGTCACAACATAGCTACATGGTGTGGTGTTCTGTGCTTCCCTCGTCACAACATAGCTACATGGTGTGGTGTTCTGTGCTTCCCTCGTCACAACATAGCTACATGGTGTGGTGTTCTGTGCTTCCCTCGTCACAACATAGCTACATGGTGTGGTCTGTGCTTCCCTCGTCACAACATAGCTACATGGTTTGGAGTTCTGTGCTTCCCTCGTCACAACATAGCTACATGGTGTGGAGTTCTGTGCTTCCCTCGTCACAACATAGCTACATGGTGTGGAGCTCTGTGCTTCCCTCGTCACAACATAGCTACATGGTGTGGTGTTCTGTGCTTCCACATCACAACATAGCTACATGGTGTGGAGTTCTGTGCTTCCCTCGTCACAACATAGCTACATAGTGTGGAGTTCTGTGCTTCCCTCGTCACAACATAGCTACATGGTGTGGAGTTCTGTGCTTCCCTCATCACAACATAGCTACATGGTGTGGAGTTCTGTGCTTCCCTCGTCACAACATAGCTACATGGTGTGGTGTTCTGTGCTTCCCTCATCACAACATAGATATATGGTTTGGAGTTCTGTGCTTCCCTCGTCACAACATAGCTACATGGTGTGGTGTTCTGTGCTTCCCTCATCACAACATAACTACATGCTGTGGTGTTCTGTGTATCTCTCATCACAACATAGCTACATGGTATGGTGGTAGATCTGTGCTTCCTTCATCACGACATAGCTACATGGTGTGGTGTTCTGTGCTTCCCTCATCACAACATAGCTACAAGGTGTGGTGTTAGTTCAGTGTTTCCCTCATCACAACATAGCTACAAGGTGTGGTGCTAGTTCTGTGCTTGCTTCATCACAACATAGCTACATGGTGTGGTGTTCTGTGCTTCCCTCATCACAACATAGCTACATGGTGTGGTGTCCTGTGCTTCCCTCATCACAACATAGCTTCAAGGTGTGGTGTTCTGGGCTTCCCTCATCACAACATAGCTACATGGTGTGATCTGTGTTTCCCTCATCACAACATAGCTACATGGTGTGATCTGTGTTTCCCTCATCACAACATAGCTACATGGTGTGCTGTTTTGTGCTTCCCTCATCACAACATAGTTACATGGTGTGGTGTTCTGTGCTTCCCTCATCACAACAAAGCTACATGGTGTGGTGTTCTGTGCTTCCCTCATCACAACATAGCTACATGGTGTGGTGTTAGTTCTGTGCTTCCCTCATCACAACATAGCTATATGGTGTGTTGTTAGTTCTGTGCTTCCCTCATCACAACATAGCTACATGGTGTGGTGTTAATTCTGTGCTTCCCTCATCACAACACAGCTACATGGTGTGGTGTTAGTTCTGTGCTTCCCTCACCACAACATAGCTACATGGTGTGGTGTTAGTTCTGTGCTTCCCTCATCACAACATAGGTACATGATGTGGTGTTAGTTATGTGCTTCCCTCATCACAACATAGCTACATGGTGTGGTGTTAGTTCTGTGTTTCCCTAATCACAACATAGCTATATAGTGTGATCTGTGTTTCCCTCATCACAACATACCTACATGGTGTGGTGTTTTGTGCTTCCCTCATCACAACATAGCTACATGGTGTGGTGTTCTGTGCTTCCCTCATCACAACATAGCTACATGGTGTGGTGTTAGTTCTGTGTTTCCCTCATAACAGCATAGCTACATAGTGTGGTGTTAGTTCTCTGATTCCCTCATCACAACATAGCTACATGGTGTGGTGTTAGTTCTGTGTTTCCCTCATCAGAACATAGCTACATGGTGTGGTATTAGTTCTGTGCTTCCCTCATCACAACATAGCTACATGGTGTGGTGTTAGTTCTGTTTCCCTCATCACAACATAGCTACAAGGTGTCGTGTTAGTTCTGTGCTTCCCTCATCACAACATAGCTACATGGTGTGGTATTAGTTCTGTGCTTCCCTCATCACAACATAGCTACATGGTGTGGTGTTAGTTCTGTTTCCCTCATCACAACATAGCTACAAGGTGTGGTGTTAGTTCTGTACTCCCTGATTACAACATAACTACATGGTGTGGTGTTCTGTGCTTCCCTCATCACAACATAGCTACATGGTGTGGTGTTCTGTGCTTCCCTCATCACAACATAGCCACATGGTGTGGTGTTAGTTCTGTTTCCCTCACCACAACATAGCTACATGGTGTGGTGTTAGTTCTGTGCTTCCCTCATCACAACATAGCTACATGGTGTGTTGTGTACTTCCCTGATTACAACATAGCTACATGGTGTGGTGTTAGTACTGTGTTTCCTTCATCACAACATAGCTACATGTTGTGGTGTTCTGTGCTTCCCTCATCACAACATAGCTACATGGTGTGGTGTTAGTTCTGTGTTTCCTTCATCACAACATAGCTACATGGTGTGGTGTTAGTTCTGTGCTTAACTCCTCACAACATAGCTACATGGTATGGAGTTAGTTCTGTGTTTTCCTCATCACAACATAGCTACATGGTGTGGTGTTCTGTGCTTCCCTCATCACAACATAGCTACATGGTGCGGTGTTAGTTCCGCGTTTCCCTCATCACAACATAGCTACATGGTGTGGTGTCCTGTGCTTCCCTCATCACAACATAGCTACATGGTGTGGTCTGTGTTTCCCTCATGACAACATAGCAACATGGTGTTGTGTTCTGTGTTTTCCTCATCACAACATAGCTACATGGTGTGGTGTTCTGTGCTTCCCTCATCACAACATAGATACATGGTGTGGTGTTAGTTCTGTTTCCCTCATCACAACATTGCTACATGGTGTGGTGTTCTGTGCTTCCCTCATCACAACATAGCTACATGGTGTGGTGTTAGTTCTGTGTTTCCCTCATCACAACATAGCTGCATGGTGTGATGTTAGTTCTGTGCTTCCCTCATCACAACATAGCTACATGGTGTGGTGTTAGTTCTGTTTCCCTCATCACAACATAGCTACAAGGTGTGGTGTTAGTTCTGTCCATCCCTGATTACAACATAGCTGCATGGTGTGGTGTTAGTTCTGTTTCCCTCATCACAACATAGCTACATGGTGTGGAGTTCTGTGTTCCCCTCATCACAACATAGCTACATGGTGTGGTGTACTGTGCTTCCCTCATCACAACATAGCTACATGGTGTGGTGTCCTGTGCTTCCCTCATCACAACATAGCTTCAAGGTGTGGTGTTCTGGGCTTCCCTCATCACAACATAGCTACATGGTGTGATCTGTGTTTCCCTCATCACAACATAGCTACATGGTGTGATCTGTGTTTCCCTCATCACAACATAGCTACATGGTGTGCTGTTTTGTGCTTCCCTCATCACAACATAGTTACATGGTGTGGTGTTCTGTGCTTCCCTCATCACAACATAGCTACATGGTGTGGTGTTCTGTGCTTCCCTCATCACAACATAGCTACATGGTGTGGTGTTAGTTCTGTGCTTCCCTCATCACAACATAGCTATATGGTGTGTTGTTAGCTCTGTGCTTCCCTCATCACAACATAGCTACATGGTGTGGTGTTAATTCTGTGCTTCCCTCATCACAACACAGCTACATGGTGTGGTGTTAGTTCTGTGCTTCCCTCACCACAACATAGCTACATGGTATGGTGTTAGTTCTGTGCTTCCCTCATCACAACATAGGTACATGATGTGGTGTTAGTTATGTGCTTCCCTCATCACAACATAGCTACATGGTGTGGTGTTAGTTCTGTGTTTCCCTCATCACAACATAGCTATATAGTGTGATCTGTGTTTCCCTCATCACAACATACCTACATGGTGTGGTGTTTTGTGCTTCCCTCATCACAACATAGCTACATGGTGTGGTGTTCTGTGCTTCCCTCATCACAACATAGCTACATGGTGTGGTGTTAGTTCTGTGTTTCCCTCATAACAGCATAGCTACATAGTGTGGTGTTAGTTCTCTGATTCCCTTATCACAACATAGCTACATGGTGTGGTGTTAGTTCTGTGTTTCCCTCATCAGAACATAGCTACATGGTGTGGTATTAGTTCTGTGCTTCCCTCATCACAACATAGCTACATGGTGTGGTGTTAGTTCTGTTTCCCTCATCACAACATAGCTACAAGGTGTGGTGTTAGTTCTGTGCTTCCCTCATCACAACATACCTACATGGTGTGGTATTAGTTCTGTGCTTCCCTCATCACAACATAGCTACATGGTGTGGTGTTAGTTCTGTTTCCCTCATCACAACATAGCTACAAGGTGTGGTGTTAGTTCTGTACTCCCTGATTACAACATAACTACATGGTGTGGTGTTCTGTGCTTCCCTCATCACAACATAGCTACATGGTGTGGTGTTCTGTGCTTCCCTCATCACAACATAGCCACATGGTGTGGTGTTAGTTCTGTTTCCCTCACCACAACATAGCTACATGGTGTGGTGTTAGTTCTGTGCTTCCCTCATCACAACATAGCTACATGGTGTGTTGTGTACTTCCCTGATTACAACATAGCTACATGGTGTGGTGTTAGTACTGTGTTTCCTTCATCACAACATAGCTACATGTTGTGGTGTTCTGTGCTTCCCTCATCACAACATAGCTACATGGTGTGGTGTTAGTTCTGTGTTTCCTTCATCACAACATAGCTACATGGTGTGGTGTTAGTTCTGTGCTTAACTCCTCACAACATAGCTACATGGTATGGAGTTCTGTGTTTTCCTCATCACAACATAGCTACATGGTGTGGTGTTCTGTGCTTCCCTCATCACAACATAGCTACATGGTGCGGTGTTAGTTCCGCGTTTCCCTCATCACAACATAGCTACATGGTGTGGTGTCCTGTGCTTCCCTCATCACAACATAGCTACATGGTGTGGTCTGTGTTTCCCTCATGACAACATAGCAACATGGTGTTGTGTTCTGTGTTTTCCTCATCACAGCATAGCTACATGGTGTGGTGTTCTGTGCTTCCCTCATCACAACATAGATACATGGTGTGGTGTTAGTTCTGTTTCCCTCATCACAACATTGCTACATGGTGTGGTGTTCTGTGCTTCCCTCATCACAACATAGCTACATGGTGTGGTGTTAGTTCTGTGTTTCCCTCATCACAACATAGCTGCATGGTGTGATGTTAGTTCTGTGCTTCCCTCATCACAACATAGATACATGGTGTGGTGTTAGTTCTGTGTTCCCCTCATCACAACATAGCTACATGGTGTGGTGTACTGTGCTTCCCTCATCACAACATAGCTACATGGTGTGATGTTAGTTCTGTGCTTCCCTCATCACAACATAGCTACATGGTGTGGTGTTAGTTGTTTCCCTCATCACAACATAGCTACAAGGTGTGGTGTTAGTTCTGTCCATCCCTGATTACAACATAGCTGCATGGTGTGGTGTTAGTTCTGTTTCCCTCATCACAACGTAGCTACATGGTGTGGTGTTCTGTGCTTCCCTCATCACAACATAGCTACAAGGTGTGATGTTAGTTCTGTGCTTCCCTCATCACAACATAGCTACATGGTGTGGTGTTAGTTCTGTGTTCCCCTCATCACAACGTAGCTACATGGTGTGGTGTTCTGTGCTTCCCTCATCACAAAATAGCTACAAGGTGTGATGTTAGTTCTGTGCTTCCCTCATCACAACATAGATACATGGTGTGGTGTTAGTTCTGTGTTCCCCTCATCACAACATAGCTACATGGTGTGGTGTACTGTGCTTCCCTCATCACAACATAGCTACATGGTGTGATGTTAGTTCTGTGTTTCCCTCATCACAACATAGCTATATGGTGTGGTGTTAGTTCTGTTCCCCTCATCACAACATAGCTACATGGTGTGGTGTTGTGTGCTTCCCTCATCACAACATAGCTACAAGGTGTGGTGTTAGTTCTGTGCTTCCCTCATCACAACATAGCTACATGGTGTGGTGTTAGTTCTGTGTTTCCCTCGTCACAACATAGCCACATGGCGTGGTGTTCTGTGCTTCCCACATCACAACATAGCTACATGGTGTGGTGTTAGTTTTGTGCTTCCCTCTTCACATAGCTACATGGTGTGGTGTTAGTTCTGTTTCCCTCATCATACCATAGCTACATGGTGTGGTGTTAGTTCTGTTTCCCTCATCACAACATAGCTACATGGTGTGGTGTTAGTTCTGTTTCCCTCATCATACCATAGCTACATGGTGTGGTGTTAATTCTGTGTCTCCCTCATCACAACATAGCTCCATGGTGTGGTGTTCTGTGCTTCCCTCATCACAACAGAGCTACAAGGTGTGGTGTTAATTCTGTGTTTCCCTCATCACAACATAGCTACATGGTGTGGTGTTAGTTCTGTTTCCCTCATCACAACATAGCTACATGGTGTGGTGTTAGTTCTGTTTCCCTCATCATACCATAGCTACATGGTGTGGTGTTAATTCTGTGTTTCCCTCATCACAACATAGCTACATGGTGTGGTGTTAGTTCTGTGTTTCCCTCATCAGAACATAGCTACATGGTGTGGTATTAGTTCTGTGTTTCCCTCATCAGAACATAGCTACATGGTGTGGTATTAGTTCTGTGTTTCCCTCATCACAACATAGCTATATAGTGTGATCTGTGTTTCCCTCATCACAACATACCTACATGGTGTGGTGTTTTGTGCTTCCCTCATCACAACATAGCTACATGGTGTGGTGCTCTGTGCTTCCCTCATCACAACATAGCTACATGGTGTGGTGTTAGTTCTGTGTTTCCCTCATAACAGCATAGCTACATAGTGTGGTGTTAGTTCTCTGATTCCCTCATCACAACATAGCTACATGGTGTGGTGTTAGTTCTGTGTTTCCCTCATCAGAACATAGCTACATGGTGTGGTATTAGTTCTGTGCTTCCCTCATCACAACATAGCTACATGGTGTGGTGTTAGTTCTGTTTCCCTCATCACAACATAGCTACAAGGTGTGGTGTTAGTTCTGTGCTTCCCTCATCACAACATAGCTACATGGTGTGGTGTTAGTTCTGTGTTTCCCTCATCAGAACATAGCTACATGGTGTGGTATTAGTTCTGTGTTTCCCTCATCAGAACATAGCTACATGGTGTGGTATTAGTTCTGTGTTTCCCTCATCACAACATAGCTATATAGTGTGATCTGTGTTTCCCTCATCACAACATACCTACATGGTGTGGTGTTTTGTGCTTCCCTCATCACAAAATAGCTACATGGTGTGGTGTTCTGTGCTTCCCTCATCACAACATAGCTACATGGTGTGGTGTTAGTTCTGTGTTTCCCTCATAACAGCATAGCTACATAGTGTGGTGTTAGTTCTCTGATTCCCTCATCACAACATAGCTACATGGTGTGGTGTTAGTTCTGTGTTTCCCTCATCAGAACATAGCTACATGGTGTGGTATTAGTTCTGTGCTTCCCTCATCACAACATAGCTACATGGTGTGGTGTTAGTTCTGTTTCCCTCATCACAACATAGCTACAAGGTGTGGTGTTAGTTCTGTGCTTCCCTCATCACAACATAGCTACATGGTGTGGTATTAGTTCTGTGCTTCCCTCATCACAACATAGCTACATGGTGTGGTGTTAGTTCTGTTTCCCTCATCACAACATAGCTACAAGGTGTGGTGTTAGTTCTGTACTCCCTGATTACAACATAACTACATGGTGTGGTGTTCTGTGCTTCCCTCATCACAACATAGCTACATGGTGTGGTGTTCTGTGCTTCCCTCATCACAACATAGCCACATGGTGTGGTGTTAGTTCTGTTTCCCTCACCACAACATAGCTACATGGTGTGGTGTTAGTTCTGTGCTTCCCTCATCACAACATAGCTACATGGTGTGTTGTGTACTTCCCTGATTACAACATAGCTACATGGTGTGGTGTTAGTACTGTGTTTCCTTCATCACAACATAGCTACATGTTGTGGTGTTCTGTGCTTCCCTCATCACAACATAGCTACATGGTGTGGTGTTAGTTCTGTGTTTCCTTCATCACAACATAGCTACATGGTGTGGTGTTAGTTCTGTGCTTAACTCCTCACAACATAGCTACATGGTATGGAGTTAGTTCTGTGTTTTCCTCATCACAACATAGCTACATGGTGTGGTGTTCTGTGCTTCCCTCATCACAACATAGCTACATGGTGCGGTGTTAGTTCTGCGTTTCCCTCATCACAACATAGCTACATGGTGTGGTGTCCTGTGCTTCCCTCATCACAACATAGCTACATGGTGTGGTCTGTGTTTCCCTCATGACAACATAGCAACATGGTGTTGTGTTCTGTGTTTTCCTCATCACAACATAGCTACATGGTGTGGTGTTCTGTGCTTCCCTCATCACAACATAGATACATGGTGTGGTGTTAGTTCTGTTTCCCTCATCACAACATTGCTACATGGTGTGGTGTTCTGTGCTTCCCTCATCACAACATAGCTACATGGTGTGGTGTTAGTTCTGTGTTTCCCTCATCACAACATAGCTGCATGGTGTGATGTTAGTTCTGTGCTTCCCTCATCACAACATAGATACATGGTGTGGTGTTAGTTCTGTGTTCCCCTCATCACAACATAGCTACATGGTGTGGTGTACTGTGCTTCCCTCATCACAACATAGCTACATGGTGTGATGTTAGTTCTGTGCTTCCCTCATCACAACATAGCTACATGGTGTGGTGTTAGTTCTGTTTCCCTCATCACAACATAGCTACAAGGTGTGGTGTTAGTTCTGTCCATCCCTGATTACAACATAGCTGCATGGTGTGGTGTTAGTTCTGTTTCCCTCATCACAACATAGCTACATGGTGTGGAGTTCTGTGTTCCCCTCATCACAACATAGCTACATGGTGTGGTGTACTGTGCTTCCCTCATCACAACATAGCTACATGGTGTGGTGTCCTGTGCTTCCCTCATCACAACATAGCTTCAAGGTGTGGTGTTCTGGGCTTCCCTCATCACAACATAGCTACATGGTGTGATCTGTTTCCCTCATCACAACATAGCTACATGGTGTGATCTGTGTTTCCCTCATCACAACATAGCTACATGGTGTGCTGTTTTGTGCTTCCCTCATCACAACATAGTTACATGGTGTGGTGTTCTGTGCTTCCCTCATCACAACATAGCTACATGGTGTGGTGTTCTGTGCTTCCCTCATCACAACATAGCTACATGGTGTGGTGTTAGTTCTGTGCTTCCCTCATCACAACATAGCTATATGGTGTGTTGTTAGTTCTGTGCTTCCCTCATCACAACATAGCTACATGGTGTGGTGTTAATTCTGTGCTTAACTCATCACAACACAGCTACATGGTGTGGTGTTAGTTCTGTGCTTCCCTCACCACAACATAGCTACATGGTGTAGTGTTAGTTCTGTTTCCCTCATCACAACATAGCTACAAGGTGTGGTGTTAGTTCTGTCCATCCCTGATTACAACATAGCTGCATGGTGTGGTGTTAGTTCTGTTTCCCTCATCACAACGTAGCTACATGGTGTGGTGTTCTGTGCTTCCCTCATCACAACATAGCTACAAGGTGTGATGTTAGTTCTGTGCTTCCCTCATCACAACATAGCTACATGGTGTGGTGTTAGTTCTGCGTTCCCCTCATCACAACGTAGCTACATGGTGTGGTGTTCTGTGCTTCCCTCATCACAAAATAGCTACAAGGTGTGATGTTAGTTCTGTGCTTCCCTCATCACAACATAGATACATGGTGTGGTGTTAGTTCTGTGTTCCCCTCATCACAACATAGCTACATGGTGTGGTGTACTGTGCTTCCCTCATCACAACATAGCTACATGGTGTGATGTTAGTTCTGTGTTTCCCTCATCACAACATAGCTACATGGTGTGGTGTTAGTTCTGTTTCCCTCATCACAACATAGCTACATGGTGTGGTGTTGTGTGCTTCCCTCATCACAACATAGCTACAAGGTGTGGTGTTAGTTCTGTGCTTCCCTCATCACAACATAGCTACATGGTGTGGTGTTAGTTCTGTGTTTCCCTCGTCACAACATAGCCACATGGCGTGGTGTTCTGTGCTTCCCACATCACAACATAGCTACATGGTGTGGTGTTAGTTTTGTGCTTCCCTCTTCACATAGCTACATGGTGTGGTGTTAGTTCTGTTTCCCTCATCATACCATAGCTACATGGTGTGGTGTTAGTTCTGTTTCCCTCATCACAACATAGCTACATGGTGTGGTGTTAGTTCTGTTTCCCTCATCATACCATAGCTACATGGTGTGGTGTTAATTCTGTGTCTCCCTCATCACAACATAGCTACATGGTGTGGTGTTCTGTGCTTCCCTCATCACAACAGAGCTACAAGGTGTGGTGTTAATTCTGTGTTTCCCTCATCACAACATAGCTACATGTTGTGGTGTTAGTTCTGTTTCCCTCATCACAACATAGCTACATGGTGTGGTGTTAGTTCTGTTTCCCTCATCATACCATAGCTACATGGTGTGGTGTTAATTCTGTGTTTCCCTCATCACAACATAGCTACATGGTGTGGTGTTAGTTCAGTGCTTCCCTCATCACAACATAGCTACATGGTGTGGTGTTAGTTCTGTTTCCCTCATCACAACATAGCTACATGGTTTGGTGTTCTGTGCTTCCCTCATCACAACATAGCTACAAGGTGTGATGTTAGTTCTGTGCTTCCCTTATCACAACATAGCTACAAGGTGTGGTGTTAATTCTGTGTTTCCCTCATCACAACATAGCTACATGGTGTGGTGTTAGTTCTGTTTCCCTCATCACAACATAGCTACAAGGTGTGGTGTTAGTTCTGTGCTTCCCTCATCATAACATAGCTACATGGTGTGGTGTTAGTTCTGTGTTTAACTCATCACAACATAGCTACATTGTGTGGTGTTCTGTGCTTCCCACATCACAACATAGCTAGATGGTGTGGTGTTAGTTCTGTGCTTCCCTCATCACAACATAGATACATGGTGTGGTGTTAGTTCTGTTTCCCTCATCACAACATAGCTACATGGTGTGGTGTTAGTTCTTTGCTTCCCTCATCACAACATAGCTACATGGTGTGGTGTTAGTTCTTTGCTTCCCTCATCACAACATAGCTACATGGTGTGGTGTTAGTTCTGTGTTTCCCTCTTCACAACATAGCTACATGGTGTGGTGTTGGTTCCCTCATCACAACATAACTGCATGGTGTGGTGTTCTGTAATTCCCTCATCACAACATAGCTACATCGTGTGGTGTTAGTTCTGTGCTTCTCTCATCCCAACATAGCTACATGGTGTGGTGTCCTCTGTTTCCCTCATCGCAACATAGCTACAAGGTGTGGTGTCCCGTGCTTCCCTCATCACAACATAGCTACATGGTGTGGTGCCCTGTGCTTTCCTCATCACAACATAGCTACATGGTGTGGTGTCCTCTGTTTCCCTCATCGCAACATAGCTACAAGGTGTGGTGTCCTCTGTTTCCCTCATCGCAACATAGCTACAAGGTGTGGTGTCCCGTGCTTCCCTCATCACAACATAGCTACATGGTGTGGTGCCCTGTGCTTTCCTCATCACAACATAGCTACATGGTGTGGTGTTAGTTCTGTGCTTCCCTCATCACAACATAGCTACATAGTGTGGTGTCCTATGTTTCCCTCATCACAACATAGCTACAAGGTGTGGTGTCCTGTGCTTCCCTCATCACAACATAGCTACATGGTGTGGTGTCCTGTGCTTCCCTCATCACAACATAGCTACATGGTGTGGTGTCCTGTGCTTCCCTCATCACAACATAGCTACATGGTGTGGTGTTAGTTCTGTGCTTCCCTCATCACAACATAGCTACATAGTGTGGTGTCCTGTGCTTCCCTCATCACAACATAGCTACATGGTGGTGTCCTATGTTTCCCTCATCACAACATAGCTACATGGTGTGGTGTCCTGTGCTTCCCTCATCACAACATAGCTACATGGTGTGGTGTCCTATGTTTCCCTCATCACAACATAGTTACATGGTGTGGTCTGTGTTTCTCTCATCACAAAATAGCTACAAGGTGTGGTGTCCTGTGCTTCCCTCATCACAACATGGCTACATGGTGTGGTGTCCTGTGCTCCCCTCATAACAACATAGTTACAAGGCGTGGTGTCCTGTGCTTCCTTCATCACAACATAGCTACATGGTGTGGTGTTAGTTCTGTACTTCCCCATCACAACATAGCTACATGGTGTGGTGTTAGTTCTGTGCTTCCCTCATCACAACATAGCTACATGGTGTGGTGTCCTGTGCTTCCCTCATCACAACATAGCTACATGGTGTGGTGTCCTGTGCTTCCCTCATCACAACATAGCTACAAGGTGTGGTGTCCTGTGCTTCCCTCATCACAACATAGCTACATGGTGTGGTGTCCTGTGCTTCCCTCATAACAACATAGTTACAAGGCGTGGTGTCCTGTGCTTCCTTCATCACAACATAGCTACATGGTGTGGTGTTAGTTCTGTACTTCCCCATCACAACATAGCTACATGGTGTGGTGTTAGTTCTGTGTTTCCCTCATCACAACATAGCTACATGGTGTGGTGTCCTGTGCTTCCCTCATCACAACATAGCTACATGGTGTGGTGTCTTGTGCTTCCCTCATCACAACATAGCTACAAGGTGTGGTGTCCTGTGCTTCCCTCATCACAACATAGCTACATCGTGTGGTGTCCTGTTTGCCTCATCACAACATAGCTACAAGGTGTGGGGTCCTGTGCTTCCCTCATCATAACATAGCTACATGGTGTGGTGTCCTGTGTTTCCTTCATCACACCATAGCTACATGGTGTGGTCTGTGTTTCCCTCATCACAACAACATAGCTACATGGTGTGGTGTCCTGTGCTTCTTTTATCACAACATAGCTACATGGTGTGGTGTCCTGTGCTTCCCTCATCACAACATAGCTACATGGTGTAGTGTCCTGTGCTTCCCTCATCACAACATAGCTACAAGGTGGTGTCCTGTGCTTCCCTCATCACAACATTGCTACATGGTGTGGTGTCCTGTGCTTCCCTCATCACAACATAGCTACATGGTGTGGTGTCCTGTGCTTCCCTCATCCCAGCAGAGTTAATGTAATACAAACACACTGAACATACATACACACTTCCCCCTCTTAATTTTCCATCATTTTTCTGAATCTCTGTTTTAATATTCTCCAGTACCAGTTTCCCCTCGTCCTAATTAGAAGTTTCCAGGAAAAAAGTTCACGTTATTTCACAGTAAAAGAGTTTTCGACGTTTTTCGAAGAGGAATATCCTAACCACTTGCCCCTCAAAGTTCCAACCACTTGCCCCTAAATGTTCCAACCACTTGCCCCTAAACATTCCAGATATTTACCCTTACATATTCCCCAAATGTTCCCAAAATCTCCCATCAACCTAGCCATCACCTTAAGTCAAAACTAACATGAGTGGCAAATACAGCTTCCAGCACTATTAGAGACTTATGTCAAGAAGGCAACAAAAGTAGTAAACCACCGCAGTCTTACGTGTGGGAGCGCTTGTAGGAATTTGTAAGAATCGGGGAACAAAGATATTCATGCCAGAGGGACGATACAAGTAATCCGCGAACAATATTTTTAACATCAATAACCATGTGATGAACTTCCTGAAACAAAGTTAGTTATTAAAGAAGCGAAATAAATAATCAGACTCTCTAGAATCAGAAATGATCGCCATTACCAACATCATTTCACAAAACACTGAGTGATTCATAATTTCCGAGATTTTGGCAAAACGCTTCTACCTAAAACTAACACTACCGTCAGCTGAATCTTCACTCTGCGGACCTGACCTTCCCGTGCCTTAAGAGCCTCATTTCAAGCACCATACTTTACATTTTCTTCCCTCTGTATGAACTGATAGTCTCTGGCAGAGACAATGGAACCCTTAAGAAGGTCTGTGATTCTCTGCCTTTTGTAGATTTGTACAATTTTAGTGATATTAAGCTCGTCCTCTGTAGGAGCTAGTCACGTTACTCCTACTCTCTTCCCAACAGATTTCAGTAAGGTAATGATTTATTCCTTCTCGCTTTGTTGAATATACCTCATAAAGGTTTGTGTTGGTCAGTTCTACTATTTGCTAATAATAACATAGGAACCAGGTGGGTGAGGTGAAGCAGGAGGGAGGTGTGATCTTGAGTATCCTTGATAAATTAGACACATGTGCAACTCTTGGGTATCTTTATTGAGGAAACGTTTCGCCACACAGTGGCTTCATCAGTCCATACATAGGAGAAACTTGAAGAACAGGAGAATGAGGTAATCAGTCCCTCAACCTTGAGTCGATGTGTTCAGTCCATCAATCTTGAGTAGAATACGGCAGATGAGCGGAGAAGCAGCTTATAAACCGTATGGCAGGAGAGGTGTAGCAGTCATAGGTAGTGTCACATTTGTTCAATGTGGAAGTAGGTTGTGCCCAAGAATTAGGCAAGCGAAGAATTCCTAAGTATTAAGATCCCAAGAAGTTGCAGTGTCTGACAGGTTTGTAGATGAATGGTTCAGAGAACCGACATCTACAAACTTGAGTATCCTTGTGGAACTGCAGGAAGAAAGTTATGAGGGACATGGTGAGGTGAGACGAGGCGTAGTGAGGTAAGGTGAAGTGGAGCAACTTACCTGAAATGGGATACTTTTACATTTATCTTTACATCTGATATACCTCTAACGGGTTTCGAGAGTTTTCTTACTCCTGCAGCCCGGTCCTGGGATAAGTTTTTCTGGTGCTTGCCGGGTCAACCAGGCTGTTTCTGCTGGATGGCCCGCTGCCCCACATATTCATTACAGCCTGGTTGATCTAGCACTTGGGGGAGGTATTTGTTTAGTTTCCACTGAAAGACTTCTACATTTATTTCAGTTGTGTTTCTGATATTTTCTGGTAAGATAAGCTGGGGCCCACGGCGCCCCTGCTTGTCACTGGTTTTATTTTACATTTTCTCCCGTAATTCTTACTCCATTATGTTGTTATAGCAGTGTGGGACAAGGCCATCAAGTACTTTCATGTGTATATTATCATGTATCTCTCCTCCGCCCCAGTGAGTACATAGGAATCTATGGTACAATATAATCTTGTGGTGGCTTGAGAAACTGCGGAAAGAAAGTCGTGAGGAACATATTTTTTTTTAATTAGGGATGATAAAGTTACACAATTTGCTTAATTAAGCTGAAAGAGGCACAAAGCGGAGTGTTGAAGCATCGTGTGAGCGCTGGAGGAGGCTAGAGACTTTACTGCACCTCCACAATCATGGCTTCCCCAAGTACCTCCTACTCTTGTGTTTCAAGCACAGGCAGTCTTGCTTCAAATGTGTTAGTGCCAGAGTACATCACGATGTAAGCAGCGTATTAGTGCCAGAGCACATCACGATGCAATCAGCATGTTAGTGCCAGAGTACATCACGATGCAGTCAGCATGTTAATGCCAGAGTACATCACGATGTAAGCAGCGTGTTAGTGCCAGAGTACATCACGATATTAGCAGCGTGTTAGTGCCAGAGTACATCATGATGTAAGCAGCGTGTTAGTGCCAGAGTACATCACGATGCAATCAGCATGTTAGTGCCAGAGTACATCACGATGCAGTCAGCATGTTAGTGCCAGAGTACATCACGATGTAAGCAGCGCGGTAGTGCTAGAGTACATCACGATGTAATCAGCCTGTTAGTGCCAGAGTTGAAGAATTGAGACACTCATGCAACATATGGGAATCTTTAGTGCAGAAACGTTTCGCCACACAGTGGCTTCATCAGTCTTATACAAAGCAGGAAGGTATAAGGAGAGGAGGAGTTTGAGGTAATCAGTCCCTCAGCCTGGAGTCGATGTGTTCAGTCCATTAATCTTGTAGAAAGTACAGCACAGGTATGTATGTATGTATGTATAATGGAAATAAATGGTATAAAATACCGACACAATGGAAATATAAACACAAATGCAGTATAATGTGATCCTTTATTGACAACGTTTCACCCACACAGTGGGCTTTTTCAAGTCACACACGGATCTACCTGGGGTTGGAAGGTACGAGAGTATTTATAGGCATGTTCAGAATGTTGAGGTCAGGTGGAGAATGCTGCATCTGATGATCTACCGGGTGGGGTTATAGAGTCTTGGGTAGCTTGGCAGGGGTATTGGACAAGTTGTGAGTAGACCTTCTGCAGTGTTCTATGTTCTTATGTGGGATAGCGATGAAGAAGTTTCTTGGCGAGTGGTTCAGCTATGTTATAGAAGCCATTGTTCTGGTTGAAATTGTTGGTTGTAGAGGATTCTTCTGTATTGAGTGTTGTCTTCTGTGGCTATAAGTCTTGAGTTTCTGTAGTTAATTAAATGGTTGTGTGAATTGCGATGTTGTACACAGGCATTCCTTGTATCGTCAGTCCTGCTTGCATATTGGTGTTCTGAAATACGTGTTTGGAGGTCTCTTGATGTTTCGCCCACATATAATTTGTTGCAGTCATTACAAGGGATTATGTATACCCCTGTAGAGGATGGAGGCTTGTCCTGTCTACTACTGGTGATGTCCTTGATGGTCGTGATTGTGGAGGTAGATACTTGGAATGATGTTTTCGCAAAGATGTTGGAAACATGTTTGGCAATGGAGTTGGTTGGGAGGACTATGTATCTCTTCTCGGCAGTGTCTTCTCTGGGTGTGTTGAAGATGTTTAATGCCCGCCGTCTGCAGTCTCTGATGAAGTGACGAGGATAGTGGAGTTTAGAAAATACTTGTTTTTCAAACCATTCATCACAACTGTCAGACACTGCAGCATCATGGGATCTTGTTACAAAGAATTCTTCAACACTTGTTCAACCTTTGGACGAAGACCTACTTCGACTAGTGGATGGTACCACTATGACCCCGCCTCCGCCTGCTTCACCTCACCTCACTACAGTATATAAGCCACGTCTACGGCCCTATGCTGTACATTCTACAAGACTGATGGACTGAACACATCGACTCCAGGCTGAGGGACTGATTACCTCATACTCCTCCTCTCCTTACGCCTTCCTCTTTGTATTGGACTGATGAAGCCACTGTGGCGAAACGTTTCCTGAATAAAGATTCTCATATGCTGCATAAGTGTCTCAATCTTCAACTTGTCGGTTTTTCAAACCATTCATCACAAGGGATTATGTAATGACTGCATGGAACATCTAGAAGCCGAACGTTTCTCCACCATTATTCCTTCGTCTGTCACCTGGCTCCGTTATGTTGACGACATTCTCCTCATAACTCCTAAACGCTTCAACGTTCAAGCTCTCCAAGACAAGCTCAACCAGGTCGAGCCTTCAATCCAGTTCACACTTGAAGAAGAAATCGACAACACTCTTCCTTTCCTTGATGTTCTGCTCTGCAAAGCTGACCACGAACTTCGTTTTAAAGTCTATCGAAAACCCACCAACCAAGACGATCTTCTCCACTTCTACTCTCACCACGACACCAAAACTAAACGTGGTGTAATTATAGGCTTCTTCCTACGTGCACTCAGAATCTGCAGCAATGAGTTCCTTGAGGAAGAATGCACTATAATTGAACAAGTATTTTCTAAACTCCACTATCCTCGTCACTTCATCAGAGACTGCAGACGGCGGGCATTAAACATCTTCAACACACCCAGAGAAGACACTGCCGAGAAGAGATACATAGTCCTCCCAACCAACTCCATTGCCAAACATGTTTCCAACATCTTTGCGAAAACATCATTCCAAGTATCTACCTCTACAACCACGACCATCAAGGACATCACCAGTAGTAGACAGGACAAGCCTCCATCCTCTGCAGGGGTATACATAATCCCTTGTAATGACTGCAACAAATTATATGTGGGCGAAACATCAAGAGACCTCCAAACACGTATTTCAGAACACCAATATGCAAGCAGGACTGACGATACAAGGAATGCCTGTGTACAACATCGCAATTCACACAACCATTTAATTAACTACAGAAACTCAAGACTTATAGCCACAGAAGACAACACTCAATACAGAAGAATCCTGGAATCATCGCTCATCTCTACAACCAACAATTTCAACCAGAACAATGGCTTCTATAACATAGCTGAACCACTCGCCAAGAAACTTCTTCATCGCTATCCCACATAAGAACATAGAACACTGCAGAAGGTCTACTCACAACTTGTCCAATACCCCTGCCAAGCTACCCAAGACTCTATAACCCCACCCGGTAGATCATCAGATGCAGCATTCTCCACCTGACCTCAACATTCTGAACATGCCTATAAATACTCTCGTACCTTCCAACCCCAGGTAGATCCGTGTGTGACTTGAAAAAGCCCACTGTGTGGGTGAAACGTTGTCAATAAAGGATCACATTATACTGCATTTGTGTTTATATTTCCATGTATGTATAATGTTCGCCAAGACCGGAGTCCTGGCACGGGTCTTAATCTTGCGATGACCCGTCTCTGACTCCCGAAGGAGAAAGGGTTCTGCAATGTTGCAACGTATGCTGCTCAAGCACTGTCCTGGTCGTTCATCTGGTGCGTCTCATAAGCGATAACACCGTATGTACTCCTAACTGTGGACACTAGCGAGGAGGAGGATATGTCGTTATCACGGGCAACAGCTTGTCTGGTTCGTTGACTCCATGGTACACTAGTGTGGCCGCAGTCATCTCTGGGTCCTCTTCGGGAGGGGATATCTGTGCTAGTTGCCTGCGGAGTGTCTCAGTAACTTCGCACTCCAGAAGATAGTGTGTTAAGGGGCGCTGGACAACGTGCTGGCAGTACTGGCACATCTCCTCCTCAGCCTTGTCTACTATCATCTTGGTTCTGGGAAAGCCCAAACGAAGCCGATGGATGGTGGTACACTGCACTCTGGACCAGCAGTGTCTTATATACTGTAGTCAGGTGAGGCGAAGCAGGAGGAGGCGGGGTCATAGTGGAACCATCTACTAGTCTAAGTAGGTCTTCGTCCAAAGATTGGACAAATTTTGAAGAATTCTTTGTATCAAGATCCCATGATGATGCAGTGTCTGACAGATGTGATGAAGCCACTGTGTGGCGAAACGTTTTTTCAGTAAAGATTTCCATATGTTGCATAAGTGTCCCAATCTTCAACTTGTCGGTTTTCCAAACCATTCATCACATCTGTCAGACACTGCATCATCATGGGATCTTGATACAAAGAATTCTTCAAAACTTGTCCAATCTTTGGACGAAGACCTACTTAGACTAGTAGATGGTTCCACTATGACCCCGCCTCCTCCTGCTTCGCCTCACTTGACTACAGTATATAAGACACTGCTACGGCCCTGTGATGTTCCTTGATAATGTAAGTAGTCACGAAAGCGCTTGGAATTTCATTATTCTTTCACAGTGGTTGTTTTGCATATTCTGAAATCACCTGTTTACTGTGATCTTATTGCATTAATGGATACCACACGACTCTTCAGAATGTTCTCATCAAGGTACCCCACTAAGAAGACGGATATTGACAACCATGACACAAGATCCCACACTCTTCACGGACTACTCCTGGATTCGTTCTTTTTGTGCTGCTGAGCGGAAGCTGCTGCCTATACAACTACTCCTTGAGAAGAGTTGTGACCTTCCTGTTGCTGGGTATCATCCACCACCTCCCTGGCGCCCAGATCCGGCCGATGTTTGCGTCATGCAACTACCTATCTCAGCGTCTCTGCAGTCAAGACACCCTCAGCAATCATGCTGAGACAAGCGTGGCACTGGCAGAGGGACGCACATGTGCAGTGTATTTCACAGATGGTTCCGTCGACCCTGACAGGAGAGCAGCAGCTGGACTGTACCACGGTGGTCACACATAGGGCTGGCGACTCCCTGACCACTGCACGATCCTTCAAGTTGAGCTGGTGGCGATTCAGCAGGCATTACCACATGCCCTACGACATCGACTCCGACCTGTCATACATGTTGACTCCACCTCTGCAATCAATGCCCTCTCCCATCCTCAACCACAGGATAATGTTCACCTCATCATATCGATCCTGAGCATAATGACAGCCTTAGAAGTTCAGGGTAACAGATCGACATTGAACTGGATCCCCAGCCATGCTGGCATCCGGGGAAATGAGGCGGCAGATGATGCAGCCAAGGAGTATCCACATGTTGGGATTACTGTCCCCATCAGCCTACGACAGACCAAACTGATGGCTGTCAGAGCAATAAAACTTATGCTCGATACAGTGGTATCGAGCAGCGACTGAGGGAGAACCCCCTTCATATGATAGAAGCTGGTCCAGAGCACAGTGTACCGCCATCCATCGGCTTCGTTTGGGCTTTCCCACAGCCAAGATGATGGGCAGACAAGGCTGAGGAGATGTGCCAGTATTGCCAGCACGTTGTCCAGCGCCCCCTAACACACTATCTTCTGGAGTGCGAATTTACTGAGACACACCGCAGGCAACTAGCACTGATATCCTCTCCCGAAGAGGACCCAGAGATGACTGCGGCCACACTAGTGTATCATGGAGTCAACGAACCAGACAAGCTGTTGCCCGTGATAACGACATATCCTCCTCCTCGCTAGTGTCCACAGTTAGGAGTACATACGGTGTTGTCGCTTATGAGATGCACCAGATGAACTGACCAGAAGAGTGCTTGAGCAGCATATGTCGCATCATTGTAGAAATCTTTCTCCCTCGGGAGCCAGAGACGGGTCATCACAAGATTGAGACCCGTGCCAGGACTATGGTCTTGGCGAACAGGTTGCAACACTAGGGTTGAAAACAGTAAATGTATAAAAGACATTCATCATGAAGTTATAAATAAAGACAATAGATCAGGCCAGCAAACAAAGGGAGACAGTAGAGGACAGCAAGGAACTAGCTCCCTTAAGGTCTATTATACTAAGAGCAGGAGTGTAAGAAATCAGATAGATGAGCTAAGATTAATTGCAAGTGCAGGAAACATAAATATCATTGCTATAACAGAGACCTGGCTCTATCTGAAAGATAGAGAGATGCCTTCTGAATGTCACATACAAGGCTATAAATTATTCCACACTGACAGGGTCAACAGGAAGGGTGGTGGAGTAACGATGTACGTCAGAGACAATTTAAATTGTTGTGTTAGACAAAATATAAAAAAATGCGGCCAGCAGTAACAGCCTAGTTGATTAGGCCCTGATCCATCGGGAGGCCTGGTCATGGACCGGGCCGCGGGGGTGTTGATCCCCGGAATAACCTCCAGGTAACCAGATAGCCACTGAATCTGGTTACAGCTTCTCGAGGGTCGTGAAAAACTAATTTTGGGTGTGATTTACAGGGCCCCAAATCTTGATAGGGAGTGCGGTAAACTTCTATGGGATGAAATTCGTCAGGCCTCTACATACGAAAATGTTGTGATAATGGGAGATTTCGACTATAGACAGATTGACTGGAGCAATTTGACAGGAAATTTAGAGTCAAGTGACTTTCTTGATACGATTCAGGATTGTTTTTTAAAACAGTTTGTGACAGAGCCAACTAGAGGAAACAACCTGCTTGACTTGGTTCTTGCCAGCAGGGAAACGCTAATTAATAATCTTGAGGTTAATGATGAGCTTGGGGAAAGTGATCACAAATCACTCAGTTTTAATATATCATGGAATTCCCCTAATAATGGCAATCAAGTCTCTGTCCCTGACTTCCGCTTGGCTGATTTCATAGGACTGAAAAATTACTTGGGTGGGCTGAACTGGAATGACCTGACTATGGGTCAGGTAGGTGGTGATGGTTGCGTATATGACGTTTTCCAGGGCATAGTTCTAGCTGCTCAGACAACTTATGTTCCAAATAGGGAAATTAGATCAAGCAAAAATGATCCTAAATGGATGAACAATAGATTAAAACATCTATTGGTCAAAAGAAAGCCATATATAGGCAAATCAAAAGAGGAGAGGGGCAATTAAGAAATCAATATATTCAGTTAAAGAGAAATAAAAAAAGGGAATAAGAAAAGCAAAAAGAGATTATGAGGTTCAAGTTGCAAGAGAATCAAAGACTAACCCAAAAGGATTATTTCAGGTATACAGAAGTAAGATCAGGGACAAGATAGGCCCACTCAAAGGTTACTCGGGTCAGCTCACGGACAGTAATAAGGAAATGTGTAGAATTTTTAACACATGCTTCCTCTCAGTTTTTACACAGGAAGATACTAGCGATATTCCAGAAATAATAAATTATGCAGAACAGGATGATAATAAACTATGCACGATTAGGATCACAAGTGACATGGTCCTTAGGCAAATTGATAAATTAAAACCTAACAAATCCCCAGACCCTGAAGAACTGTATGCAAGGGTTCTAAAGAAATGTAAAGAGGAGCTTAGCAAACCTCTGGCTAATCTTTGCAATATATCACTATAAACTGGCATGGTGCCAGATAAGTGGAAAATGGCAAATGTGATACCTATTTTCAAAGCAGGTGACAGGTCCTTAGCTTCGAACTATAGACCTCCATAGTGGGAAAATTTATGGAATCAATAATTACCGAGGCAGTTCGTAGCCACCTTGAAAAGCACAAATTAATCAAAGAATCTCAGCATGGTTTTACAAGGGCGTTCCTGCCTTACGAATTTATTAACTTTTTTCACTAAGGTATTTGAGGAGGTAGATCATGTTAATGAATATGATATTGTGTATATGGACTTCAGTAAGGCTTTTGACAGGGTCCCACATCAGAGACTATTGAGGAAAATTAAGGCACGTGGAATAGGAGGAGAAATTTTTTCCTGGATACAGGCATGGTTGACAAATAGGCAGCAGAGAGTTTGCATAAATGGGGAGGAATCAGAGTGGGGAAGCGTTACGAGCGGTGTTCCACAGGGGTCAGTGTTGGGCCCCCTGCTGTTCACAATCTACATGAACGACATAGATGAGGGCATAAAGAGCGACATAAGCAAGTTTGCCGATGACACCAAAATTGGCCGTCG
This sequence comes from Cherax quadricarinatus, assembly GCF_038502225.1. Taxonomy (NCBI): domain Eukaryota; kingdom Metazoa; phylum Arthropoda; class Malacostraca; order Decapoda; family Parastacidae; genus Cherax; species Cherax quadricarinatus. The sequence continues at coordinate 18,661,232 of NC_091300.1, forward strand.
AATTCATTCTGACGAGGACATTAGAGCACTCCAGGAAGATTTGAATAGACTGATGCAGTGGTCGGAGAAGTGGCAGATGCAGTTTAACATAGACAAATGCAAAGTTCTAAATGTTGGACAGGAAAATAACTATGCCACATATAAACTAAATAATGTAGATCTTAATATTACGGATTGCGAAAAAGATTTAGGAGTTCTGGTTAGCAGTAATCTGAAACCAAGACAACAGTGCATAAGTGTTCGCAATAAAGCTAACAGAATCCTTGGCTTCATATCAAGAAGAATAAATAATAGGAGTCCTCAGGTTGTTCTTCAACTCTATATATCCCTGGTTAGGCCTCATTTAGATTATGCTGCACAGTTTTGGTCACCGTATTACAGAATGGATATAAATGCTCTGGAAAACATACAAAGGTGGATGACAAAGTTGATCCCATATATCAGAAATTTTCCCTATAAGGGTAGACTGAAGACCCTGAATCTGTACTCTCTAGAAAGGCGTAGAATTAGGGGGGATATGATTGAGGTGTATAAATGGAAGACAGGAATAAATAAAGGGGATGTAAATAACGTGCTGAAAATATCTAGCCTAGACAGGACTCGTAGCAATGGTTTTAAGTTGGAAAAAATCAGATTCAGGAAGGATATAGGAAAGCACTGGTTTGGTAATAGAGTTGTGGATGAGTGGAACAAACTCCCGAGTACAGTTATAGAGGCTAAAACGTTGTGTAGTTTTAAAAATAGGTTAGATAAATACATGAGTGGGTGTGGGTGGGTGTGAGTTGGACCTGACTAGCTTGTGCTGCTGGGTTAGTTGCCGTGTTCCTTCCTTAAGTGAATGTGACCTGACCTGACTAGGTTGGGGCATTGGCTTAAGCCGGTAGGAGACTTGGACCTACCTCGCATGGGCCAGTAGGCCTGCTGCAGTGTTCCTTCTTTCTTATGTTCTTATGTTCTTATTATACATACATACCTGTGCTGTACTTTCTACAAGATTAATGAACTGAACATATCGACTCCAGGCTGAGGGACTGATTACCTCAAACTCCTCCTCTCCTTATACCTTCCTGCTTTGTATAAGACTGATGAAGCCACTGTGTGGCGAAACATTTCTTCACTAAAGATTCCCATATGTTGCATGTCTCAATTCTTCAACTTGTCGGTTTTCAAAACCATTCATCAAAAGTGCTAGAGTACATCACGATGTAAGCAGCGCGGTAGTGCTAGAGTACATCATGATGTAATCAGCGTGTTAGTGCCAGAGTACATCACCATGTAAGCAGTGTGTTAGTGCCAGAGTACATCACGATGTAAGCAGTGCGGTAGTGTTAGAGTACATCACGATGTAAGCAGTGCGATAGTGTTAGAGTACATCATGATGTGAGCAGTGCGGTAGTGTTAGAGTACATCACGATGTAAGCAGTGCGATAGTGTTAGAGTACATCACGATGTAAGCAGTGCGATAGTGTTAGAGTACATCACGATGTAAGCAGTGCGATAGTGTTAGAGTACATCATGATGTGAGCAGTGCGGTAGTGTTAGAGTACATCACGATGTAAGCAGTGCGATAGTGTTAGAGTACATCATGATGTGAGCAGTGCGGTAGTGTTAGAGTACATCACGATGTAAGCAGTGCGATAGTGTTAGAGTACATCATGATGTGAGCAGTGCGGTAGTGTTAGAGTACATCACGATGTAAGCAGTGCGATAGTGTTAGAGTACATCATGATGTGAGCAGTGCGGTAGTGTTAGAGTACATCACGATGTAAGCAGTGCGATAGTGTTAGAGTACATCACCATGTAAGCAGTGCGGTAGTGTTAGAGTACATCATGATGTGAGCAGTGCGGTAGTGTTAGAGTACATCACGATGTGAGCAGTGCGGTAGTGTTAGAGTACATCATGATGTGAGCAGTGCGGTAGTGTTAGAGTACATCATGATGTGAGCAGTGCGATGTAAGCAGTGCGATAGTGTTAGAATACATCATGATGTGAGCAGTGCGATAGTGTTAGAGTACATCACGATGTAAACAGCGTGTTGCTCCTACGATGTAATAACTTAGCCTTGTTTAACTACGTCAATAATTTTACAAGGGATCCCAGCGCTAATTTCTTAATGTTTTCTTGATTTTAAGATAAGTTAGGTAATGTTACGTCACATAAGCCTATAACAGGGTATTTAACCACATGCATGTATAAGGAAATTATAAAACGGTCGAGACACGTCTGAGAACAAGGTGGCTGAGAGTAACCTAGAAACATTCAAATTTGCACGAGTATCAGTCATGGTAAATAGTACATTCTGGTCTACCTGTAAGTACAGAATGAGATTTACCAGACTGACCGTAAACAAAGTCGGCAGAGATACAGGCGTTGAATCCTGCGAATGACTTACCGGTCTGGCCGTAGGCAAAGATACAGGCGTTGTATCCTGCGAAGGCGTTGTTTAAGATGTCCTGCCCCATAGCTGTGAAGACGGTCTCCTGCGTGGCGAAGGAGGGACTCTCGCTACAGAGAGAGTCGAAGCAGTGGTCGAACGCAAATGTCTTGGGTTGCTTCCGGCTGTAACACAGAAGACATAACAAAGTCAGTGTTCACTCTGACACTAATCTCAACAACCATTTAACACTAGCCTAAACATACACTTTAACACTAGCCTAAACATACACTTTAACACTAGCCTAAACATACACTTTAACACTAGCCTAAACATACACTTTAACACTAGCCTAAACATACACTTTAACACTAGCCTAAACATACACTTTAACACTAGCCTAAACATACACTTTAACACTAGCCTAAACATACACTTTAACACTAGCCTAAACATACACTTTAACACTAGCCTAAACATACACTTTAACACTAGTCTAAACATCCAAACAACCCAAGTATTCACTCGAGCCTAAAAACTCTAACAACGTACGCATCCACTTAATCGCTAACCTAAAGATAATCCAGGTCAACATGGGTTTGAAACAGGAAAACTACTGTAGTGTTTCGGAGGTATAGGAAGACAAGTACCTTGGAAATATAGTCTGACTTACTGAAGGCCTTCGACAAGTGCGACCATGTTGTAAGAGAACACATGTAACGGCATACATGTTATAAGAGCACATATGTAACGGCACACATGTTATAAGAGCACACATGTAATGGCACATATGTTATAAGAGCACACATGTAACGGCACACATGTTATAAGAGCACACATGTAACGGCACACATGTAACGGCACGTGCTATAAGAGCACACAATGTGCGTTGGAAAAATGTAACTGGAAAACTAGAGAGATGGTTCTTCAACTGTCTTAAAAGCAAGATCCAGAACTTTAATAGTCAGTGAACTCAAATCAGAGGCTTCCACGGTAAAATGCTGTGTAGTCCAGGGCACAGAACTCGTCCAGTAGAACCGTTTTGAGTAGGATGGTACCGTGATGCTAGTGCAAGGCTCTCAAGCAGAGGAACGGATGCTGTCCTTCCCCTCCTTATCTCAGATTTAAATGCCTCCCCTTTCCCATCCCCCCCCCTACTGATCCTATTGCACAGGCACTTTATGACCCTGAACGTAATGTTAATCGTCCGGTATTATTACAAATCTGTGCACTAAAACTACTCCCTACGAGCTGGAAACGCGAGACTGGCTTAGCAATGTAAACGGCAAGTAACAGCAATCTAGATTATCAGGTCGATAACAAGACAGCCCAATCTTGTTACATGAAAGAATTACGACCGTTGGGGTTGTAATCCTTTCGTGTACTTCAAAGTACCGAAAGCAGATTCCATCTCATCATATCCTGCTCTGACACCACAAATATCACTGGCCCAGTAAATATCTCCTCACCCTCTATCACACAAAGTATACAACACAAGATACAAACACACAAGATATAAGCAATCCTCACCTTTATCATACAAAGTAAACAATAAACACAACTCACCTTGTATCATACAAGGTAAATAAAAAACATTACTCACCTTGTATCATACAAGGTAAACAATAAACACAACTCACCTTGCATCATACAAGGTAAATAATAAACATTCTCACCTTGTATCATACAATGTATACAATAAACACAACTCACCTTGCATCATACAAGGTAAATAATAAACATTCTCACCTTGTATCATACAAAGTAAACAATAAACACAACTCACCTTGTATCATACAAGGTAAATAAAAAACATTACTCACCTTGTATCATACAAGGTAAACAATAAACACAACTCACCTTGCATCATACAAGGTAAATAATAAACATTCTCACCTTGTATCATACAATGTATACAATAAACACAACTCACCTTGCATCATACAAGGTAAATAATAAACATTCTCACCTTGTATCATACAAAGTAAACAATAAACACAACTCACCTTGTATCATACAAGGTAAATAAAAAACATTACTCACCTTGTATCATACAAGGTAAACAATAAACACAACTCACCTTGCATCATACAAGGTAAATAATAAACATTCTCACCTTGTATCATACAATGTATACAATAAACACAACTCACCTTGCATCATACAAGGTAAATAATAAACATTCTCACCTTGTATCATACAAAGTAAACAATAAACACAACTCACCTTGTATCATACAAGGTAAATAAAAAACATTACTCACCTTGTATCATACAAGGTAAACAATAAACACAACTCACCTTGCATCATACAAGGTAAATAATAAACATTCTCACCTTGTATCATACAATGTATACAATAAACACAACTCACCTTGCATCATACAAGGTAAATAATAAACACAACTCACCTTGCATCATACAAGGTAAATAATAAACATTCTCACCTTGTATCATACAATGTATACAATAAACACACAAGAATACACTACACACATGTACACAGTTTGTAAACTTTTATTAGGTTATGTTTACTCACTATGAAGTTTTTTAATCTACTACAAAGTGGGAGAAAAAAAATTGGTACCTCGAGTCATTGACATTGAAAAACGTCAGTGTATGGTGGTTGGCTCACAAAATCAACGTAACTGGAACTATCCTGGCTGTAAAGTGCATCAGTTATTAAATACCGAAGCTATACTAAAGAGATAAACTTAAACATGTGTTTATCCAATCTAATATGTTTATCAAACGCTCTTTACATCCCCTATATTAATTCCCGTTTTTCATTTATACACCTCCACAGTGTGAATGACTGTGTGTGTGTGTGTCACACACACAGTCGCACATGGCACACTACACAGCCACTCTCTCTGCCTAGTAGGGTTACTGAAGCTAGGACCTTGGGTAGTTTCAAATTTAGGTTGGATAAATACATGAGTGAGAGGGGTTGGAATTGAAGGGACTTGCACATGAGTAAATAAAATTATCAAATATTCTATTAGTGGGATAGACTGTGAAGGACCTGCCTAGTATGGGTCAACAGGCCTACTGCAGTGTTCCTCCTTTTTTATGTTCTTAACATATTTAACCTGATTAAATGGGAATAAATAATCCCACTCTTTTATACAAAATTGGCCTAAACCAAGGTACGGGTGGGGTTAGAACCCATGGCAAGTGAGTTTTACGACTCACTTGCCATGGATTCTAATCTCATCCGTACTGTGGTTTGTTTGCAGTCGTCTTATTACGATTTTGTGAATCAAAACTGGCATACGCACCTACACACCTGACTTTCTCCCTCCATTCAGTGAATTAGGAGGTACCTGCTTAGAGCGTCTGAAGCAATGCCGCTGACAGTCTTCTAAGTTATCTGAGCCATTCCAGGATGAAGTGAATGGATCCTACAGTTCTGGTCATAATACACCTGCACAAGCCAATTGCTTCTAGAACCTTGGCTTAGTTACCATACACCAGCATTGAAAACTTGAAGCTGATCGGACGAAGCATTCCCGCGTTATGAGCGAAATAAAAACGAAAAGAAAGAAGAAGAAAACTATTCAGCATTTTTGTCCTCAAGCAGCACTACTATGTAGCTGGTAGGTGTGCACTCCCTTCAACACCAGGGTGCACACTCCCCTGAACAATGGTGCACACTTAAAAACAATGGGACAAACACAAGAATAGTGATACATATACAAGAACAGCGGTGCACACACAAGAACAGTGGTACACACACACACACACACACACACACACACACACACACACACACACACACACACACACACAAGAACAGTGGTATACACAAAAAGTGGTACACACACACAAGAACAGTGGTATACACAAAAAGTGGTACACACACACAAGAACAATGGTATACACAAAAAGTGGTACACACACACAAGAATAGTGGTATACACAAAAAGTGGTACACACACACAAGAACAGTGGTATACACAAGATCAGTGGTACACACAAAAACAGTGGTACACACACAAGAACAGTGGCACACACACAAGAACAGTGGTACACACACACAAGAACAGTGGTACATGCACAACAACAGTGGTACACACACAAGAACAGTGGTACACACAATAACTCAAGAAGGTCACCAAATAGAAAGAAAGGAACACATAAAAGACCTGGGAATAATTATGTCAGCTGACCTTTCTTTTAAAGACCATAACAAGACAAAGATCACGACAGCTAGGAAGATGACTGGGTGGGTACTGAGAACTTTCAAAACAAGGGGAATAGTGCCGATGATGACAATCTTCAAATCACTAGTGCTCTCTCTTTTGAATATTGCTCACTGCTGACGACCCCGTTCAAAGCAGGAAAAATATCAGAGCTGGAACAAATACAGAGATCGTTTACGGCTCACTTGGAGCCAGTAAATCACCTAAATTACTGGGAACGCCTTCAAGTCTTGAACATGTACTCATTGGAGCGGAGGAGAGAGAGAGAGAGATGCATGATAATATATACCTGGAAATTACTCGAGGGCCTGGTCCCAAATCTGCACACTGCCATAACAACACACTGGAGTGAGAGATATGGCATGAGGTGTAAAATAAACCAAGTGAGGAGCAGGGGTGCGGTGGGGACAATAAGGGAACACTGTATCAACATCCGGGGTCCCAGACTATTCAACATCTTACCAGAAGATATTAGAAACACAGATGGAACAAGTGTAGAAGCCTTCAAGAGGAAACTGGACAAGTATCTTCACCAGGTGCCAGATCAACCAGGCTGTGAAGGATATGTGGGGCAGCGGGCCTCCAACAGCAAAAGCCTGATTGACCAGGCAACCACAAGACGAGCCTGGCCCATGGCCAGGCTCAGAGAGTAGAGAAACTCTCGAAACTCTTCAAAAGTATATCAAAGGTATATCACACAAGAACAGTAGTACACACAAGAACAATGGTACACACACAAGAACAGTGGTACAAACAGAAGAACAGTGGTACACACAAGAACAGTGGTACACAAGAACAGTGGTACACACACAAGAACAGTGGTACACACAAGAACCATGGTACACACACAAGAACAGTGGTATACACAAAAGCAGTGATACACACAAGAACAATGGTACACACACAAGAACAGTGGTACAAACAGAAGAACAGTGGTACAAACAAGAACAGTGGTATACAAGAACAGTGGTACACACAAGAACAATGGTACACATACAAGAACAGTGGTACACACAAGAACAATGGTACACACACAAGAAGAGTGGTACACACAAGAACAATGGTACACACACAAGAACAGTGGTACACACAAGAACAATGGTACATACACAAGAACAGTGGTACATACAAGAACAATGGTACACACACAAGAACAATGGTACACACACAAGAACAGTGGTACACACAAGAACAATGGTACACACACAAGAACAGTGGTACATACAAGAACAGTGGTACACATTTTTAAGAACAGTGATAGGAAAGCAGGACAACAGCATAACAGGACAGCATGATGGCACAGTAGGATAACAGGAGAGTAGGATAACAATAGTAGGATGATAGAAAAGTAAGACAGCAAGACAATAGGATAACAGGACAGGATGGCAGAACAGTAGGATGAGAGGATAGTAGGATGGCAGAACAGTAGGATGGCAGGACAGTAGAATAACAGGACAGTAGAATAACAGGACAGCAGGATAACAGGGCAATAGGATAACAAAACAAGGATGGCAGGCCAATAGGATGACAGGACAGGATAGCAGGGCAGTAGGATGGCAGGACAGGATAAGTAGGATGACAAGACAGTATGATAACAGGGCAGTAGGATGATTGGACAGTAGGATAACAGGACAGGATGAGAGGACGGTAGGATAACAGAACAGTAGGATGACAGGACAGTAGGATGGCAGGACAGCAGGATAACAGGACAGTAGGATAACGGGACAGCAGGATGGCAAAACAGTAGGATGGCAAGACAGCAGGATAACAGGACAGTAGGATGGTAGGACAACACGATAGCAGGATAGCTGTGTGGGAGACGTAGGAGTCGGGTACAGAGCTGCGGCAGACAGTAGGATCAATAGAAGAGTCCCAGGCCGCTCCTATAGCAGTGGTCCCATGTGTTGGTGTGGTCCCATTTGTTATGGTCCTATGTGTTGTGGTCCCATGTGTTGGTGTGGTCCCATTTGTTATGGTCCCATGTGTTGTGGTGCCATGTGTTGGTGTGGTCCCATGTGTTGTGGTCCCATGTGTTGGCGTGGTTCCATGTGTTGGTGTGGTCCCATGTGTTGGTGTGGTCCCATGTGTTTTTGTGGTCCCATGTGTTGGTGTGGTCCCATGTATTATAATCCCATGTGTTGTTGTGGTCCCATGTGTTGGTGTGGTCCCATGTGTTGTGGTTCCATGTGTTGGTGTGGTCCCATGTGTTGTAGTCCCATGTGTTGGTGTAGTCCCATGTGTTGGTGTGGTCCCTTGTGTTGGAGTAGTCCCATGCCTTGGTGTGGTCCCATGTGTTGGTGTGGTCCCATATGTTGTGGTCCCATGTGTTGGTGTGGACCCATGTGTTGTGTGGTCCCATGTTGTGGTCCCATGTGTTGGTGTGGTCCCATGTGTTGGTGTGGTCCCATATGTTGTGGTCCCTTGTGTTGGTGTGGACCCATGTGCTGGTATGGTCCCATGTGTTGTGTTCCCATGTGTCGGTGTAGTCCCATGTGTTGGTGTGGGTACTATGTGTTGTGGTCCCATGTGTTGGTGTGGACCCATGTGCTGGTGTGGTCCCATATGTTGTGGTCCCATGTGTTGGTGTGGACCCATGTGTTGGTGTGGTCCCATGTGTTGGTGTGGTCCCATGTGTTGGTGTGGTCCCATGTGTTGTTGTGGTCCCATGTGTTGGTGTGGTCCCATGTGTTGTAGTCTCATGTGTTGGTGTGGGTCCTATGTGTTGGTGTGGTCCCATGCGTTGTGGTTCCATGTGTTGGTGTGGTCCCATGTGTTATAGTCTCATGTGTTGGTGTGGGTCCTATGTGTTGGTGTGGTCCCATGTATTGTAATCCTATGTGTTGTTGTGGTCCCATGTATTGTAATCCTGTGTGTTGTTGTGGTCCCATGTGTTGGTGTGGTTCCATGTGTTGCAGCCCCATGTGTTGGTGTAGTCCCATGTGTTGGTGTGGTCCCATGTGTTGGTGTAGTCCCATGTGTTGCTGTGGTCCCATGTATTGTAGTCCCATGTGTTGTTGTGGTCCCATGTGTTATTTGGACCCGTGTGGTGTGGTCCCATGTGTTGTGGTCCCATGTGTTGGTGTAGTCCCATGTGTTGGTGTGGGTCCTATGTGTTGTGGTCCCATGTGTTGGTGTGGACCCATGTGCTGGTGTGGTCCCATGTGTTGTGGTCCCATGTGTTGGTGTGGACCCATGTGTTGGTGTGGTCCCATTTGTTGTGGCCCCATGTGTTGTAGCCCCATGTGTTGGTGTAGCCCCATGTGTTGGTGTGGTCCCATGTGTTGGTGTAGTCCCATGTGTTGGTGTGGTCCCATGTATTGTAGTCCCATGTGTTGTGGTCCCATGTGTTGGTGTGGTCCCAAGTGTTGCTGTGGTCCCATGTGTTGGTGTGGTCCCATGTGTTGGTGTAATCCCATGTGTTGTGGTCCCATGTGTTGGTGTGGTCCCATGTGTTGGGTCCTATGTGTTGGTGTAGTCCCATGTGTTGGTGTGGTACCATGTATTGTAGTCCCATGTGGTGTTGTAGTCCCATGTGTTGGTGTGGTCCCATATGTTGTGGTCCCATGTGTTGGTGTAGACCCATATGTTGGTGTGGTCCCATGTGTTGTGGTCCCATGTGTTGTGGTTCCATGTGTTGGTGTAGTCCCATGTGTTGGTGTGGGTCCTATGTGTTGTGGTCCCATGTGTTGGTGTGGATCCATGTGCTGGTGTGGTCCCATGAATTGCTGTCCCATGTGTTGGTGTGGACCCATGTGTTGGTGTGGGCCCGTGTGTTGTGGTCCCATGTGTTGTAGACCCATGTATTGGTGTGGGTCCTATTTGTTGTGGTCCCACGTGTTACTCTAGTCCCAAGTGTTGATGTATGTCCTATGTGTTGTGGTCCCATGTGTTTTGCTCCCACGTGTTGGTGTGGTCCCAAGTGTTGCTGTGGGTCGTGTTGTGGTCCCATGTGTTGGTGTGGTCCCGTGTGTTGTGGTCCCATGTGTTGGTGTGGGTCCTATGTGTTGTGGTCCCGTGTGTTGTGGTCCCATGTGTTGGTGTGGTCCTATGTGTTGTGGTCCCATGTGTTGGTGTGGTCCCATGCCTTGTGGTCCCATGTGTTGGTGTGGGTCCTATGTGTTGTGGTCCCATGTGTTGGTGCGGTCCCATGTGTTGGGTCCTATGTGTTGGTGTAGTCCCATGTGTTGGTGTGGTACCATGTATTGTAGTCCCATGTGTTGTTGTAGTCCCATGTGTTGGTGTGGTCCCATATGTTGTGGTCCCATGTGTTGGTGTAGACCCATATGTTGGTGTGGTCCCATGTGTTGTGGTCCCATGTGTTGTGGTCCCATGTGTTGGTGTAGTCCCATGTGTTGGTGTGGGTCCTATGTGTTGTGGTCCCATGTGTTGGTATGGATCCATGTGCTGGTGTGGTCCCATGAATTGCGGTCCCATGTGTTGGTGTGGACCCATGTGTTGGTGTGGGCCCATGTGTTGTGGTCCCATGTGTTGTAGACCCATGTATTGGTGTGGGTCCTATTTGTTGTGGTCCCATATGTTGTGGTCCCACGTGTTACTCTAGTCCCAACTGTTGATGTATGTCCTATGTGTTGTGGTCCCATGTGTTTTGCTCCCACGTGTTGGTGTGGTCCCAAGTGTTGTTGTGGGTCATGTTGTGGTCCCATGTGTTGGTGTGGTCCCGTGTGTTGTGGTCCCATGTGTTGGTGTGGGTCCTATGTGTTGTGGTCCCGTGTGTTGTGGTCCCATGTGTTGGTGTGGGTCCCATGTGTTGGTGTGGTCCTATGTGTTGTGGTCCCATGCCTTGTGGTCCCACGTCTTGTGGTCCCATGTGTTGGTGTGGGTCCTATGTGTTGTGGTCCCATGTGTTGGTGTGGTCCCATGTGTTGTGGTCCCATGTGTTGGTGTGATCCCATGTGTTATGGTCCCATGTGTTGGTGTGGACCCATGTGTTGGTGTGGACCCATGTGTTGGTGGGGTCCCATGTGTTGTTGTGACCCCCTGTGTTGTTATATTCCCATGTGTTGTGATCCCCTGTGTTATAGTCCCATATGTTGTTATGGTCCCCTGTGTTGTTGTGGTCCCTTGTCTTGTTATGGTCCCCTGTATTGTTGTGGTCCCCTGTGTTGTTATGGTCCCCTGTGTTGTTATGGTCCCCTGTGTTGTTATGGTCCCCTGTGTTGTTGTGATCCCCTGTGTTGTTATGGTCCCATGTGTTGTTGTGATCCCATGTGTTGTTGTGGTCCCCTGTGTTGTTGTGGTCCCCTGTGTTGTTATGGTCCCCTGTGTTGTTGTGGTCCCCTGTGTTGTTGTGATCCCATATGTTGTTATGGTCCCCTGTGTTGTTGTGATCTCCTGTATTGTTATGGTCCCTTGTGTTGTTGTGATCCCCTGTGTTATAGTCCCATATGTTGTTATGGTCCCCTGTGTTGTTGTGATCTCCTGTGTTGTTATGGTCCCTTGTGTTGTTGTGATCCCCTGTGTTATAGTCCCATATGTTGTTATGGTCCCCTGTGTTGTTGTGATCCCCTGTGTTGTTATGGTCCCTTGTATTGTTGTGATCCCCTGTGTTATAGTCCCATATGTTATGGTCCCCTGTGTTGTTGTGATCCCCTGTGTTGTTGTGATCCCCTTTGTTGTTGTGTTCCTCTGTGTTATAGTCCCATATGTTGTTATGGTCCCCTGTGTTGTTGTGATCCCGTGTTGTTGTGGTCCCGTGTGTTATAGTCCCATATGCTGTTATGGTCCCATGTGTTGTCGTGATCCCCTGTGTTATAGTCCCATATGTTGTTATAGTCCCCTGTGTTATGGTCCCTTGTGCTGTTATGGTCCCCTGTGTTGTTGTGGTCCCATATGTTATGGTCCTATGTGTTGTTGTGGTCCCCTGTGTTGCTATGGTCCCATGTGTTATGGTCCCATGTGTTATGGTCCCATATGTTGTTATGGTCCCCTATGTTATGGTCCCCTGTGTTGTGATCCCCTGTGTTATGGTCCCATACGTTATGGTCCCATGTGTTGTTATGGCCCCATGTGTTGTTGTGGTCCCCTGTGTTTTTATGGTCCCATGTGTTGTTGTGGTCCCTTGTGTTGTTGTGATCCCCTGTGTTATGGTCTCATGTGTTATTATGGTCCCATGTGTTGATGTGGTCCCCTGTGTTTTTATGGTCCCATGTGTTGTTGTGGTCCCCTGTGTTGTTATGGTCCCCTGTGTTGTTGTGGTCCCTTGTGTTGTTGTGATCCCCTGTGTTATGGTCCCATGTGTTATGGTCCCATGTGTTGTTATGGTCCCATGTATTGTTGTGGTCCCCTGTGTTGTGATCCCCTGTGTTGTTATGGTCCCATGTGTAGTTGTGATCCCCTGTGTTGTTGTGATCCCCTGTGTTATGGTCCCCTATGTTGTTATGGTCCCATGTGTTATGGTCCCATGTGTTGTTATGGTCCCATGTGTTGTTGTGGTCCCCTGTCTTGTTGTGATCCTCTGTGTTATGGTCCCATGTGTTAAGTTCCCATGTGTTGTTGTGGTCCCATGTGTTGTTAAGGTCCCATGTGTTATGGTCCCATGTGTTGTTAAGGTCCCATTTGTTATGGTCCCATGTGTTGTTAAGGTCCCATGTGTTGTTGTGGTCCCCTATCTTGTTGTGATCCCCTGTGTTATGGTCCCTTATGTTGGTGTGGTCCCTTGTGTTGGTGTGGTCCCTTGTTTTGGTGTGGTCCCATGTGTTGCTGTCCCATGTACTGTTGTGGTCCCATACGTCAGTGTGTTCCCATGTGTTTTTGTGGTCCCAGGTGGTGTGGTCCCATTTGATGGTGTGGTCTGATGACCACCCTGTCAGAAAACGGGAAGCGTGAATACGTTGATTGGGTAACTGGCACAAAAGAGGAAGCGTATTAAATCTATCGTAGTACACAAAATACTACTGAAGTTAAGCAGAAAATTCTACTACAGCTTATACAACTTGAAAAATATATTACGTAAGCACCAGTGCATCACGCTGGTCCAGGCACTGGTCCAGGCACTTTTCCAGGCACTGGTGGAGTTGGCCGCGCTGGACTCTGAGATAAATCAGATGTCAGCATTACCTAGCTTAACACTCCCGCAGCGGCCTCAACCCCCTGGCTAGCCTTCGCCCTCCACCATCCATATATATTTCTCTTTTCAACAGGAAAACATTTTTGCTTTTCCCTGACCATCAGCCTTGGCGACCTGGCAGACTGGTGACCTGATAGCTTGGCGACCTGGCAGATTGGTGACCTGATAGCTTGGCGACCTGGCAGACTGGTGACCTGATAGCTTGGCGACCTGGCAGACTGGTGACCTGATAGCTTGGCGACCTGGCAGATTGGTGACCTGGTAGATTGGTGACCTGGTAGATTGGTGACCTGGAAGATCGATGATCTGATAGATTAGTGACCTAGTAGCTTGACCTGTTAGCTTGGCGACCTGGTAGATTGGTGACCTAGTAGCTTAGCGACCTGGTAGATTGGTCACCTAGTAACTTGGTGACCTGGAATTGGTGACCTGATAGCTTAGTGATCTGTTAGAGGTGAGTTGGTAGCCTGGTGACAGTACAGATGACTTGGTAGCCTGGTGACCTGGTATAGGTGAGTCGGCACCTTGGTGACCTGGTACAGACGACTTGGTCTGGTGACCTGGTATAGGTGGGTTAGTAGCCTGGTGACCTGGTAGCTTGGTGACAGGGTATCCTGGTAGCTTGGTGACCTGGTAGCCTAGTGCTTGATGCTACTATTTACTTACGGCTATCTTTAATTTAATTAGTGTTACACAGGTTTGACATATATATGACAGGTGTTGAGGGCTCTCCATCCCCCCGCAGCCCGGCCTGGAGTCAGGCTTTCCTCCTGATTGCCTAACCTACCAAGCTCTTCGTGCCAGCGTATAAGCCGTCAGGCCTTTGTGTTTTGTGCCTTCCCGCTACTGCACCTGTGCTACCACCTAGCAGACCTAATTCAAACTAGAGTTTAGCGCAGTGCACCTTGGTCCATCCTCTCATCTTGTTGAAACGCAGGACAAGCCAGACGTCTCCCTTCTCTCACTCTTGAAAGCCTACGACCTTGGCATGGAGCTATCATTAACATTCGCTGTGTATCGTTGCTCCAATACCAAAGGTTCGCCTTCATACCTATTATTTTACCAACCAATGTTCAACGCAATGTATAGTGCACAAAACCACTATTATAAGCGGCTCGCAGGCCCACATTGCCATCACAACCCGTAGGCGTGAGAAAACAACTGATTTGATAAGTTTTATTAGTGATGCTGCTTCTCCTGTTTTGAAGGTTCTCATAATTCACTTCTATTCATAGCCTTCTTTTTTCGTTTGTCTTATTGTTTTCTAAATTGCAGATCATTTTTTGTACATTTTTTACATTGTATGACAGTCTGCCTGTATACTAAGCACGTTTTGAGTTATTCATTCTTGCCATAAGTAAGCAGGTGAAAGTAGTCACCATTAAATATGTTATTTTCGTATGCCCACTGGGAGGCTGTGTACACTGTCATCCTTCACAAGACACTTGACCTGGTACCTGTGTACACCATCTCTCTCCATCAGTCAGACTGTTGGTGCTAACAGTCTGCAGTCCAAAAACATAACAGCCCGGCTGATCAGGAACTACCTATCTGGAGTCTACCTACAGAGTGTTCCAAGGGTCAACGCCCCCGCGGCGTCGGGAAGTACAATATCTAGTACAACAGCTAGATTTGTATTGATCCTTGTATAAATACAATACGACAGTTACAAATAAATACAGTACGACAGTTAGACTTGAACTACATCACCTGTGCTGTTAAGTAATTCAGTGCAAATGAACGACTAACATACAGGTCAACACCTCCTCCCTCTCCTCTCTTGCTGCCCTTTTTTTTTTTTTTTGGTCGTATCTAAGTAGACTGAATTCCGGTGTCGATATTTCGTTGTTAAGGTAGTCTCAAATATACGTCTCTGTAAAAGCTGCAAACATTGCATAAGACTCCACGAGAACTCCACTAATAAACGGTATTTTGCTGTTGTTTCTTCCTGTGGGTACTTGTATGTTTGCAAACATAAGTGACGTTATACTATTTGTTTTTATCCTGGAGGGTGTTTTTTGTTGCCATCAATATCTGTGGCTATGACGAGCCAGCCACTTTGTTTCAAGTTCAACATGGCTCCGAGGTGGTGGTACATTCCTAGCATTTTTTTTTTTTTGCCATTCTTTTCCACTTCTTAACACCAAAAAAAATTCTGGTGTCTGTATGGTTGTAACTACTGCGTTCAATGTGACATTCATGAGGCTTAACTCGCCTTGTTCCTTTCATGTGGAATGCTGGTCAGTTCTTATTATAGCATTGTTTCTTATTTACTGAACTGTAACACACATTTTGGGTGGAAAAGTTTGCAGATCTTGGAAAGGCATGTGCCTCTACTTAGGAGATTTCGGCATTTCTTTGGATGGTCGGTTTTACATATGTCCTTTCTGTCACCAGTCTTTTGAAATTTAGGTACAATGCTGACAGTTGCTGCGATTTGTGGTGTCTGAGTTGTTTACTTTTTCATTTGTTTCAGTAAAGCTATTGGTTCTAATTTCCGTACAGTTTGCGTTTACATCCGGTCTTGCAAAATGGCTTTCCTCCGGTTTCTTCTGGGCCATTTTATGTTCTGCCCCGTGGTCTATGACCTCGGAAGCATGTTTCTGCCCCTGGAAAGGGAGCCAGGACCACAATCGGTACCGTTTACCCCTGAACTCCGTGCAATATTATTGTCCAGGTGTAAGAAGACACCTGCTCCCTCTAAGTCTTCATTCGATCCTGCCTTGTTTGCATTTTTGTGTACTTGCAAGGCCATGTTTTGTTTTGGTTAGACGTCTGCATTGCTGTTATCAAGGCCTCTACTAGCTTCACTCTTGTCATCCTCAAACATCATTGTGTCACTGTATAGTTTAAAGTTGCTCACTCAAGTCACGTTTTCTTCCAGCTGTGCAAGACTTTTTTTAGTATGTACTATCCTTAGAAATAAAGTGATATCTTGAGTACAAATCCAGTAGATATTTTGCTCACTCATATTGCTTATTCTATTTTTCTCTCTCAGAGATGTGCATTTAGTGTGAACTACAGCAGTACACGGTTAACAGTATATATGTTGGGAAAAAATGTTGCTGTTACAAATAGAGCAGGTTGCCACCTTGTAATTCATAGTTATTGATGGTTTAATATATGAAATTTATAATAACATCATAGGGTATAGTTCCTGATACATAAATATCTTCTCTAACCTATATAACGCTTTGTTGTGCTCACTGATAAGCAGCTTTGTCAAGTACACTGTAGTTGACTTTAAACAACTTTAACAATACGTTTAACAACTTTAAGTTCAGACTCAGTGTTAACCACTGGAGGAACCCACCCTTTACTTATATCCGGGAGTCATCGCTCCCGCGGCCCGGTCCCAGACCAGGCTTTATGGATGACTGCCTAATTAGTCAGCTGGTTTGTGCTAGCATCACGCAGTCCACCGTAGGTTACACTGCATCACTTCCCGCAACCAGGGCATCAAGGAGCAACTAAGGCTCATATTTACCCTGGGTGGTCGAGGGGAGGGAGGGCAGGGGAGCCCGGGATGGCCAGTAGGTGACCAGGGGTGGTCCTAATGCATTACGGCCACATCAGCACACTTTTGGCCACCCATAAAAATGTCATGGGATTGCAGCCCAACTGGTGCCACTATGATTTCTCTGCAATAACCAACCACTTAGAGCACCCAGAGAAGATTACTCCCGCTACCTGGGTGAGAAGGAGTGAGGTAAGGTGCGGTGAGGAGGGAGAAGTGGGGTGAGGAGTGAGGTGAGGAAGGAGAAGTAGGGTGAGGAGAGGCGGAGTTAAGTGAGGTGGGATGAGATGGGGTGGGGCTAATTATATGGAGGTGCTGTGAGAAGAGAGGAGTGGGTTGAGGAGGGAGAGGTGGGGTGAGGAGGAGCAGGGAGAGGGAGAGCTGGGGTGAGGAGGAGCAGGAAGATGGAGCTGGGGTGAGGAGGAGCAGAAAGATGGAGCTGGGGTGAGGAGGAGCAGGAAGATGGAGCTGGGGTGAGGAGGGGCAATATCAGGAGGGAGAGGTGGGTTGAGGATAGGCAGGGTGGAAGGGGTGAGGCGTGGTTGATATGTTAATCAATATTGACCACTGGACAGCCTGTAAGGTGATCACATCAATGCCTCCAGTATGACCATAACTCCCACCTCTCCTGCTGCTGCCACACACACACACCTCACCACAGCTCATACCCCACCCCAGCTCACACCCTATCCCAGGTCACACCCTATCTCAGGTCACACTATTACTACTGCTACTGGTCTGACTATCTCCCTTGGGTGTAAGAACAGTGGACACAGTAACACAGAAGATCGCTCTAAATCCTGGAAGAGCACACCAAGGTAGTAGTGATTGTTCAGATTAATACAGGAATACTTGGTGCATAGACTGATAATGAAGGTGTCAGAGTGGGCAAGAGAAGAGTGGAGCTCCCCAAGGTACCATAGTAGCCACGCGAAACGAGTGGAGCTCCCCAAGGTACTAGAGTGGGCATGAGAAGAGTGGCGTTCTTACTTGATATTTCGTTCATTAAGCGCTCCTGTTCCAAGCTCACGGCATAACACAAACACACCTTTCTAAGAGTCACTCCACAAGTCCTACATGAAGTAAGAGGACATAACATTTCTTTCTAGAAGAATAAGTCACAATACCGTGACTGGAACAATTCATTAATTCACGATTTGCCTATGTTATGCAAATTAACAAGTGATTCACACTATAGCTGGACACAAAAATGTAAAGTTTTGTGCAATATGCAGCAGTTGAGCTGTCATGGTATGCAAGGTTGGTCCCTCTACACCAAACTCCCTACAAGGTGCCTTGATGATACTGAAGGGCTTTTCATCTAAGGAATTGGAGTTACTTTCAATTTCCTCGAATTATATCTAATCTCTCATTTCCTAATCACTATGACTCGTGTGGGTTTAGATCTCATGTGTAGAAGCATGTAGAACTGTAGATGCTGCAAGTAGAAAGGGTGTGAGTGAATAATAGTGGCTTCCCAAGCCTCCCGGGTTACACTGTCCTCATGCACGAAAGGGCACAAGAGCTGGAAAAGTTTTGGTCCTTGGAGCTTAGTTCAAGGACCAACTCTTTCTAATAAACATATCGTGTGTGCACACACTTGTGTCGTTTCATCCACTGCTGTGTTGGAGACAAACTCAATAAACAGCTTTTCAAGAGTATAAATCCTTTTAACCAGAAATCAATAACGTCGATCAAAGTAGTTTAGGCGGGGTCAGGAGCTGATTATCGACCCCTGCAAACGACTGGGTGGGTACAGATACACAGCTTGAGAGGCAGAGTTTCAGAGTTGCAGACCATCTCCAACAAGCATATACAACACGAGAGCGCAAACTGGAGTACGTGGAAACATAGGTCTATATTGAAACACGGGTGAGCTCCACCGTAGACTTCAACAGAGAAATGTCAGGGGTAACCCTTCCCTTCCATCCCCCTACCCCTGCACGCACTAAAGGGGATATGCCCGTGACCGGTTTCGAGAGTTCTACTATCGTAGCTTTACCTAAGGCCAGGTTTTCCTGCTGACTCCCTGATCAATCAGTCTACAGCTGCCTGAGACTTACCATCCACAGGCATCATAATTAAGGTGAACCGGTTCTTTCTGCAGGATATGATACCTTTGATAACCCAATTACCTTTTAAAACTTGACTATTTATTATATTTGCTGGTAGAAGGTTGAAGAGTTTTGCACCACAGATGTTGACACATTGTTCTCTCACTGTTCTTATGGTATCCCTCCTTTTCCCTACCTAATATAAAAATATCTGACTGGTTTTTTTTTTTCACTCTGTACACGTTTTAAGACGACTCGCGAAATCGTAATGACACGATTGCAAACAAACTATACTACGGGTGGGGTTAGAACCCGCGATCAGAGCGTTTCAAAACTCCAGACCGTCGCGTTAGCCACTAGGCCAGCTAGCCACAATAAGATTCATTCATTTGTGGTCACAGTGGTGCCTATGCTAACCTTCCTATGGTGTATAAATATACATATAAATATAAATAAAAATATAAATGTACCTAGTTGGACGAATCTTATTGTGGCAAGCTGGCCCAGTGGTTAACGCAACGGTCTGGAGTTATGAGACACTAATCGCGGGTTCTAACCCCGCCCGTGGTATGGCACGTTTTAAGATCTTCGTTCTTTCCATATCAACAGATGCAATTTGTTACTGTTAAGCATAATATTTTTCTCTTTTGCCTACTAGTTACTCTTTAATACCTGTTTAATTTTTCCACGACTTTGCTGAGAAAACATTCATAGTTATCATGGCATCAACCACTAGATAAGAAGCTGCGGATAGTTTTTTTGTCTATGAAATTGAGAAACAATAAAGATGTCAGTAACGCGCCTTGTGTATTAAACAAGATCTGCTAGAAGAGAGGGAGGCCAGAGGAAATAGGATCATGACATACAAACTACTCGGGGAGCTTGAGTGTATAGCGACAGGTTGTTTAAAATGTGAGAACAGAGCGCCAGGAGACAGATAACTAAAGTAGCAGATGAGTTACGAAGGCGTCAGTAAGGTCTCAGGGTGGTAAATGCAACGTTTAGTTCAAGTGAAGGAAAATACTACGCACAGTTGGATATTCTTGTGTGAGCGTGTTAGGTGTGAGCGGAAGCAAGTGGTTTTTTATGATTTGACATGCTGTTGGAATGAGTAGGGTAATATTTATGAAGAGATTCAGGAGAAATCAGTTAGATGAACTAGAGTCCTAGATGTGGTAAATACAGTGTCTGTACTATTAAGGAGGGATGGGGATGTTGTGACTTAGAGCCATATGAATTATGTCAGCGCACTTCTGGCAAGACAGTGATTGAATGAATGACAGTGAAAGGGCTTTTCCTCTTTGTCAGGTCACTACCTGGGTGGGAGACGGCTGGTATATTAAAAAGTTTCTAGAGTAGGTATGAGTGGACCCTAAAGTTAGAAATCAGCAAATCCTTTACTAAAAAGTGAATGGATCTTTGCACACACAACTAGGAAAGTACACACAATCACCTATCTAGCGTAGATTTCTGGGGTCAACGCCCCAGCATCCCGGTCCCTAACCAAGCCTTCTAGTTGCTGGACTTATCGACCAGACTGCTGGTACTAGGCGCACGCAAACCAATGTATGCAACAACCCAGCTGCTCAGTTCCTGATTGGCTCATCAGTCTTGACAATTAAGCATAAAATTAGTCACTACCTTAGCCTCATACTAAGTTATGGACTTAAATTACTTGAGTAGTGAATGCAGCGAGGCGAGCCACAGGCAGGTGTGCGTGTGCATGTATTTTGTTAAGTGACGAAGGTGGTGTTACTACAGCACAATAGTCACATGGAATGTCTCTTATACACCTCTCACCAGACGTCTTAAACTCAAATACTCACTCAGTGTTGTGGTATTTGTGAGAAGAATTTTCTGGTAGTTTAGGTAGCAGACTGGTAGATTATTAGAATAACTATTATAATTACAAAGAAAACTAAGAGTTAAACCCACAAGGGTCATACAGCACTGCAAGATAGAATGTGTTACAGATGTAATGTGTCAGATCAGACACCACCGAAAGTGATAAGGACGCCGGAGGCAGTCAGTAAGGGCGGTGAGGAGTGTTAAAAGGAAAGTATAATCAAAGTTGGTGTAATAAAGCTCTCGTTGACAAAAAGTCAAAGAAGGAGTGCTACGGTTCGTAACTTAGTTTTTAGCCAGGTTGGTGCACTCCGTAACAAAACACTTCATAGAATAAGAAGGGATTTCCAAACTTGGAAATATAGGGCACAAAAAAGAGGTACTCAGTCTTTTCTAGTTTCTTTTTATTTAAAAGCTTAAATATTTCTCTTAGATATTCGTAAATATCTATTAAATATCACTTCAACAGAAACTGTCAGTCACATAAAAAATGTTAGGTGGAATGTACGTCATAGGCACCTTCCACTATGTCTATACGGTCACTACACTTACTAATGATCACAGGAATAAGACAGTTTCCTCACTAATGACATTACTTGAACGCGAGTATATACATTGAGAAGGAACACCTTCACTAACACACTGGCATAAGGTAAATATCACTTAGAGTTCTATACTTGACACAGGTCGTCACATCGTAATACTGAAGGTAACTGTATATAGCTGTCAGCAGACTTCACTTCAGAATGTATCTCCAGCCGGTTCAGGAGTTTCTACAACACAATTCTCACTGAGTCGGCAGAGAAAGCGAACTGACTTAACACAGTTAATCCCTACATGACATCAACTCGTCAGAGGGGAGAGGGTAGAGCAGATTAAACTACCCTCCAAGGACATACCTTCTTTCAACTCTTAGCCAGCTGTTACCTACCTACCTAACACATTACTCAAAATACATAAATATATATATACACATCATACCCGGGTATAATCGTAATAATACATATCCCTAAACCAAATATTACTATAAACTAGTGGAATCTTTAATTTAGCTAATATTAAAGAAATCCCGAGTATAATATTAAGTGAATACATATACATTCTATATAAGTCAATCTCCAAATGACCTAGGTCATAACAAGGAGTCTGTGTCAGGGTGAGGCCGTCAGTGAGGTCAGACAAAGTAAGGTCGATAGAGTGGTGACGACGCCAGAGGTAAATTATGTGTGCTCACTGGTAGACAGGACAGTCTACTAGTATATGGCAAACTGAAAACAGAACTTGACAATTCTCACAGAGCGGCATTGGGCGCTTCTCCACGAGATACCCATGAGTGAGACGTGTGTGGCCGATGCGAAGGCGGGAGAGTGTAGTCTCCCAAACACGACAGCAGTGATAAGACCAGACATCTAAAGAAGGTTAGACAGAATATAATTTGTTATAAATCAACTCAGACCACAGTTGTTGCCAACGTCTGCATCACGTAGTAGTTGCAGATCTGCCGGCTGCACATTCAATCTGCGAATCTCCTATTCTACCACATCCTAAAGGTTTACGCCAAACTCTTGACCCTACCATCTGCATGTCGCACCAGAAATCGCGATTCGTCAGACTAGGCGATGTTTTTCCAATCTTCAACTGTACAGTTTTGGTTAGCCTGTGTCCATTGTAGCCTCAGTTTTCTGTTCTTAGCTGTCAGGAATGGAATGCAGTGTGGTCTTTTGTTGCTGCAGCCCAGCCAATCAAGATTCGACGTGGTATGCATTCAGAGATACTCTTCTGCATACCACTGTAGCTCGTGGTTATTTGATTTACAGTCCCCTTCCTGTCAGCTTGAATCAATCTGGCCATTTTTCTCTGACCTCTCTAATTTACAAGGCGTTTTCGCCCAAAAACTTGATGCTCGGTGAATATTTTGTTTTTTCCACACCAATCTCTGTAAGCTACAGAGACTGTTGTACGTAAACAATCCCAGATCAGCAAATTCTGAGATACTCAAAGCACCCGTCTAGCACCAAGAATCATTCCACAGTCAAAGTCACTTAGATCACATGTGTTCACCATTCTGATGTTTAGTCTGACCAACAACTGAACCTTTTAACCATGTCTCCATGCCTATAGGCATCGAGTTGCTGCCACGTGGTTGACTGATTAGACATTTGCATTAACAAGGTGTACAAGTGCCCTTAATAAAGGAGCCACTCTGTACTCACCTAGGTCTCACCTAGTTGTGGTTGCAGGGGGTCGAGACTCAGCTCCTGGCCCCGCCTCTTCACTGAGTGCTATTAGGTCCTCTCTCTCCCTGCTCCATGAGCTTTATCATACCTCATCTTAAAGCTATGTATGGTTCCTGCCTCCACTACCTCACTTCCTAGGCTATTCCACTTCATGACTACTCTATGACTTTGACTCATCTGGGTCTTCAATTTCCAATTGTGACCCTTTATTTATGTGTCCAATATCTGGAACATCCTGTCTCTGTCCACCTTGTCTATTCCACGCAGTATTTTTTATGTTGTTATCACGTCTCCCCTAACCCTCCTGTCCTCCAGTGTCGTCAGGCCGATTTCCCTTAACCTTTCTTCGTAGGACATTCCCCTTAGCTCAGGAACTAACCTTATCGCAAACCTTTGCACTTTCTCTAATTTCTTGACGTACTTGTTCAAGTGTGGGTTCCAAACAGGTGCTGCATACTGTGTGTGTGTGTGTGTGTGTGTGTGTGTGTGTGTGTGTGTGTGTGTGTGTGTGTGTGTGTGTGTGTGTGTGTGTGTGTGTGTGTGTTTATTTTGTGTGTTGAAGCTCAAAATACGAAAATTTAAATACTTAATTATATAAACGAACACACGAAATAAAACGAAAATATGAAAGGCTCCTCCGCGTAGAGTTCCGTCTTGGGATATTTCCTGGTGGTCGTTGGGCTGGACCAATTTCCTGCACCACACTCACAAGACTCATAACCCAGCTACACCAGCTGCCCAGATATTGTGCTGGGTATCTTTAAGATGTGGTGTGCCTACCACACCTCCCTACACCACACTAACCTACCACTAGTACTACCACACCTCCCTACACCACACTAACCTACCACTAGTACTACCACACCTCCCTACTTCACACTACACCTACCACCAGTACTACCACACCTCCCTACACCACACTACAACTACCACCAGTACTACCACACCTCCCTACACCACACTAACCCACCACTAGTACTACCACACCTCCCTACACCATACTAACCCACCACTAGTACTACCACACCTCCCTACACCACACTAACCCACCACTAGTACTACCACACCTCCCTACACCACACTAACCCACCACTAGTACTACCACACCTCCCTACACCACACTAACCCACCACTAGTACTACCACACCTCCCTACACCACACTACACCTACCACCAGTACTACCACACCTCCCTACACCACACTACAACTACCACCAGTACTACCACACCTCCCTACACCACACTAAAACTACCACCAGTACTACCACACCTCCCTACACCACACTAACCCACCACTAGTACTACCACACCTCCCTACACCACACTACACCTACCACCAGTACTACCACACCTCCCTAAACCACACTAACCCACCACTAGTACTACCACACCTCCCTACTTCACACTAACCCACCACTAGTACTACCACACCTCCCTACACCACACTAACCCACCACTAGTACTACCACACCTCCCTACACCACACTAACCCACCACTAGTACTACCACACCTCCCTACACCACACTACACCTACCACCAGTACTACCACACCTCCCTAAACCACACTAACCCACCACTAGTACTACCACACCTCCCTACACCACACTAACCCACCATTAGTACTACCACACCTCCCTACACCACACTACAACTACCACCAGTACTACCACACCTCCCTACACCACACTAACCCACCACTAGTACTACCACACCTCCCTACACCACACTACAACTACCACCAGTACTACCACACCTCCCTACACCACACTACAACTACCACCAGCACTACTACACCTCCCTACACAACACTAACCCACCACTAGTACTACCACACCTCCCTACACTACACTACAACTACCACCAGTACTACCACACCTCCCTACACAACACTACAACTACCACCAGTACTACCACACCTCCTTACACAACACTAACCCACCACTAGTACTACCACACCTCCCTACACCACTCTATACCTACCACCAGTACTACCACACCTCCCTATACCACACTACACCTACCACCAGTACTACCACACCTCCCTACACCACACTACAACTACCACCAGTACTACCACACCTCCTTACACAACACTAACCCACCACTAGTACTACCACACCTCCCTACACCACTCTATACCTACCACCAGTACTACCACGCCTCCCTACACCACACTAACCCACCACTAGTACTACCACACCTCCCTACACCACTCTACACCCACCACCAGTACTACCACACCTCCCTACACCACTCTATATCTACCAACAGTACTACCACACCTCCCTACACCACACTAACCCACCACTAGTACTACCACACCTTCGTACACCACTCTACACCCACCACCAGTACTACCACACCTCCCTACACCACACTAACCCACCACTAGTACTACCACACCTCCCTACACCACACTACACCTACCACCAGTACTAACACACCTCCCTACACCACACTAACCCACCACTAGTACTACCACACCTCCCTACACCACACTACAACTACCACCAGTACTACCACACCTCCCTACACCACACTACAACTACCACCAGCACTACTACACCTCCCTACACAACACTAACCCACCACTAGTACTACCACACCTCCCTACACTACACTACAACTACCACCAGTACTACCACACCTCCCTACACCACACTACAACTACCACCAGTACTACCACACCTTACACAACACTAACCCACCACTAGTACTACCACACCTCCCTACACCACTCTATACCTACCACCAGTACTACCACACCTCCCTACACCACACTAACCCACCACTAGTACAACCACACCTCCCTACACCACTCTACACCCACCACCAGTACTACCACACATCCCTACACCACACTAACCCACCACTAGTACTACCACACCTCCCTACACCACACTACACCTACCACCAGTACTACCACACCTCCCTACACCACACTAACCCACCACTAGTACTACCACACCTCCCTACACCACACTACAACTACCACCAGTACTACCACACCTCCCTACACCACACTACAACTACCACCAGCACTACTACACCTCCCTACACAACACTAACCCACCACTAGTACTACCACACCTCCCTACACTACACTGCAACTACCAGCAGTACTACCACACCTCCCTACACCACACTACAACTACCACCAGTACTACCACACCTCCCTACACCACACTACACCTACCACCAGTACTACCACACCTCCCTACACTACACTACAACTACCACCAGTACTACCACACCTCCCTACACCACACTACAACTACCACCAGTACTACCACACCTCCTTACACAACACTAACCCACCACTAGTACTACCACACCTCCCTACACCACTCTATACCTACCACCAGTACTACCACACCTCCCTATACCACACTACACCTACCACCAGTACTACCACACCTCCCTACACCACACTACAACTACCACCAGTACTACCACACCTCCTTACACAACAATAACCCACCACTAGTACTACCACACCTCCCTACACCACTCTATACCTACCACCAGTACTACCACACCTCCCTACACCACACTAACCCACCACCAGTACTACCACACCTCCCTACACCACTCTATATCTACCACCAGTACAACCACACCTCCCTACACCACACTAACCCACCACTAGTACTACCACACCTCCCTACACCACACTACAACTACCACCAGTACTACCACACCTCCTTACACAACACTAACCCACCACTAGTACTACCACACCTCCCTACACCACTCTATACCTACCACCAGTACTACCACACCTCCCTATACCACACTACACCTACCACCAGTACTACCACACCTCCCTACACCACACTAAACCACCACCAGTACTACCACACCTCCCTACACCACACTACAACTACCAGCAGTACTACCACATCTCCTTACACTACACTACACCTACCACCAGTACTACCACACCTCCCTACACCACACTACACCCACCACCAGTACTAACACACCTCCCTACACCACACTACACCTACCACCAGTACTACTACACCTTCCTACACCACACTACACCTACCACCAGTACTACCACACCTCCCTACACCACACTACACCCACCACCAGTACTAACACACCTCCCTACACCACACTACACCTACCACCAGTACTACTACACCTTCCTACACCACACTACACCTACCACCAGTACTAACACACCTCCCTACACTACACTACACTACACCCACCACCAGTACTACTACACCTTCCTACACCACACTACACCTACCACCAGTACTAACACACCTCCCTACACTACACCACGACCAGTACTACCACACCTCCCTACACCACACTACACCTACCACCAGTACTATCACACCTCCCTACACCACACTACACCTACCACCAGTACTACCACACCTCCCTACACCACACTACACCTACCACCAGTACTACCACACCTCCCTACACCACACTACACCCACCACCAGTACTACTACACCTTCCTACACCACACTACACCTACCACCAGTACTATCACACCTCCCTACACCACACTACACCTACCACCAGTACTACCACACCTCCCTACACCACACTACACCTACCACCAGTACTATCACACCTCCTTACACCACACTACACCTACCACCAGTACTACCACACCTCCTTACACCACACTACACCTACCACCAGTACTACCACACCTCCCTACACCACACTACACCTACCACCAGTACTACCACACCTCCTTACACCACACTACACCTACCACCAGTACTACCACACCTCCCTACACCACACTACACCTACCACCAGTACTACCACACCTCCCTACACCACACTACACCCACCACCAGTACTACTACACCTTCCTACACCACACTACACCTACCACCAGTACTATCACACCTCCCTACACCACACTACACCTACCACCAGTACTACCACACCTCCCTACACCACACTACACCTACCACCAGTACTATCACACCTCCTTACACCACACTACACCTACCACCAGTACTACCACACCTCCTTACACCACACTACACCTACCACCAGTACTACCACACCTCCCTACACCACACTACACCTACCACCAGTACTACCACACCTCCTTACACCACACTACACCTACCACCAGTACTACCACACCTCCCTACACCACACTACACCTACCACCAGTACTACCACACCTCCTTACACCACACTACACCTACCACCAGTACTACCACACCTCCTTACACCACACTACACCTACCACCAGTACTACCACACCTCCCTACACCACACTACACCTACCACCAGTACTATCACTCCTCCGTACACCACACTACACCTACCACCAGTACTAACACACCTCCCTACACTACACCACGACCAGTACTACCACACCTCCCTACACCACACTACACCTACCACCAGTACTACCACTGTTAAATCTTTGGTAGTTAAAAATGCACAACGTTGTCTATGCAGTAGTATGTGCACATAATAAAATGCCTTACTTAGACTGTGTCAAAGGTGCGAGACAATGGTGATCAGTAGCACAACTCAAGTACTGTATGTACAATGCTCAGGGTTTTAGTACTCTACTCCAACATTTGAACACGGCTTCACGTCATATTGTCTGCTTGATCCTTTTATAACATAAACTGCAAAAGCTTTTAATGAAATTCTGGGAGGAAAAGGCGAGTACCACAGTTGTAGCAGTGGTATCAAGACCTATCACTGTTTTCTGAAGGTGCCAGCCTTCTAAATGGTACATGACATTTAGTTTCACTGGGTACCAGTGATATTCATAAACCCTATATACAGAAATGTCCTTCAGATTTAAAATTGTCCGTCAAATGTTAGGCAAGTTATTCCAAAATAATGTCATCAGATAGTGTGTGAGGCCTATGTCAGAATGTGTGCTGCAAACACCAACCTGAGTAACTAGACCGTGAAGCAAAAGGCCTGATCTAAGACCAGGCAGTGAAAGCAATGATCCCCGGAACGATTAATAGGTAGAAAATATGTGTAGGACAGTGGGGCAGGGTAGCAGGTAACCTCCGTCACCGTCACAAGGATGAGGGGTCAACCACCTCCGTCACCGTCACATAAAACCGTCTCAGGTAACTCATACATCTTGTAAGCGTCACATTACTCCTCAAGTTTACGAACTTCTGAATTAACACCAATTTATTACCACGAAACAAGGAGGCGGCCAGACACAAGTGATGTCCCTCACAATGTTCTCTCAGTCTCTATTGTTGCTACATGTGTCTCAGTGTCCACTGTTGATGCATCAACTTCAGTGTCTACAATGAAGATTCCAACGGATCGAGGTAAGAAAGTACACGTACAACCGGGCTGTGGGTAAGAGAATTTTGGCCAACCCTTTGCTCTGAGCTCGCCACCTCCGATTGGAATGCTCTTCTCCAAGGTTATGTAGACAACCATGTGAATGCCTTCACTCAACACATCTTTAATCAACAAGAACGCATTCCTCACCGGCAGTATGTGACGAAGCCGACAGATTAGCCTTGGTTCGGCTTTCGTTGTAGAGAGGCTGCTACTGCTAAGTACAAGGCTTGGAGAAGGTATAAGGGACATCCCACTACCTATAACAGGAATCTGCACAAGCAAGCCTGTAGGCAAAGAGGATAAGTCCAAAAGTGGGCCATCTCTAAATGGAGGGTGACACAAAAAGAAAACTGGCATCAGGTACAGTAGGCTTCAAAACCTGGTGATTTCTGGTCAAGGATCGACAAGGTTATTCACCCGATGAAATTATTCCACCTCTAAATCGACAGGATGTGACCATTTCTACTAGCAGTTAAGAGAAAGCTAACCTGTATGTCGAACACTTTGCTACCAAGATGCAAATTCCTGATCCAGCAAGGCAACCGCCTTGGCTAGCCGCAAGAACTGTGTCAAAGTTTGTCAGTGGCGACAATAAGGCAGGATGAGGTGTTTCTTCTCCTTAAATCGCTGGACCAAAAACAGCTGTGGGCCCAGATAAGTTAAGCCCAAGATTGCCTTGCAGATGTGCAGACCAGCTAGCAGTGCCTCTAACTTGCATCTATCAGCATTATTCACAAAAAGAAGAGCAAAGCAGAAATCAGCACTGGTGTGGGTCGCATCCTGGGACAAAACTGACCTAATATGCCCGAAATGCTCAGCATAACAAGCGGCTTTCTGTATAGTAGTATGTCATTGATGTCAGTTAGGCCTGTATACCATGTACATGTACTTGTAGAAATAAAGATATTATTATTATTATTATTATTATTATTATTATTATTATTATTACAGACCAATGTCACTCCAATCAATCACTGACAAGATTCTTTGACAATAATCTCACGGCAGATGACAGAGTTTTACGACTACCACTCATTTATTTGTGATCGTCAATATGGCTTCAGAAAAGGTTACTCTGCTGCTGATCTGTTGTTAAACCTTTACACTAAGTGGTATCAGACAGTGGATGAATCCAGTCAGCTGTGTAGTAGCGCTGAATACTGATGGTGCTTTCGACCGAGTACGGCACCAGAAACTCTTGGCAAAACTGTAAGCACTGGGAATTGCAGGCTCTACACTATGTCTCCTCAGTGATTACCTTCAAGGTAGATCTCTAAGCGTAGTTCTCGACAGAGCAGAGTCAACAAGACATCCTATTGGTGCAAGCGTTCCACAGGGAAGTGTGCTTGGGCCATTGTTATGGAATGTCTACTTCAATGACCTTCTTCATCTCATCCCAGAATCTCATGCGTATGCTGACTCTGACATTTACTTATCCAAGAGAGAAAATGTCACCTGCTGTAAATTACATCAATCACCAGCTCAGATCTTCATCAACCTGGGGTAAACGATGGCAGGTCACATTTGTTCCTGAAAAAAACACAAATGATGATGATGATCTCTACGCATCATGAAGGTAATGATAGAACAGTGGTAAGAATGAATGGGAGAGTGTTGGTACCCGGAAACGAAGGTGATGTCCTTGGGATGAAATCTGACTCCACACTGACCATGGAGAACCACGTTGTAAATCTCGCAAACAAGGCGGCCAGAAACCTTACAACACTTCGATGACATCTCGCATCTGCTCGACAGTAGAGGTTGCAAGATTCTGTACGAGGCACTCATACGCTCACACCCTGAGTATGCTCCACTTTCTTGGATTGCCTGCCCTCCATCTCATCTGCGACTTCTTGACAGAATAGAGAACAGAGCAAGACGACTCATCTCTCGCTTGAACCCAGCCTGGATAAACCTGTCATTTCAGCAGAGCTTTCAACACCGGAGGAATGTGGGTGGTTTTACTGCTATATACAAAGCCAATACTGTCAAAGTACCACACTTGGCTCCACTCAGAGGGCAGTGAGAAGTGAGCTTCTACACAAAAAGACGGGCAGCAAGCAGCAACTTCACTCTGACTGTACCCTTCTCCAGAACATCACTTCATTTGACATCCTTTATTCCTAGGATGACTCGAGTCTGGAACATGTTCGTACAGGATAATGATATCAATGAAATGAAGTCAGCTGATAAAATGAAATTGCTAGCCCACAGATGGCTCCAATTTCATCCTGTTCCATATTCGTATGTTTCATAACAATACAAAGGCTTTAAAATGAACTGATGTAGGTAACAGCTCTTAGCTTATGAATAAAGTTAGGAATCCTTACCCTAACTTTGTAAAACCTTGTGTAACGAGAGAGAGAGAGAGAGAGAGAGAGAGAGAGAGAGGGAGAGAGAGAGAGAGAGAGAGAGAGAGAGAGAGAGAGAGAGAGAGAGAGAGAGAGAGAGAGAGAGAGAGAGAGAGAGAGATAGAGATGGGAGGAAGGTGGGGGGTTCATGTTACACATGCCAATATTTACAAGGGTCGCCACTCTTTCAATGAAGCCTCGTCCACGCCCATACACCCATCACTCACACCCACGCCCAAACATCCCCCATACACTCGTATATCACTCACCCCCCAGACTTTGCTGGAATGAGGCCTCATTCCAGCAAAGTCGCTTCCTCTTATTGCATTTGCTTGGACCTCCTCCTCTTTTCTGCAATATTACAAGCTCCTGATGTGTTAATCGAAACACGAAAGGCCTAGAGCTATCATTCAACTCTCCCCGTAGTTGTTTTGCATCTTGTACTGCCTGTTTGCCATTTTTGCATACATATATATATATATATATATATATATATATATATATATATATATATATATATATATATATATATATATATATATATATATATATATATATATATATATATATATATATATATATATATATATATATATATATATATATATATATATATATATATTTCAACAAGTCGGCCGTCTCCCACCGAGGCAGGATGACCCAAAAAGAAAGAAAATCCCCAAAAAGAAAATACTTTGATCATCATTCAACACTTTCACCTCACTCACACATAATCACTGTTTTTGCAGAGGTGCTCAGAACACAACAGTTTAGAAGCATATACGTATAAAGATACACAACATATCCCTCCAAACTGCTAATATATATATATATATATATATATATATATATATATATATATATATATATATATATATATATATATATATATATATATAAACACATCGGCCGCCTCCAACCGGGGTGGGGTGGCCCGAAAAAGAAAAACTGTCACCATCATTCACTCCATCACTGTCTTGCCAGAGGCATGTCTACACTACAGTTATAAAACTGCAACATTAACACGCCTCCTTCAGAGTGCAGGCACTGTACTTACCATCTCCAGGACTCAAGTCCGGCCTGCCGGTTTCCCTGAATCCCTTCATAAACATTACCTTGCTCACACTCCAACAGCACGTCAAGTCCTAAAATCATTTGTCTCCATTTACTCCTAACACGCTCACGCATGCTTGCTGGAGCTCCAAGCCTCTCGCACGCAAAACTTCCTTTACCCCCTCCCTCCAACCTTTCCTAGGCCGACCTCTACCCTGCCTTCCCTCCACTACAGATTTATACACTCTCGAAGTCATTCTATTTTATTCCATCCTCTCTACATGCCCAAACCACCTCAACAACCCCTCCTCAGCCCTCTGGATAATAGTTTTGGTAATCCCGCACCGCCTCCTAATTTCCAAACTACGAATTCTCTGCATTATATTCACACCACTATATTCATGCCATTATATTCATGCCACTCTCTTAACCTCTCTTTTTCTCTCCATATACTCTTCCCTTCTTGTATCACTTCTACTTTGTAAAAACCTCTCACATGCTAACTTTTTCATCATTATTCCACCAAGTGTTCTTCTTCCCTCCCGCACCCACGTTCCTGTAACCACAAACTTCTGTTGAACACTCTAACACTACATTCTTAAACCTACCCCATACATCTTCAACCCCATTGCCTATACTCTCACTAGCCCCTCTGTCCTCCAACAGTTGCGTTTATCTTACCCAAATTGCCTCCTCCTTTAGCTTATAAACGTTCACTTCTCTCCTACCTGCTGTTTCCATTTTCCTTGTATCCTATCTACCTTTTACTCTCACTGTTACTACAACTAAAAGTGACCTTGAAGTCTACCCAACAGTCTTTTATCTACCAATACGTAGTCCAACAAATTACCTGCATCATATCTTGTGTATGTGTGTGTGTATGTATGTATGTATGTATGTATATATATATATATATATATATATATATATATATATATATATATATATATATATATATATATATATATATATATATATGTGTGTGTGTGTGTGTTTGTGCGCGCGCGCAAAAAGATCACATTAAATAGGTGATATCACAATATGCAGAACATCCACCGTGAAAAGAATAGTGAACTTGCAAGCGCTTGGAATCTAGTCTACTTGACGAGATTACGTCTTATCATCAATATGAGATTACTATTAGCCTGCTAGCACACAATGTATAGTTGTGGTGGTGTGGTTACGGGTGACGGGAATACAAATATTATTCTGCTTCAGTCAAATTAAGTGTGCTAGCTTGTTCCATCTGTCTCAGTACAAACACTGATGTTTAACTGACACGAACACGTGTAAATATTTCCAATCAGTTAGGCAGCAGCCTAAAACTAAAAAAAAACAATAAGGCATTTTAAGAAAAATCCCCCTGTCCCACCAGTAGGTTACCTAAACTACAAATCTGTAAAATCGACAGAAAATTTCAAAGAAACAATATTTTCAAGAAATAATCATTACAAAGAAGTAAAAAAGCAAAGGCAGTAAAGACAGGTCACTAGTACACACGAACATGCACGCACAAACGAATGCATGCACACATGCTTGTATTAAAGTGCGCTCACACACGCTCACAAGCACAACACACACGCACGCACCAACGTATACATACGGAAGCATACAACACACAGCTTCAAGAGTAGATATGATAGGGCCCAAGAGGTCAGAATGAGTAATGTCGATCAAAGTAGTCTCTAGGAGGTGGGACCAGGAGCTGAGTTTCGACTCCCACAAACACGATTCCAATTGCAAAAAAATTACCAGGTGAGGGAACATCACAATCATCACGAAGCAAATCCAAGCACAGACAGACATACACACGATGATACACACTTGTATGAAACCAGGCAAGTGCTGTAAGGAAGAGAATGTAACACCAGTTCCAGCACCACCACCACCACCACCACCACCACCACCACTAACAGCACCACCA
The DNA here is from genome assembly GCF_038502225.1 of Cherax quadricarinatus. NCBI lineage: Eukaryota > Metazoa > Arthropoda > Malacostraca > Decapoda > Parastacidae > Cherax > Cherax quadricarinatus. The sequence continues at coordinate 18,696,207 of NC_091300.1, forward strand.
CCACCACTAACAGCACCACCACCACCACTAACAGTACCACCACTAATAGCACCACCACCACCACCACCAACAACAATACCACCACCACCACCACTAACAGCACCACCACCACCACTAACAGTACCACCACTAACAGCACCACCACCACCAATACCACCACCACTAACAGCACCACCACCACTAACAGCACCACCGCCACCACCACCACTAACAGCACCACCACCAACAATACCACCACCACCACCACTAACAGCACCACCACCAACAATACCACCACCACCACCACTAACAGCACCACCACCACCACCACTAACAGTACCACCACCACCACTAACAGTACCACCACCACCACCACTAACAGTACCACCACCACCACTAACACCACCACCACCACCACCACCACCACCACCACCACCACTAACAGTACCACCACCACCACCACCACCACTAACAGCACCACCACCACCACCAACAATACCACCACCACCACCACCACTAACAGCACCACCACCACCACCAGCACCACCATCACTAACAGTACCACCACTAACAGCACCACCACCACCACCACCACTAACAGCACCACCACCACCACCACCACCACTAACAGTACCACCACTAACAGCACCACCACCACTAACAGCACCACCACCACTAACAGTACCACCACTAACAGCACCACCACCACTAACAGTACCACCACCACCTCTAACAGCACCACCACCACTAACAGCACCACCACCACTAACAGCACCACCACTAACAGTACCACCACCACCACTAACAGCACCACCACCACCACCACTAACAGGACCACCACTACTAATAGTGCCACCACCACCACTAACAGCACCACCACCACCACCACCAACAATACCACCACCACCACCACTAACAGCACCACCACCACCACCACTAACAGTACCACCACTAACAGCACCACCACCACCACTAACAGTACCACCACCACTAACAGTACCACCACCACTAACAGCACCACCACCACCACAACAGCACCACCACCACCACCACCACTAACAGCACCACCACCACCACTAACAGTACCACCACCACCACCACTAACAGTACCACCACTACTAATAGTACCTACCACCACCACCACTAACAGCACCACCACCACCACTAACAGTACCACCACTAACAGCACCACCATCACCACTAACAGTACCACCACTACCAGTACCACCACCACCACTACTAATAGTACCACCACCACCACTAATAGTACCACCACCACTACTAACAGCACCACCACCACTAAGAGCACCACCACCACCACCACCACTAACAGTACCACCACCACCACTAACAGTACCACCACCACCACTAACAGTACCACCACCACCACTAACAGTATCACCACCACTACTAACAGTACCACACCACTAATAGTACCACCACCACCACCACTAACAGCACCACCACTAACAGTACCAGCACCAGCACCACTACCACTACTAACAGTACCATCACCACCACCTTTAACAGTACCACCACCATTAACAGTACCACCACCACTAACAGTACCGCCACCACCATCACTAACAGCACCACCACTAACAATACCACCACCACTAACAATACCACCACCACTACCATTAACAGCACCACCACCCCCACTAACAGCACCACCACTAACAGCGCCACCACCAGCACCACTAACAGTACCACCACTAACAGCACTATCACTAACAGTATCACCACTAACAGCACCACTACCTCTAACAGCACCACTACCCCCATTAAGAGCACCACCACTAACAGCATCACCACCACCACCAACAGCATCACCACCACCACTAACAGCACCAGCACCACTGCTAACAGTACCATCACCACCACTAACAGTAACACAATCACCATTAACAGTCCACTACCACCACCATTAACAGTACCATAACTACCACTAACAGAACCACCACCACAAACAGCACCACCACCACTACTAAGAGTCCCACCACCCCCACTAACAGCGTCACCATCACCACTAACAGCGCCACCACTAACAGCGTCACCATCACCACTAACAGCACCACCACTAACAGCGTCACCACCACCACTAACAGCGTCACCATCACCACTAACAGCGCCACCACTAACAGCGTCACCATCACCACTAACAGCACCACCACTAACAGCGTCACCACCACCACTAACAGCGCCACCACTAACAGCGTCACCATCACCACTAACAGCGTCACCATCACCACTAACAGCGTCACCACCACCACTAACAGCGTCACCATCACCACTAACAGCGCCACCACTAACAGCGTCACCATCACCACTAACAGCACCACCACTAACAGCGTCACCATCACCACTAACAGGACCACCACTAACAGCGTCACCATCACCACTAACAGCGCCACCACTCCCACTAATAGCAACTCAACCACCACTAACAGTACCACCATCACCACTAACAGCGCCACCCCCCTAACAGCACCACCACAAATAGCGCCATCACAACCACTAACAGTACCACCACCACCACTAACAGTACCACCAACACCACCAAGTTTTCTCACTGAGTGCCTGTTCATGCAAGCTGATGCTGTTAGCGGCCCACATAACCATCACAGCCTGGGTGATAGCTAAATGGCCCGGGTGATCCAGCTTCTCCTTGAAGACTTCTACAACTGTTCCGGCAATATTTCTGATATCTGCGGCAGTCAGGTTGAACAGTCTTGTTCCATGGATGTTGACACTTTTCTACCATTGTGCCTCTGGCGACTCTGCTTTTAGCCGGGCTAATTTTACACTTCTTCCTCTCTCTCTCACTCAAGTACTAGTTATGGCTGCTTGTCATATGAAAACCTGGCATTACAATATTTTCCAGGATAGGGACAGACTGAACTAAGACGACCAAGATCAGGGGGACACAGGTGGAAGTTGAAGGTACAGTGAAGCCACACTGATGTAAACTATAATTTTTCGCTTCAAGGTGGTCGAAAATGGAATGATCTGGAAGAGGCAATGGTGGGACCAAACTCGTATTAATACACAATTTTCAAGAGTAGATATGAAAATTCACAAGAGCCCAGAAATAGTGATGATGTTCAAAGTAGTTTAATAGGTAGGAGCTCGATCCCACACCAACGACACACACACACACACACACACACACACACACACACACACACACACACACACACACACACACACGAACACACACAAACACTCACGCCTCCTTCAGCCTCTCACGATAAGATCAATAACCAGGAGGAGAGGCTGTAACAGCCGCCTCAAGGTCATTACCTTCACACGTACCTTCGTGGAAAAATATAAGACCAGGATCAAAAAAAAAATTAATAGTGTCAAATAGTGGTGATCTGAGAGCAGCTGGACGAGGCTTCACTCAACTACAGTTCTGGGTATTATTGAAAAGTTCAGAGTTGAATCAGAACATTAATGATCACAATCATGAACATTAAAATGGTATGAAATACCGACAGATTGTTAGGTAAGACACAAATGCAACAGTTAGGTATCTTTATTTCGAAACGTTTCGCCTACACAAGTATCTTCTGCTTCTATCAACCTTTCTGTACTCGACTGAAGAAGCCTACTGTGTAGGCGAAACGTTTCGAAATAAAGATACCTAACTGTTGCATTTGTGTCTTACCTAACGATCACAATCATATTGCCAGAACGAAGGTAGAAGCTTTGAGGAGGGAACTGGATTATCTCCAGCAAGTACTGATCAGCCGGGATGTGATGGCTATATGGGCTGCTGTGGACTGCTACCAACAACAGTTTGGATGATCATGCTCTTAAGAGGGAGTGATGGTCTTAAGCCAGACCCCAGCTGACAGTGTAGAATCCTTGAAATAAGTCACATGAATATTGACATTAAATTCAGCCCACTGGCATGATAGTAACAAAGTGTAAGCCAGCTGCCTAGTTGACAACATAGCTGCCAGTCCCTGCCAGTCACCAGGGATAACCGCCCCCCTGCAGGGTCCTGCCAGTCACCAGGGATCACCGCCCCTGCAGGGTGCTGCCAGTCACCAGGGATCACCGCCCCTGCAGGGTGCTGCCAGTCACCAGGGATAACCGCCCCCTGCAGGGTCCTGCCAGTCACAGGGATCACCGTCCCCTGCAGGGTCCCTGCCAGTCACCAGGGATAACCGCCCCCTGCAGGGTCCTACCAGTCACCAGGGATCACCGCCCCTGCAGGGTGCTGCCAGTCACCAGGGATAACCGCCCCCTGCAGGGTCCTGCCAGTCACAGGGATCACCGTCCCCTGCAGGGTCCCTGCCAGTCACCAGGGATAACCGCCCCCTGCAGGGTCCTACCAGTCACCAGGGATTACCGCCCCCTGCAGGATCCCTGCCAGTCACCAGAGAACGCCACATCCCTGCAGTGTCCTGAGAGTCACCAGGGATCACCGCCCCCGGCAGGGTCCCTGCCAGTCACCAGGGATCACCGCCCCCTGCAGGGTCCTGCCAGTCATCAGGGATCACCTCTCCCCTGCAGGGTCCCTGCCAGTCATCAGGAATCACCGCCCCCTGCAGGGCCCTGCCAGTCATCATGGATCACCGCCCCCTGCAATGTCCCTGCCAGTCATCAGGGATCACCGCTCCCCTGCAGGGTCCCTGCCAGTCATCACGGATCACCGCCCCCTGCAATGTCCCTGCCACTCACCAGGGATCACCGCCCCCTGCAGGGTCCTGCCAGTCATCAGGGATCACCGCTCCCCTGCAGGGTCCCTGACAGTCATCATGGATCACCGCCCCCTGCAATGTCCCTGCCAGCCACCAGGGATCACCGCCCCCTGCAGGGTCCTGCCAGTCATCAGGGATCACCGCTCCCCTGCAGGGTCCCTGACAGTCATCACGGATCGCCGCCCCCTGCAATGTCCCTGCCAGCCACCAGGGATCACCGCCCCCTACAGGATCCCTGCCAGTCATCACGGATCACCGCCCCTACAATGTCCCTGGCAGTCACCAGGGATCACCGCTCCCCTGCAGGGTCCCTGCCAGTCATCACGGATCACCGCCCCTACAATGTCCCTGGCAGTCACCAGGGATCACCGCTCCCCTGCAGGGTCCCTGCCAGTCATCACGGATCACCGCCCCTACAATGTCCCTGGCAGTCACCAGGGATCACCGCCCCCTACAGGGTCCCTGCCAGTCATCACGGATCACCGCCCCTACAACGTCCCTGGCAGTCACCAGGGATCACCGCTCCCCTGCAGGGTCCCTGCCAGTCATCACGGATCACCGCCCCTACAATGTCCCTGGCAGTCACCAGGGATCACCGCTCCCCTACAGGGTCCCTGGCAGTCATCAGGGATCACCGCCCCTACAATGTCCCTGGCAGTCATCAGGGATCACCGCTCCCCTACAGGGTCCCTGCCAGTCATCACGGATCACCGCCCCTACAATGTCCCTGGCAGTCACCAGGGATCACCGCCCCCCTACAGGATCCCTGCCAGTCATCACGGATCACCGCCCCTACAATGTCCCTGGCAGTCACCAGGGATCACCGCCCCCCTACAGGATCCCTGCCAGTCATCACGGATCACCGCCCCTACAATGTCCCTGGCAGTCACCAGGGATCACCGCCCCCCTACAGGATCCCTGCCAGTCATCACGGATCACCGCCCCTACAATGTCCCTGGCAGTCACCAGGGATCACCGCCCCCTGCAGGGTCCCTGCCAGTCATCAGGGATCACCGCCCCTACAATGTCCCTGGCAGTCACCAGGGATCACCGCCCCCTGCAGGGTCCCTGCCAGTCATCACGGATCACCGCCCCTACAATGTCCCTGGCAGTCACCAGGGATCACCGCCCCCCTACAGGATCCCTGCCAGTCATCACGGATCACCGCCCCTACAATGTCCCTGGCAGTCACCAGGGATCACCGCCCCCTGCAGGGTCCCTGCCAGTCATCAGGGATCACCGCCCCTACAATGTCCCTGGCAGTCACCAGGGATCACCGCCCCCTGCAGGGTCCCTGCCAGTCATCACGGATCACCGCCCCTACAATGTCCCTGGCAGTCACCAGGGATCACCGCCCCCCTACAGGATCCCTGCCAGTCATCATGGATCACCGCCCCTACAATGTCCCTGGCAGTCACCAGGGATCACCGCCCCCTGCAGGGTCCCTGCCAGTCATCAGGGATCACCGCCCCTATAATGTCCCTGGCAGTCACCAGGGATCACCGCCCCCTGCAGGGTCCCTGCCAGTCATCACGGATCACCGCCCCTACAATGTCCCTGGCAGTCACCAGGGATCACCGCCCCCCTACAGGATCCCTGCCAGTCATCACGGATCACCGCCCCTACAATGTCCCTGGCAGTCACCAGGGATCACCGCCCCCTGCAGGGTCCCTGCCAGTCATCAGGGATCACCGCCCCTACAATGTCCCTGGCAGTCACCAGGGATCACCGCCCCCTGCAGGGTCCCTGCCAGTCATCAGGGATCACCGCCCCTACAATGTCCGTGGCAGTCACCAGGGATCACCGCCCCCCTACAGGGTCCCTGGCAGTCACCAGGGATCACCGCCCCTACAATGTCCCTGGCAGTCATCACGGATCACCGCCCCTACAATGTCCCTGGCAGTCACCAGGGATCACCGCCCCTACAATGTCCCTGGCAGTCACCAGGGATCACCGCCCCTTACAGGGTCCCTGCCAGTCATCACGGATCACCGCCCCTACAATGTCCCTGGCAGTCACCAGGGATCACCGCCCCTACAATGTCCCTGGCAGTCACCAGGGATCACCGGGATCACCGCCCCTACAATGTCCCTGGCAGTCACCAGGGATCACCGCCCCTACAATGTCCCTGGCAGTCACCAGGGATCACCGCCCCTACAATGTCCCTGGCAGTCACCAGGGATCACCGCCCCTACAATGTCCCTGGCAGTCACCAGGGATCACCGCCCCTACAATGTCCCTGGCAGTCACCAGGGATCACCGCCCCTACAATGTCCCTGGCAGTCACCAGGGATCACCGCCCCTACAATGTCCCTGGCAGTCACCAGGGATCACCGCCCCTACAATGTCCCTGGCAGTCACCAGGGATCACCGCCCCTACAATGTCCCTGGCAGTCACCAGGGATCACCGCCCCTACAATGTCCCTGGCAGTCACCAGGGATCACCGCCCCTACAATGTCCCTGGCAGTCACCAGGGATCACCGCCCCTACAATGTCCCTGGCAGTCACCAGGGATCACCGCCCCTACAATGTCCCTGGCAGTCACCAGGGATCACCGCCCCTACAATGTCCCTGGCAGTCACCAGGGATCACCGCCCCTACAATGTCCCTGGCAGTCACCAGGGATCACCGCCCCTACAATGTCCCTGGCAGTCACCAGGGATCACCGCCCCTACAATGTCCCTGCCAGCCACCAGGGATCACCGCCCCCTGCAGGGTCCCTGGCAGTCACCAGGGATCACCGCCCCTACAATGTCCCTGGCAGTCACCAGGGATCACCGCCCCCCTACAGGATCCCTGCCAGTCATCACGGATCACCGCCCCTACAATGTCCCTGGCAGTCACCAGGGATCACCGCCCCCTGCAGGGTCCCTGCCAGTCATCAGGGATCACCGCCCCTACAATGTCCCTGGCAGTCACCAGGGATCACCGCCCCCTGCAGGGTCCCTGCCAGTCATCACGGATCACCGCCCCTACAATGTCCCTGGCAGTCACCAGGGATCACCGCCCCCCTACAGGATCCCTGCCAGTCATCAGGGATCACCGCCCCTACAATGTCCCTGGCAGTCACCAGGGATCACCGCCCCCTGCAGGGTCCCTGCCAGTCATCAGGGATCACCGCCCCTACAATGTCCCTGGCAGTCACCAGGGATCACCGCCCCCTGCAGGGTCCCTGCCAGTCATCACGGATCACCGCCCCTACAATGTCCCTGGCAGTCACCAGGGATCACCGCCCCCCTACAGGATCCCTGCCAGTCATCACGGATCACCGCCCCTACAATGTCCCTGGCAGTCACCAGGGATCACCGCCCCCTGCAGGGTCCCTGCCAGTCATCAGGGATCACCGCCCCTACAATGTCCCTGGCAGTCACCAGGGATCACCGCCCCCTGCAGGGTCCCTGCCAGTCATCAGGGATCACCGCCCCTACAATGTCCCTGGCAGTCACCAGGGATCACCGCCCCCCTACAGGGTCCCTGGCAGTCACCAGGGATCACCGCCCCTACAATGTCCCTGGCAGTCATCACGGATCACCGCCCCTACAATGTCCCTGGCAGTCACCAGGGATCACCGCCCCTACAATGTCCCTGGCAGTCACCAGGGATCACCGCCCCCTACAGGGTCCCTGCCAGTCATCACGGATCACCGCCCCTACAATGTCCCTGGCAGTCACCAGGGATCACCGCCCCTACAATGTCCCTGGCAGTCACCAGGGATCACCGCCCCTACAATGTCCCTGGCAGTCACCAGGGATCACCGCCCCTACAATGTCCCTGGCAGTCACCAGGGATCACCGCCCCTACAATGTCCCTGGCAGTCACCAGGGATCACCGCCCCTACAATGTCCCTGGCAGTCACCAGGGATCACCGCCCCTACAATGTCCCTGGCAGTCACCAGGGATCACCGCCCCTACAATGTCCCTGGCAGTCACCAGGGATCACCGCCCCTACAATGTCCCTGGCAGTCACCAGGGATCACCGCCCCTACAATGTCCCTGGCAGTCACCAGGGATCACCGCCCCTACAATGTCCCTGGCAGTCACCAGGGATCACCGCCCCTACAATGTCCCTGGCAGTCACCAGGGATCACCGCCCCTACAATGTCCCTGGCAGTCACCAGGGATCACCGCCCCTACAATGTCCCTGGCAGTCACCAGGGATCACCGCCCCTACAATGTCCCTGGCAGTCACCAGGGATCACCGCCCCTACAATGTCCCTGGCAGTCACCAGGGATCACCGCCCCTACAATGTCCCTGGCAGTCACCAGGGATCACCGCCCCTACAATGTCCCTGGCAGTCACCAGGGATCACCGCCCCTACAATGTCCCTGGCAGTCACCAGGGATCACCGCCCCTACAATGTCCCTGGCAGTCACCAGGGATCACCGCCCCTACAATGTCCCTGGCAGTCACCAGGGATCACCGCCCCTACAATGTCCCTGGCAGTCACCAGGGATCACCGCCCCTACAATGTCCCTGCCAGCCACCAGGGATCACCGCCCCCTACAGGGTCCCTGGCAGTCACCAGGGATCACCGCCCCTACAATGTCCCTGGCAGTCACCAGGGATCACCGCCCCTACAATGTCCCTGGCAGTCACCAGGGATCACCGCCCCTACAATGTCCCTGGCAGTCACCAGGGATCACCGCCCCTACAATGTCCCTGGCAGTCACCAGGGATCACCGCCCCTACAATGTCCCTGGCAGTCACCAGGGATCACCGCCCCTACAATGTCCCTGGCAGTCACCAGGGATCACCGCCCCTACAATGTCCCTGGCAGTCACCAGGGATCACCGCCCCTACAATGTCCCTGGCAGTCACCAGGGATCACCGCCCCTACAATGTCCCTGCCAGCCACCAGGGATCACCGCCCCCTACAGGGTCCCTGGCAGTCACCAGGGATCACCGCCCCTACAATGTCCCTGGCAGTCACCAGGGATCACCGCCCCTACAATGTCCCTGGCAGTCACCAGGGATCACCGCCCCTACAATGTCCCTGGCAGTCACCAGGGATCACCGCCCCTACAATGTCCCTGGCAGTCACCAGGGATCACCGCCCCTACAATGTCCCTGGCAGTCACCAGGGATCACCGCCCCTACAATGTCCCTGGCAGCCACCAGGGATCACCGCCCCCTACAGGGTCCCTGGCAGTCACCAGGGATCACCGCCCCCTACAGGGTCCCTGGCAGTCACCAGGGATCACCGCCCCCTACAGGGTCCCTGGCAGTCACCAGGGATCACCGCCCTCCTGTCTTCAGGGGTCTAGTCTCATCACTTAACAAAACTTTCATCACACTTCACCAGAGATACAAAATTTGCTTCTTCAGCTTCTCCTCCTCCTCTTGTGTTTGTTCTTTTGTTAGCTTGCTGGCCTCCATAATGCTGGCAAGTGCCGGCGGTGGCGACGGGTGGCGGCGGCGGCGGCGGTGAGGGTGAAGGCGGTGAAGGCGGCGGTGGCGGCGGTGAGGGTGAAGGCGGTGAAGGCGGCGGTGGCGGCGGTGAGGGTGAAGGCGGTGAAGGCGGCGGTAGTATTGGAAGAACGAGAGAGGCTGGGAGCTGCCATCGCACTCCCTGGATCACAGAGTGAGGGAGGACCCGTTATACTCCCTTGATCACAGTGTGAGGCAGGACCCACTATCCTGCAGCCATTACACTCCTATATCAGAGTGTGAGGGAGGCAGCAGCCATTACACTCCTGCATCAGTGTGAGGGAGGTAGCAGCCATTACACTCCTGCATCAGTGTGAGGGAGGTAGCAGCCATTACACTCCTGCATCAGTGTGAGGGAGGTAGCAGCCATTACACTCCTGCATCAGTGTGAGGGAGGTAGCAGCCATTACACTCCTGCATCAGTGTGAGGGAGGTAGCAGCCATTACACTCCTATATCAGAGTGTGAGGGAGGCAGCAGCCATTACACTCCTGCATCATTGTGAGGGAGGCAGCAGCCATTACACTCCTGCATCATTGTGAGGGAGGTAGCAGCCATTACACTCCTATATCAGAGTGTGAGGGAGGCAGCAGCCATTACACTCCTGCATCAGTGTGAGGGAGGTAGCAGCCATTACACTCCTATATCAGAGTGTGAGGGAGGCAGCAGCCATTACACTCCTGCATCAGTGTGAGGGAGGTAGCAGCCATTACACTCCTGCATCAGTGTGAGGGAGGTAGCAGCCATTACACTCCTGCATCAGTGTGAGGGAGGTAGCAGCCATTACACTCCTGCATCAGTGTGAGGGAGGTAGCAGCCATTACACTCCTGCATCAGTGTGAGGGAGGTAGCAGCCATTACACTCCTCAGTAGCAGCCATTACACTCCTGCATCAGTGTGAGGGAGGTAGCAGCCATTACACTCCTGCATCAGTGTGAGGGAGGCAGCAGCCATTACACTCCTGCATCAGTGTGAGGGAGGTAGCAGCCATTACACTCCTGCATCAGTGTGAGGGAGGTAGCAGCCATTACACTCCTGCATCAGTGTGAGGGAGGTAGCAGCCATTACACTCCTGCATCAGCGTGAGGGAGGTAGCAGCCATTACACTCCTGCATCAGTGTGAGGGAGGTAGCAGCCATTACACTCCCGCATCAGTGTGAGGGAGGTAGCAGCCATTACACTCCTGCATCAGTGTGAGGGAGGTAGCAGCCATTACACTCCTGCATCAGCGTGAGGGAGGCAGCAGCCATTACACTCCTGCATCAGTGTGAGGGAGGTAGCAGCCATTACACTCCTGCATCAGTGTGAGGGAGATAGCAGCCATTACACTCCTGCATCAGTGTGAGGGAGGTAGCAGCCATTACACTCCTGCATCAGCGTGAGGGAGGTAGCAGCCATTACACTCCTGCATCAGTGTGAGGGAGGCAGCAGCCATTACACTCCTGCATCAGTGTGAGGGAGGTAGCAGCCATTACACTCCCGCATCAGTGTGAGGGAGGTAGCAGCCATTACACTCCTGCATCAGTGTGAGGGAGGCAGCAGCCATTACACTCCTGCATCAGTGTGAGGGAGGTAGCAGCCATTACACTCCTGCATCAGTGTGAGGGAGGTAGCAGCCATTACACTCCTGCATCAGTGTGAGGGAGGTAGCAGCCATTACACTCCTGCATCAGCGTGAGGGAGGTAGCAGCCATTACACTCCTGCATCAGCGTGAGGGAGGTAGCAGCCATTACACTCCCGCATCAGTGTGAGGGAGGTAGCAGCCATTACACTCCTGCATCAGTGTGAGGGAGGTAGCAGCCATTACACTCCTGCATCAGCGTGAGGGAGGCAGCAGCCATTACACTCCTGCATCAGTGTGAGGGAGGTAGCAGCCATTACACTCCTGCATCAGTGTGAGGGAGGTAGCAGCCATTACACTCCTGCATCAGTGTGAGGGAGGTAGCAGCCATTACACTCCTGCATCAGCGTGAGGGAGGTAGCAGCCATTACACTCCTGCATCAGTGTGAGGGAGGCAGCAGCCATTACACTCCTGCATCAGTGTGAGGGAGGTTACACTCCTGCATCAGTGTGAGGGAGGTAGCAGCCATTACACTCCCGCATCAGTGTGAGGGAGGTAGCAGCCATTACACTCCTGCATCAGTGTGAGGGAGGCAGCAGCCATTACACTCCTGCATCAGTGTGAGGGAGGTAGCAGCCATTACACTCCTGCATCAGTGTGAGGGAGGTAGCAGCCATTACACTCCTGCATCAGTGTGAGGGAGGTAGCAGCCATTACACTCCTGCATCAGTGTGAGGGAGGTAGCAGCCATTACACTCCTGCATCAGTGTGAGGGAGGTAGCAGCCATTACACTCCTGCATCAGCGTGAGGGAGGTAGCAGCCATTACACTCCTGCATCAGTGTGAGGGAGGTAGCAGCCATTGCACTCCTGCATCAGTGTGAGGGAGGTAGCAGCCATTACACTCCTGCATCAGTGTGAGGGAGGTAGCAGCCATTACACTCCTGCATCATTGTGAGGGAGGTAGCAGCCATTACACTCCTATATCAGAGTGTGAGGGAGGCAGCAGCCATTACACTCCTGCATCAGTGTGAGGGAGGTAGCAGCCATTACACTCCTATATCAGAGTGTGAGGGAGGCAGCAGCCATTACACTCCTGCATCAGTGTGAGGGAGGTAGCAGCCATTACACTCCTGCATCAGTGTGAGGGAGGTAGCAGCCATTACACTCCTGCATCAGTGTGAGGGAGGTAGCAGCCATTACACTCCTGCATCAGTGTGAGGGAGGTAGCAGCCATTACACTCCTGCATCAGTGTGAGGGAGGCAGCAGCCATTACACTCCTGCATCAGTGTGAGGGAGGTAGCAGCCATTACACTCCTGCATCAGTGTGAGGGAGGTAGCAGCCATTACACTCCTGCATCAGTGTGAGGGAGGTAGCAGCCATTACACTCCTGCATCAGCGTGAGGGAGGTAGCAGCCATTACACTCCTGCATCAGTGTGAGGGAGGTAGCAGCCATTACACTCCTGCATCAGCGTGAGGGAGGTAGCAGCCATTACACTCCTGCATCAGTGTGAGGGAGGTAGCAGCCATTGCACTCCTGCATCAGTGTGAGGGAGGTAGCAGCCATTACACTCCTGCATCAGTGTGAGGGAGGTAGCAGCCATTACACTCCTGCATCAGCGTGAGGGAGGTAGCAGCCATTACACTCCTGCATAAGTGTGAGGGAGGTAGCAGCCATTACACTCCTGCATCAGTGTGAGGGAGGTAGCAGCCATTACACTCCTGCATCAGTGTGAGGGAGGTAGCAGCCATTACACTCCTGCATCAGTGTGAGGGAGGTAGCAGCCATTACACTCCTGCATCAGCGTGAGGGAGGTAGCAGCCATTACACTCCTGCATCAGTGTGAGGGAGGTAGCAGCCATTACACTCCTGCATCAGCGTGAGGGAGGTAGCAGCCATTACACTCCTGCATCAGTGTGAGGGAGGCAGCAGCCATTACACTCCTGCATCAGTGTGAGGGAGGTAGCAGCCATTACACTCCCGCATCAGTGTGAGGGAGGTAGCAGCCATTACACTCCTGCATCAGTGTGAGGGAGGCAGCAGCCATTACACTCCTGCATCAGTGTGAGGGAGGTAGCAGCCATTACACTCCTGCATCAGTGTGAGGGAGGTAGCAGCCATTACACTCCTGCATCAGTGTGAGGGAGGTAGCAGCCATTACACTCCTGCATCAGTGTGAGGGAGGTAGCAGCCATTACACTCCTGCATCAGTGTGAGGGAGGTAGCAGCCATTACACTCCTGCATCAGCGTGAGGGAGGTAGCAGCCATTACACTCCTGCATCAGTGTGAGGGAGGTAGCAGCCATTGCACTCCTGCATCAGTGTGAGGGAGGTAGCAGCCATTACACTCCTGCATCAGTGTGAGGGAGGTAGCAGCCATTACACTCCTGCATCATTGTGAGGGAGGTAGCAGCCATTACACTCCTATATCAGAGTGTGAGGGAGGCAGCAGCCATTACACTCCTGCATCAGTGTGAGGGAGGTAGCAGCCATTACACTCCTATATCAGAGTGTGAGGGAGGCAGCAGCCATTACACTCCTGCATCAGTGTGAGGGAGGTAGCAGCCATTACACTCCTGCATCAGTGTGAGGGAGGTAGCAGCCATTACACTCCTGCATCAGTGTGAGGGAGGTAGCAGCCATTACACTCCTGCATCAGTGTGAGGGAGGTAGCAGCCATTACACTCCTGCATCAGTGTGAGGGAGGTAGCAGCCATTACACTCCTGCATCAGTGTGAGGGAGGCAGCAGCCATTACACTCCTGCATCAGTGTGAGGGAGGTAGCAGCCATTACACTCCTGCATCAGTGTGAGGGAGGTAGCAGCCATTACACTCCTGCATCAGTGTGAGGGAGGTAGCAGCCATTACACTCCTGCATCAGCGTGAGGGAGGTAGCAGCCATTACACTCCTGCATCAGTGTGAGGGAGGTAGCAGCCATTACACTCCTGCATCAGCGTGAGGGAGGTAGCAGCCATTACACTCCTGCATCAGTGTGAGGGAGGTAGCAGCCATTGCACTCCTGCATCAGTGTGAGGGAGGTAGCAGCCATTACACTCCTGCATCAGTGTGAGGGAGGTAGCAGCCATTACACTCCTGCATCAGCGTGAGGGAGGTAGCAGCCATTACACTCCTGCATCAGTGTGAGGGAGGTAGCAGCCATTACACTCCTGCATCAGTGTGAGGGAGGTAGCAGCCATTACACTCCTGCATCAGTGTGAGGGAGGTAGCAGCCATTACACTCCTGCATCAGTGTGAGGGAGGTAGCAGCCATTACACTCCTGCATCAGCGTGAGGGAGGTAGCAGCCATTACACTCCTGCATCAGTGTGAGGGAGGTAGCAGCCATTACACTCCTGCATCAGCGTGAGGGAGGTAGCATCCATTACACTCCTGCATCAGTGTGAGGGAGGTAGCATCCATTACACTCCTGCATCAGTGTGAGGGAGGTAGCATCCATTACACTCCTGCATCACACAATACACCCTCCACTTACAGTGTGAGCATTAACTTTGAGTCTTCACAAAGGCCAACACAAACAGTAATGGAGCTCCACAAGACGCTACCAAATATCCTTGATCTCTCAACAGCAGCAGCAGCAGCAGCAGTAAAAGCAAAACAAGGAAAAGTCGCTAGTTACAGGAAGTTATGCGAGATAATCAGCTTGCAGAAAGGGAAGGTAAGAGTACTAAGGAAGGATGAGGGGAGGTAGGGAGGGAAGAGAGTGGGGAAAAGTAAAGGTAGGGAGGAAGCAAGGGAGATGGGTGATTCCTGAAAGAGATGAGAGGCAGAGTTATTAAGGAGTACCTTCACATGAATCAACGAAAATACAGAGAAACGGAGGATAGGATTCACCTGCCTGATGTCGATTCCGGTAGTCATCGCCTCGGTGGCTTGGTCCCAGACCAGACATCCTCATAGTCAGGTTGTTGGTGCTACCAGCACGTAGTCCAGTCTACGCATTGTGGCACAGCTGATCATAAACTACTTTGATGAACTTATCAATTCCCTTTTGAAGACATCTAGGGGGTCTGTTGACAGTTCCCCTCGTATAAGAGGAAGGCGTTGAAAAGTCTTAATCCTTTACTGTTATAGAGTTGTCTTAGTGTACTCAGTACATCCATGCTTTTCACTGGGGTACAGCATTTTGCACAGAGCCTCTTGTTTTCGTTGGGAGTAATTTTAGTGTGCAGATTTGAAACCAATTCCTCAAGAATTTTTCAAGTGTATTTTATAATGTACCTTTCTTATTCGCGTTCCAGAAGTACAGCTCAAGGGGCTTAGTGTGTTACCAAAAATTTATTCAGGCAGTGAAAGTTCTCTGTACATTCTCCAGATATGCAATTTCACCTGTCTTGTAAGGAGCTGTTAGCGTACACCAATATTCCGGTCTAAGCAGCCTTAAAGAGCATCACTAGCTAAGCATCTATGCCTTTCATTTTCTTTATGTTTGCAACAACACTTCTGTAATTCATGACTGTAAGATCTTTTCATTTTGTAACTCAGCGAGTTGTAAGAAATGTCCCTAGATACACTACAGGGAGGAACTCAGTCACATACTCTTTAATGTTCTGATTAATGCTCTCCTAAATGTTCTACCTACCTCATCTAAACATATAGGGATAACCTATGCTGATGACATCACGATCCACACAACAGGGCATCAGACGATGTGTACCATTCTTAACGAGGTTCAAGTAATTTGAAATAGACTAGGCCTCGTCATATCTTCATCCAAAACAAAGATACTGATAAGTAAACATCCCCCACCCAGGAGGCCTGGTCACAGACCGACCCGCGGGGGCACTGACCCCCCCGAAACCCTCTCCAGGTATACTCCATGTATACCCATCCGTTTCCGGGATGGGATGAAAACATCAGCTACGTTAAATCTTACAGACATTTTCATTAGACGTACCTTTTCATAAATAAATCCATCATACCACAACTAAATCAATCCTGGGAACTAGTGGGGTGCGAACCCGTGACAAATGACTCCTGAAACTCACATAGGCCAGTGCGCTAACCACTCGGCCAACTGGCCTGGCACTGGTCTGCGAATTTTAGGAGTCATCTGCCATGGGTTCAAATCCCCACCCGTTCCCTGATTGGTTTGCAATCGTGTAATTACAATTTCGTGAGTCACGACTAAATAAGAAACACAAAGATAGGTTAAATGCTCTCAAAGCTGTTGCTGCTACAACACCAACTATGGTGCTAATGTTGCTGCTACAACACCAACTATGACGATAATGTTGCTGCTACAACACCAACTATGGTGCTAATGTTGCTGCTACAACACCAACTATGACGATAATGTTGCTGCTACAACACCAACTATGGTGCTAATGTTGCTGCTACAACACCAACTATGGTGCTAATGTTGCTGCTACAACACCAACTATGACGATAATGTTGCTGCTACAACACCAACTATGACGATAATGTTGCTGCTACAACACCAACTATGGTGCTAATGTTGCTGCTACAACACCAACTATGGTGATAATGTTGCTGCTACAACACCAACTATGGTGATAATGTTGCTGCTACAACACCAACTATGGTGATAATGTTGCTGCTACAACACCAACTATGACGATAATGTTGCTGCTACATCAATTATGGTGCTAATGTTGCTGGCTACAACACCAACTATGGTGCTAATGTTACTGCTACAACACCAACTATGATGATAATGTTGCTGCTACAACACCAACTATGGTGATAATGTTGCTGCTACAACACCAACTATGGTGCTAATGTTACTGCTACAACACCAACTATGACGATAATGTTGCTGCTACAACACCAACTATGGTGCTAATGTTGCTGCTACAACACCAACTATGGTGCTAATGTTGCTGCTACAACACCAACTATGGTGATAATGTTGCTGCTACAACACCAACTATGGTGCTAATGTTGCTGCTACAACACCAACTATGGTGATAATGTTGCTGCTACAACACCAACTATGGTGCTAATGTTGCTGCTACAACACCAACTATGGTGCTAATGTTGCTGCTACAACACCAACTATGACGATAATGTTGCTGCTACAACACCAACTATGACGATAATGTTGCTGCTACAACACCAACTATGGTGCTAATGTTGCTGCTACAACACCAACTATGACGATAATGTTGCTGCTACAACACCAACTATGACGATAATGTTGCTGCTACAACACCAACTATGACGATAATGTTGATGCTACAACACCAACTATGGTGCTAATGTTGCTGCTACAACACCAACTATGGTGATAATGTTGCTGCTACAACACCAACTATGACGATAATGTTGCTGCTACAACACCAACTATGGTGCTAATGTTGCTGCTACAACACCAACTATGGTGCTAATGTTGCTGCTACAACACCAACTATGACGATAATGTTGCTGCTACAACACCAACTATGACGATAATGTTGCTGCTACAACACCAACTATGACGATAATGTTGCTGCTACAACACCAACTATGACGATAATGTTGATGCTACAACACCAACTATGGTGCTAATGTTGCTGCTACAACACCAACTATGGTGATAATGTTGCTGCTACAACACCAACTATGACGATAATGTTGCTGCTACAACACCAACTATGGTGATAATGTTGCTGCTACAACACCAACTATGGTGATAATGTTGCTGCTACAACACCAACTATGACGATAATGTTGCTGCTACAACACCAACTATGACGATAATGTTGCTGCTACAACACCAACTATGACGATAATGTTGCTGCTACAACACCAACTATGACGATAATGTTGCTGCTACAACACCAACTATGACGATAATGTTGATGCTACAACACCAACTATGACGATAATGTTGCTGCTACAACACCAACTATGACGATAATGTTGCTGCTACAACACCAACTATGACGATAATGTTGCTGCTACAACACCAACTATGACGATAATGTTGATGCTACAACACCAACTATGGTGCTAATGTTGCTGCTACAACACCAACTATGGTGATAATGTTGCTGCTACAACACCAACTATGACGATAATGTTGCTGCTACAACACCAACTATGGTGCTAATGTTGCTGCTACAACACCAACTATGGTGCTAATGTTGCTGCTACAACACCAACTATGGTGATAATGTTGCTGCTACAACACCAACTATGGTGCTAATGTTGCTGCTACAACACCAACTATGGTGATAATGTTGCTGCTACAACACCAACTATGGTGCTAATGTTGCTGCTACAACACCAACTATGGTGCTAATGTTGCTGCTACAACACCAACTATGACGATAATGTTGCTGCTACAACACCAACTATGACGATAATGTTGCTGCTACAACACCAACTATGGTGCTAATGTTGCTGCTACAACACCAACTATGACGATAATGTTGCTGCTACAACACCAACTATGACGATAATGTTGATGCTACAACACCAACTATGGTGCTAATGTTGCTGCTACAACACCAACTATGGTGCTAATGTTGCTGCTACAACACCAACTATGGTGATAATGTTGCTGCTACAACACCAACTATGATGACAATGTTGCTGCTACAACACCAACTATGACGATAATGTTGCTGCTACAACACCAACTATGATGACAATGTTGCTGCTACAACACCAACTATGATGACAATGTTGCTGCTACAACACCAACTATGATGACAATGTTGCTGCTACAACACCAACTATGACGATAATGTTGCTGCTACAACACCAACTATGATGATAATGTTGCTGCTACAACACCAACTATGACGATAATGTTGCTGCTACAACACCAACTATGGCGATAATGTTGCTGCTACAACACCAACTATGGTGCTAATGTTGCTGCTACAACACCAACTATGGTGCTAATGTTGCTGCTACAACACCAACTATGGTGCTAATGTTGCTGCTACAACACCAACTATGGCGATAATGTTGCTGCTACAACACCAACTATGGTGCTAATGTTGCTGCTACATCAATTATGGTGCTAATGTTGCTGGCTACAACACCAACTATGGTGCTAATGTTGCTGCTACAACACCAACTATGGTGCTAATGTTGCTGCTACATCAATTATGGTGCTAATGTTGCTGCTACAACACCAACTATGATGATAATGTTGCTGCTACAACACCAACTATGATGATAATGTTGCTGCTACAACACCAACTATGACGATAATGTTGCTGGTACAACACCAACTATGGTGCTAATGTTGCTGCTACAACACCAACTATGATGATAATGTTGCTGGCTACAACACCAACTATGGTGCTAATGTTGCTGCTACAACACCAACTATGGTGCTAATGTTGCTGCTACATCAATTATGGTGCTAATGTTGCTGGCTACAACACCAACTATGGTGCTAATGTTACTGCTACAACACCAACTATGGCGATAATGTTGCTGCTACAACACCAACTATGGTGCTAATGTTGCTGCTACAACACCAACTATGGTGCTAATGTTGCTGCTACAACACCAACTATGGCGATAATGTTGCTGCTATAACACCAACTATGGTGCTAATGTTGCTGCTACAACACCAACTATGGTGCTAATGTTGCTGCTACAACACCAACTATGACGATAATGTTGCTGCTACAACACCAACTATGGTGCTAATGTTGCTGCTACAACACCAACTATGATGATAATGTTGCTGCTACAACACCAACTATGACGATAATGTTGCTGCTACAACACCAACTATGATGATAATGTTGCTGCTACAACACCAACTATGACGATAATGTTGCTGCTACAACACCAACTATGGTGCTAATGTTGCTGCTACAACACCAACTATGGTGCTAATGTTGCTGCTACAACACCAACTATGGTGCTAATGTTGCTGCTACAACACCAACTATGGTGCTAATGTTGCTGCTACAACACCAACTATGATGATAATGTTGCTGCTACAACACCAACTATGGTGCTAATGTTGCTGCTACAACACCAACTATGATGATAATGTTGCTGCTACAACACCAACTATGGTGCTAATGTTGCTGCTACAACACCAACTATGGTGCTAATGTTGCTGCTACAACACCAACTATGGTGCTAATGTTGCTGCTACAACACCAACTATGGTGCTAATGTTGCTGCTACAACACCAACTATGGTGCTAATGTTGCTGCTACAACACCAACTATGACGATAATGTTGCTGCTACAACACCAACTATGGTGCTAATGTTGCTGCTACAACACCAACTATGGTGCTAATGTTGCTGCTACAACACCAACTATGACGATAATGTTGCTGCTACAACACCAACTATGGTGCTAATGTTGATGCTACAACACCAACTATGGCGATAATGTTGCTGCTACAACACCAACTATGATGATAATGTTGATGCTACAACACCAACTATGGTGATAATGTTGCTGCTACAACACCAACTATGGTGATAATGTTGCTGCTACAACAACAACTATGGTGATAATGTTGCTGCTACAACACCAACTATGGCGATAATGTTGCTGCTACAACACCAACTATGACGATAATGTTGCTGCTACAACACCAACTATGGTGATAATGTTGCTGCTACAACACCAACTATGGCGATAATGTTGATGCTACAACACCAACTATGGCGATAATGTTGATGCTACAACAACAACTATGGCGATAATGTTGATGCTACAACACCAACTATGACGATAATGTTGCTGCTACAATACAAACTATGGTGATAATGTTGCTGGCTCTAAAACCAACTATGGTGATAATGTTTCTGGCTCTAAAACCAACTATGGTGATAATGTTGCTGGCTCTAAAACCAACTATGGTGATAATGTTGCTGGCTCTAAAACCAACTATGGTGATAATGTTGCTGGCTCTAAAACCAACTATGGTGCTAATGTGAGAATGATGTACACTGCCTATGTTAGATCCTTAATTGATTATGCTGCGCCCACGTTAATATTAGCTAAAGAAAAGTTCTCTCCTCCCCTTGGAGCTAATGCAAACTGAAGCCCTCAGAATTATTCTTGGCTGTCCTAAATCTACCAAGGAAGGAGTTTGATGTTTCTAGTATCAGTGATAGGATTATTGAGATTAACACTGTACTTTGGTATTATAATGTTAAGAAATGAACTAGGCACTGGCACTACGAATCTTACAAAAAGTCTAGAAGGAAATACACACAGATTTCAATGGTTATGAAAACATGCAATTATATTAAATTTTATAACTTGCATCTACTACTTTGCTATAGACATTAAGAGCATTTCACCCCTCTATGGAAGATGTGTTCATTTAATATCACATACCTGCAAGCCTCTCCCAAGAAGATCATCACTAGTAATCCCTTCCTTAAATCACTTGCAAAAGTAACTGCTCTAGAAGAATTCTCGCTTAATTGCTAGTAATAATTTATCACAAGTTATATAGACATTGATGGATCTAAGCACGAGTCTACTGGCAGGGCTGTATCTGCTCCTGTTGCCACCTCCCTAGTTAAGAAAGATAGGAACTATGTGGAGTTAGGTATAAGAATTAACAACTAGGCGTCTACACTGCAAAATGAATTATTTGCCATCCTAATGGCGCTAAAGTTAGCTTATGTCACTGAGCTTGACTCTATGATTATTAATGATTCTATGTCATCACTGAAGGCTCTTGACTCACATAACATCCTCACTGAAGAAGCCTGATACAGATACTTAAAAAACTGGGAGAAGGGAATTAATGTACAAGTGTTATGGATTCCATCACACTGGATTACTCCTTCATAATAAAGTTGATACGTTAGCCAAAAAAAAAAAAAAAGTACCCTGAAGGAAAATGTAGAATATAAGTTTGGTGTGTGTCTAGCATTAACAATAATATTAGGAGAGAGGTAAATAATGAAACTGAATGTTACAGATGCAATTAGAAGCATAAGTAGATCTATAACCCACTATGATAACATGCACGTAGATAAGTACGTTTATGGAGCAACTTGTAACGTGAAGACTGACCTACTGATGCTGCACAAGCCAGGCTTAGACTTAATTACAAGTACTTATGGTAGTTTGGCAAACACATAGATGATGATCGAACAAAATGCAGAGTATGTGGCCAGCCACATACCACTACCTTCAACACTATGTGCTTAATTGTCCATTTATTGTGATATGTCAAGATATTTTATTGATGAAAATAAGATACAGGACATATTAAACAGATTTCCTAAATTTGCTTACAACAAATAAATAGATATAAATCTAGATGCACTTCTGTAAACCCCTTTGGGGGCCTAGTTCCTAGGCCTTTTGTGTATCCATATACTCTTACACTACTCTCCCTAGTATTGATATTGGGTGCACAACAAACCAGCGCTAAGCTTCGCCAGTAAAATATAATCTAAATCCTCACATTCCTCTTCCACTCCACTGTATGATTTGAATTTGTAATTTGTTCCAGTTTTTAATTCTTCAATTTTTCCATAACTAAGTATACAAAATTTGTCCTCAGTATGTCCTCAAGGCAGAGTTTATACTCGCCCAATTATCTTTCTCATTCTCATATCTGACAAAGATAGGTACATTAAAAATATCGTTCTATCATCCTTTGCAGATTATATTAGAATCTGTCTGACAGAGACATCCACTGAGGACAGGGCAGATCTCCAAGTTGACATCAAGGCTTCCAATGGGTCGCAGAAAAATGATGTTCAACAAGGATAAATTTTAGTTACATTATGGCAAATTTGAAAAAATAAAACCCACAACAGTATAAAAGAAACTCAAACAACACAATAGAATGGAAAAGTAATGTGAGTGATCTAGCAGTAACAATGCCAAAACATCTTACGTTCAAAGATCACATTGTTATCATCACAACTCTGAAGAAAAGATACAATGGATAACTAGAACCTGCAAAATAAAGGGTGCCAAGCCAATGACGACACTGTTTTAACAGCTCCCTTTTAAGGCAGGTGAGACTCCCGTGTAAATTCAAACACCTAAATTACTGGGGACGCTTGAAAAATTATAGACAGATTAATTCTAAATCTGCAAACAGAAATTACTTCGTAGGAGAACATGAGGCGTAAGAGGCGGTGTCAAATCCCCAACTGAAAATCAGGCGGGTATTGAGTACATTAAGAATTAATTCAGTAAGTGTAAAGGGCCCAAGACACTTGAACACCATTTCTTTAAATACAGGTGGGTATTACCAATACACCATTACCTGTCTGTGGTACCTGTGTTGGACTGCATGCCGTTAGTACCAACAGCCTGGGTGCTTGGGATATCAACCAGGAGCCCTGGTCTGGGACCAGGCCACGGGAGAGACGACCCCCGGAATAAACTATAGGGAAGCAGACACAAATTCTAGTATTATCTGCAGAAGATAGTAATGGTTAATATTTTTGTTAGTTTAGAGAATGAAAAAGTAGCGTGGTAAGTAATGAGTCTTGAGAAACATAACACTTCACTTGTTGAAGAATGAGACACTTGTGCAACTTTTAGGAATCTTTACTGAGGAAACATTTCGCCACACACTGGCTTCATCAGTCCTATACGCCGGACTTTTACTGTATTGACTATTATTCTTCGAGTTCGTTTTATTAAAAGTTAATCATCCATCTACCCACTTTTCCAATTCTTTCTAAACGCATTTGGTGAACTATTACAACATAATCACACTTATCGAAGGTCTTTCTAGAAGTCAGTATATTACTTGTGTTGTTCGTCTTCCAGCGCATCGAAGACCATGTGATCATAATCCAGCAATTATGGAAAGCAGAAACGATCTGTTTTAAATCCATGTTGCTCTAACTTGTGTAGAAACTAGAGAGGGAATTAGTACACGGCGGAGGTATGAGACTGGTCAAGGAAGTCTTGAAGATAGGGTCAGGAGCTGGATCTCAACCCCCGCAGAGATAACTCAGTAAACACACACCACAATGGAAGGTTGGGGATTGAGGAAGCCTCCAGGAGTGGGTAAGGAACACCATAAATCCCTCCCCCCACCCCCTCCCAGACACACTCAACCATCAGGAGACACTCCAGTTGTCTTGGAACGAAACCTTTGAAGCTGCTGAAGCCTTAATGATATTTTAGCATTGTCTGGTGGCATATTACAAGGAAACATAGCTAACGTGTCTTCCAAATGTGTAATTATCACAACAGGATAGCAGCACACTACTGATGTATCCAGTTTTACTTAAACTGAAGTAATAACCATGACAAGTGATGCAGAAACCATCCTGTGTCACTCTGAGGGAGACACCGAGGATGGACCTGGATGTTCACAAACAGACGCTCAGGACCAAAAAAAGGCAAGGAACTGTTATATGTTCAGGACCAGGGTTGATAAGGTTGTTTTAATATTCTTATAACACCCCAGTAAAACCTGGTAAAACGATTGAGTAAAACCCAGTAAAACCTGGCAAATGTATGAAAGGCAAAGAGAGAACATTTAACACCATTATTCAGTTGTCAACAGTTCAGTATTGAGAGTTGTTAAAGTGTTCACTGAGCAGCAGATAAACCATCAATATTATCTACCATCTCTTCACTTTCACCTCTCACTACCATCCTACACACATACATACATACACAAATATGAAGTAATAATTATTATACATCAAAATTTATTCGTGTTAATTGAGGTAATTAGTTACTAGACAATAACTGAATATTAAAATAAATTATATTTATTCATATTTAAATTTGAAATTTAAGAAGTTGATTATGGCCCGGGCCGCGGGGGCGCTGATCCCCCGAATACTCTCCAGGTAGGTCGGTATACCAACAGGTCTACACACCATAATGAAAACTGTATACAAAAATTATGGGTTAATAAATAATACATAGATTATAAACGTATATACTGTAACAACGTCATCATCGTTAGACGTCAAACTCAACGTCAACGAAGTTGTACTTAATACGTGTAGGTGATAATACTGTTAGTTAATATGACAACTGTTTTATACAGGTGTGTGTGTGTGTGTGTGTGAGTGTGTGTGTGTGAGTGAGTGTGTGTGTGTGTGTGTGTGTGTGTGTTTGAGTGTGTGTGTGTGTGCGTGTGTTTGTTTGTGTGTGTACTCACCTATTTGTGGTTGCAGGGGTCGAGTCATAGCTCCTGGCCCCGCCTCTTCACTGATTGCTACTAGGTCCTCTCTCTCCCTGCTCCATGAGCTTTATCATACCTCGCCTTAAAACTATGTATGGTTCCCGCCTCCACTACTTCACTTTCTAGGCTATTCCACGGCTTGACTACTCTATGACTGAAGAAATACTTCCTAACATCCCTTTGATTCATCTGAGTCTTCAACTTCCAATTGTGACCTCTAGTGTCTGTGTCCCATCTCTGGAACATCCCGTCTTTGTCCACTTCGTCTATTCCGCGCAGTATTTTATATGTCGTTATCATGTCTCCCCTGACCCTCCTGGCCTCCAGTGTCGTCAGGCCGATTTCCCTCAACCTTTCTTCGTAGGACAATCCCCGTAGCTCTGGGACTAGTCTTGTTGCAAACCTTTGCACTTTCTCTAATTTCTTGACGTGCTTGACTAGGTGTGGATTCCAAACTGGTGCTGCATACTCCAGTATGGGCCTGACGTAAATGGTATACAGAGTCTTGAACGACTCCTTACTGAGGTATCGGAACGATATCTGTAGGTTTGCCAGGCGCCCGTATGCTGCAGCAGTTATCTGATTGATGTGCGCCTCAGGAGATATGCTCGGTGTTATACTCACCCCCAGATCTTTTTCCTTGAGTGAGGTTTGCAGACTTTGGCCATCTAAACTATATTGTGTCTGCGGTCTTCTTTGCCCTTCCCCAATCTTCATGACTTTGCATTTGGCGGGGTTAAACTCAAGGAGCCAGTTGCTGGACCAGGCTTGTAGCCTGTCCAGGTCTCTTTGTAGTCCTGCCTGATCCTCATCCGATTTGATTCTTCTCATTAACTTCACATCGTCCGCAAACAAGGACACTTCTGAGTCTATCCCTTCCGTTATGTCATTCACATATACCAAGAACAGCACAGGTCCTAGGACTGACCCCTGTGGAACCCCGCTTGTCACAGGCGCCCACTTTGACACCTCACCACGTACCATGACTCGTTGTTGCCTCCCTGTAAGGTATTCTCTTATCCATTGCAGTGCCTTTCCTGTTATGTGTGCCTGATCCTCTAGCTTTTGCAGTAACCTCTTGTGAGGAACTGTGTCGAAGGCCTTCTTGCAGTCCAAAAAAATGCAGTCGATCCACCCCTCTCTTTCTTGTCTTACTTCTGTCACCTTGTCATAAAACTCTAATAGGTTTGTGACACAGGATTTTCCCTCCCTGAAACCATGCTGGTTGTCAATTATACACTTGTTTCTTTCCAGGTGCTCCACCACTCTCATCCTGATGATCTTCCCCATGACCTTGCATACTATACACGTTAATGATACAGGTCTGTAGTTTAGTGCCTCATGTCTATCTCCCTTTTTAAAAATTGGGACTACATTTGCCATCTTCCATACCTCAGGGAGTTGCCCAGTTTCAAATGATGTGTTGAAGATCTTCGTTAATGGTACACACAATGTCTCTGCTCCCTCTTTAAGGACCCACGGAGAGATGTTGTCTGGTCCCACCGCCTTTGAGGTGTCAAGTTCGCATAGCAGCTTCTTCACCTCCTCCTTGATTATATGTACCTCATCCAACACTTGCTGGTGCACCCCCCTGCTCTGATTTCCTGGAGTCCTACTGGTTTCCACTGTAAATACTTCTTTATATCTTGTGTTGAGCTCCTGACATACCTCCCGGTCATTTCTTGTGAATTCCCCATCACCCTTCCTCAGTCTGATTACCTGGTCCTTGACTGTTGTTTTCCTCCTGATGTGGCTGTACAACAGCTTCGGGTCAGTCTTGACTTTCGATGCTATGTCATTTTCGTATTGCCGCTGAGCCTCCCTTCTTATCTGTGCATATTCGTTTCTGGCTCTTCGGCTAATCTCTTTATTTTCCTGAGTTCTCTGTCTTCTGTACCTTTTCCATTCTCTAGTACACCTAGTTTTTGCCTCCCTACACCTTTGGGTGAACCAAGGACTCATTCTGTTCTTCCCATTATTTCTGTTTCCCTTGGGAACAAACCTCTCCTCTGCCTCCTTGCATTTTGTTGCCATATAGTCCATCATTTCTTGTACTGGTTTTCCTGTCAGTTCCCTCTCCCACTGAATGTCTTGAAAGAAGTTCCTCAAGCCTGAGTAGTTCCCCCTTTTGTAGTTTGGTTTTTCCCACCCTATTCCTGCTGCTCTCTCCACTTGGAGCTCAACTATGTAGTCGAAGCACAGAACCACATGATCACTAGCTTCCAGGGGCCTTTCATACATGATATCCTCGATGTCAGAACTACTCAAGGTGAATACAAGGTCCAGTCTTGCTGGTTCATCCTCTCCTCTCTCTCTGGTAGTGTCTCTAACATGTTGATGCATGAGGTTTTCCAGTACCACATCCATCATCTTGGCTCTCCATGTTTCGGGACCCTCATGGGGCTCCAGGTTTTCCCAGTCAATCTCCTTGTGATTGAAATCACCCATAATTAGTAACTTTGCTCCCCCCATGTGTGCTCTCCTGGCCACCTCGGCTAGTGTGTCGACCATGGCTCTGTTGCTCTCATCGTATTCTTCTCTTGGCCTCCTGCAGTTCTGTGGTGGGTTGTACATTACTGCAATTATCACCTTATGTCCCTCAGACTGGATTGTTCCTACTAAGTAGTCCCTTTCGCCCATGCCATCCATTCCTTCCATTTTCTCAAAATCCCACTGGTTTTTAATGAGCAGTGCAACTCCTCCTCCCCCTCTCCTCCCTCTGTCTTTCCTGAGGATTTGATATCCGGATGGAAAGATTGAATCTGTTATTATTCTGGTGAGTTTTGTTTCTGTGAGTGCTATTATGTCTGGGGATGTCTCCTTGATTCTTTCGTGCCACTCCTCATACTTATTTGTTATTCCATCTGCATTTGTATACCACACCTTCAACTTCTTTTCTAAGATTGTGGTCTGGGAGGTGTATTGGGGTTGGGGAAGTGGGAGATCTGATAAGGAACTATGGGTGGTTGCTGTGGGGGTGGAGTTTGTAATGCAGTGGGTGGGGGCATTGGATGTGACATGGGTGTTTTGGTTTAGAGTGTTTGGTTGCACTGGGGTTGACCTGGTTGAGAGACTTCTATAGGAAGTTGTGAGGGAGGCTGTATTTGATCTTCCTGTGTCTGTGATCTCCTGTCTGTCTTCTTCATCCCCTCTCTTTCCTCCTTTCACCTTTGTACCATCTCTCTCTGTTTCTTCCTTTCTGCTTGTGTTCTGTCGCGGTCGAGATACACCTTCCTGTATGCTGGCATGTCCCTTAATCGTGCTTTCTCCTGCAGGATCCTGTTCTGAGTCGATTCTGCCTTGAAGGTCACTTTCACTGGCCAGGTTCTTTTTTTTTTACAAACCCCCCTATTCTCCGAAAATTTTCCAGCTGGTTCATGTCGTCTTCTCCTATTGCTTTCATGATGCTTTCATTTGTTTTTTTTTCCCTTGTTTTCTTGCTTCTTATGTTTCCCCTTCAACTTCCTGGAGCCCATACACAAAGACTGACCTCACCCTTTCATGCTCCCACTGCATATCCCTGTGTATCCCCTCATTCAATTTGATTTCCTCCATTGCAGCTTTCCTTTCTTCAGTTTCACTAGCTAATGTACTTGGGCTCAGTGGCCTGTCATTTTCCCTTCTCGGCTTTCCCTGGGCTCTGCTGTGGTCTGTTAGGGCCTCCACATATAGCTTAGCTCTTTCATTTACTACAGTCTTGACTGATTGAGCTTCTACATGCAGTTTTGCTCCTTCTTTCCCTACAGTCCCCTTATTTGTGACTGAGGTAGCAGTCTCTGTTGTCAATCCCAAAATGTTCTTTAGTTCTTTAGGCTGTTTCAGATTTTTCAGTTCCTCTTCTAAACTCTGTATCCTGGCCTCTGCTGCTTTGACTTGCACCTCCCACTTCCTGCTTTCCATGTCTATCCTCTCTTCCATTCTCATGCTAAGTTCTTCTAGTTTCTTTTCCCATTCATGTTCCCTTTTTGTGAGCTCTGCTGCCCAATCTTCCTTTGCAGTTTCCTCCTCCTGTCCCTTGGTTTTTCTTGTTGCTATTGCCTCAGAGTGGGAAACCTATGTAATTCTGTATGTTAGGTTAGTATTGTGTATGTCAGAGCGTGGGGGGGGAGGTAGAGGAGGAACTGTGGCTATGTGGGAGAGTAGTGGGGAGGGGGAGTGGGAAGGAGAGTGAAGCAAGTGGGTGAGTGGGAGAGGGAGAGGGGAAAGGAGGGAGAGGTGGGGAGGGGGAGGGATCAGGTGGAGTGAGATGTCGGTGGGGGGAGTGTATGTGTGAGTCTGGCAATGTGTGTACTCACCTATTTGTGGTTGCAGGGGTCGAGTCCGAGCTCCTGGCCCCGCCTCTTCACCGGTTGCTACTAGGCCCTCTCTCTCCCCGCTCCATGAGCTTTATCAAACCTCGTCTTAAAACTGTGTATGGTTCCTGCCTCCACTACGTCATTTTCTAGGCTATTCCACTGCCTTACAACTCTATGACTGAAGAAATACTTCCTACTATCTCTCTGACTCATTTGTGTCTTCAACTTCCAATTGTGGCCTCTTGTTTCTGTGTCCCCTCCCTGGAACATCCTGTCTTTGTCCACCTTGTCTATTCCACGCAGTATTTTATATGTCGTTATCATGTCTCCCCTGACCCTCCTGTCCTCCAATGTCGTCAGGCCGATTTCCCTTAATCTTTCTTCATAGGACATTCCCCTTAGCTCTGGAACTAACCTTGTCGCAAACCTTTGTACTTTCTCTAGTTTCTTGACGTGCTTTATCAAGTGCGGGTTCCAAACAGGTGCTGCATACTCCAGTATGGGCCTGACATACACGGTGTACAGTGCCTTGAATGATTCCTTACTAAGGTATCGGAATGCTGTTCTCAGGTTTGCCAGGCGCCCATATGCTGCAGCAGTTATCTGATTGATGTGTGCTTCCGGAGACATGCTCGGTGTTATACTCACCCCTTGAGTGAGGTTTGCAGTCTTTGGCCACCTAGCCTATACTCTGTCTGTGGTCTTCTGTGCCCTTCCCCTATCTTCATGACTTTGCATTTGGCAGGATTAAATTCGAGAAGCCATTTGCTGGACCAGGTGTCCAGTCTGTCCAGGTCTCTTTGAAGTCCTGCCTGGTCCTCATCAGATTTAATTCTCCTCATTAACTTCACATCATCTGCAAACAGGGACACTTCTGAGTCTAACCCTTCCGTCATGTCGTTCACATATACCAAAAATAGCACTGGTCCTAGGACCGACCCCTGTGGGACCCCGCTCGTCACAGGTGCCCACTGTGATACATCATTACGTACCATGACTCGTTGTTGCCTCCCTGTCAGGTATTCTCTGATCCATTGCAGTGCCCTTCCTGTTATATGCGCCTGATGCTCTAGCTTCTGCACTAATCTCTTGTGAGGAACTGTGTCAAAGGCCTTCTTGCAGTCCAAGAAGATGCAATCAACCCACCCCTCTCTCTCTTGTCTTACTTCTGTTATTTTATCATAAAACTCCAGAAGGTTTGTGACACAGGATTTGCCTTCCGTGAATCCGTGCTGGTTGGCATTTATACTCCTGTTCCGTTCCAGGTGCTCCACCACTCTCCTCCTGATAATCTTCTCCATAATTTTGCATACTATACACGTCAATGACACAGGTCTATAGTTTAGTGCCTCCTCATCTGTATGTATGTCGTCCAACACTTGTTGGTGTATTCCTTGCTGGTGTCCCCATCTGGTCTGTCCCCCCAGAGTCCTTCCTGTCTCTACTGTAAATACTTCCTTAAATCTCGTGTTGAGCTCCTCACATACCTCTTGATCGTTTCTTGTGAGTTCTCCACCTTCTTTTCTCAGCCTTATCACCTGGTCCTTGACTGTTGACTTCCTCCTAATGTGGCTATACAGCAGTTTCGGGTCAGATTTGACTTTCGATGCTATGTGTGTGTGTGTGTGTGTGTGTGTGTGGGTGTGTGGGTGTGTGTGGGTGTGTGTGGGTGTGTGTGTGGGTGTGTGGGCGTGTGTGGGTGTGTGTGGGTGTGTGTGGGTGTGTGTGGGTGTGTGTGGGTGTGTGTGGGTGTGTGGGTGTGTGTGGGGGTGTGTGGGGGTGTGGGTGTGCGTGCGCACACTAGGCTACGCTACTCTTTTGAAGATTATAAAAAAATATTTTCACAATCAATTTCTTATTAATATACACTAATATATTCTATATAATATTAGTTGTGTACACTTGTGCTTGTGTGTGTGTGTTTACTAGCTTGTCGTTCTTTGAAAAAGAGGGGGGGGTCACGTTAACACTATTTGTTATTGTTGTTGGTTCACCGGTACTCTCCCGGCCCAGATCTTTGTTGTTGTTGGTTCACCGGTACTCTCCCGGCCCAGATCTTCGTTGTTGTTGGTTCACCGGTACTCTCCCGGCCCAGATCTTTGTTGTTGTTGGTTCACCGGTACTCTCCCGGGCCAGATTTTTGTTGTTGTTGGTTCACCGGTACTCTCCCGGCCCAGAGCTTCGTTGTTGTTGGTTCACCGGTACTCTCCCGGCCCAGATCTTCGCACACTAGGCTACTTTACTTTTTGAAGATTATAGGATTATTTTTTCTCACTCAATTCCTTATTAATATATACTAATGTTTATTATAATAATAATTACTGGTGCACACGTGTGTTTGTATGTGCGTACTTGTTTACTAGCTTGTCGCTGTCAGGGGGGGGGTTCACTAGGCTACACAACTCTTCTGGAGTTTACCTGGAGATATTTAGATAATTTACTAAACATTATCAGGGTTACAACTATCTATCTCCTGGTACTGAAATAGGGAGAGAGTGATGGTATAGCAACAACCAGCCGGGCGAGACACTGACACTTTAGACACTAACCAAAATTAACCACAAATAGGCAAGTGATGTCGTCTGCACAACAATGGATTATTATTATTATTATTATAATCAAGGGGAAGCGCTAAACCCGTAGGATTATACAGCGCCCAGGGGAGGGGGGTTGTGGAAGGCATTCAGGCTTAATTCGGGGAACTGGAGCACAGATCCAATTTCCTAAATCAAGAGCCCCTCACCAACATCAAGGAACCTTCCATGAGGGGCACAACAATGGAGGTTCCTGCTGGTCGGCTGCTGTCAACTCCTTCAATTTTGTAACTCCTTCAGGAACTTTATCATGCATTCAAGTTTTTATTTTATTTTTCTTTTAAGACTTGGTATTTCCTCTTTTTTCTTTAGTACAGTATTATGGTCATAACAAGACTGATGATGTTAGCTACATTCACAACACCAACAGCTGGGGATTGACTAATTTTTTCTTACTTTCAGTATTTACTTAATCACTCTTTTATGACCTTATCACTACACTGCTGTTATAACCAACTAACATATGTATTTGTTAATATTTCAGATCACACCGTTAACCCAATTAACTGTTTGGATATTTTGGATATTTTGTGTCAACACTGCGGCCAGCAGCCTGATCAGCTGACTGCTACCCTCCCTCACTCACAATTCATTCAAATTTAAATTGTAAAATTCTTGATCTTATCACATTATTCGCACTCTTGAAAGCTGTTACACTCTTGTAGGTATGTTCACTGATTCACTCACGTACGACGACCGCTAATAATATCTTAGGACAGCCCCTAGAATGCTAAATCCTGGGAGCACTATCCAGCGATACTGCTTCACGTGTGTGTGTGTGTGTGTACTCACCTATTTGTGGTTGCAGGGGTCGAGTCCTAGCTCCTGGCCCCGCCTCTTCACCGGTTGCTACTAGACCCTCTCTCTCCCCGCTCCATGAGCTTTATCAAACCTCGTCTTAAAACTGTGTATGGTTCCTGCCTCCACTACGTCATTTTCTAGGCTATTCCACTGCCTTACAACTCTATGACTGAAGAAATACTTCCTACTATCTCTCTGACTCATTTGTGTCTTCAACTTCCAATTGTGGCCTCTTGTTTCTGTGTCCCCTCCCTGGAACATCCTGTCCTTGTCCACCTTGTCTATTCCACGCAGTATTTTATATGTCGTTATCATGTCTCCCCTGACCCTCCTGTCCTCCAGTGTCGTCAGGCCGATTTCCCTTAATCTTTCTTCATAGGACATTCCCCTTAGCTCTGGAACTAACCTTGTTGCAAACCTTTGTACTTTCTCTAGTTTCTTGACGTGCTTTATCAAGTGCGGGTTCCAAACAGGTGCTGCATACTCCAGTATGGGCCTGACATACACGGTGTACAGTGTCTTGAATGATTCCTTACTAAGGTGTCGGAATGCTGTTCTCAGGTTTGCCAGGCGCCCATATGCTGCAGCAGTTATCTGATTGATGTGTGCTTCCGGAGACATGCTCGGTGTTATACTCACCCCAAGATCTTTCTCCTTGAGTGAGGTTTGCAGTCTTTGGCCACCTAGCCTATACTCTGTCTGTGGTCTTCTGTGCCCTTCCCCTATCTTCATGACTTTGCATTTGGCAGGATTAAATTCGAGAAGCCATTTGCTGGACCAGGTGTCCAGTCTGTCCAGGTCTCTTTGAAGTTCTGCCTGGTCCTCATCAGATTTAATTCTCCTCATTAACTTCACATCATCTGCAAACAGGGACACTTCTGAGTCTAACCCTTCCGTCATGTCGTTCACATATACCAAAAATAGCACTGGTCCTAGGACCGACCCCTGTGGGACCCCGCTCGTCACAGGTGCCCACTGTGATACATCATTACGTACCATGACTCGTTGTTGCCTCCCTGTCAGGTATTCTCTGATCCATTGCAGTGCCCTTCCTGTTATATGCGCCTGATGCTCTAGCTTCTGCACTAATCTCTTGTGAGGAACTGTGTCAAAGGCCTTCTTGCAGTCCAAGAAGATGCAATCAACCCACCCCTCTCTCTCTTGTCTTACTTCTGTTATTTTATCATAAAACTCCAGAAGGTTTGTGACACAGGATTTGCCTTCCGTGAATCAGTGCTGGTTGGCATTTATACTCCTGTTCCGTTCCAGGTGCTCCACCACTCTCCTCCTGATAATCTTCTCCATAATTTTGCATACTATACACGTCAATGACACAGGTCTATAGTTTAGTGCCTCTTTTCTGTCTCCTTTTTTGAAAATGGGAACTACATTTGCTGTCTTCCATACCTCAGGTAGTTGCCCAGTTTCCAGGGATGTGTTGAAGATTGTGGTAAGTGGTACGCACAACATATCTGCTCCCTCTCTAAGGACCCATGGAGAGATGTTGTCCGGTCCCATTGCCTTTGAGGTATCGATGTCCCTTAGCAGTTTCTTCACCTCCTCCTCATCTGTATGTATGTCGTCCAACACTTGTTGGTGTATTCCTTGTTGGTGTCCCCATCTGGTCTGTCCCCCCAGAGTCCTTCCTGTCTCTACTGTAAATACTTCCTTAAATCTCGTGTTGAGCTCCTCACATACCTCTTGATCGTTTCTTGTGAGTTCCCCACCTTCTTTCCTCAGCCTTATCACCTGGTCCTTGACTGTTGTCTTCTTCCTAATGTGGCTATACAGCAGTTTCGGGTCAGATTTGACTTTCGATGCTATGTCGTTTTCATACTGTCTCTGGGCCTCCCTCCTTATCTGCGCATACTCGTTTCTGGCTCTTCTACTAATCTCCTTGTTTTCCTGGGTCCTATGCCTCCTGTACCTTTTCCATTCTCTGTTGCACTTAGCTTTTGCCTCCCTACACCT
>NC_091300.1:18741646-18779146 GCF_038502225.1 Cherax quadricarinatus
CAGTAAAGGTTTACCACGGTGGTTACTATATACTAGTGTGACAGTAGAGGTTTACCACGGTGGTTACTATATACTAGTGTGACAGTAGAGGTTTACCACGGTGGTTACTATATACTAGTGTGACAGTAAAGGTTTACCACGGTGGTTACTATATACTAGTGTGACAGTAGAGGTTTACCACGGTGGTTACTATATACTAGTGTGACAGTAAAGGTTTACCACGGTGGTTACTATATACTAGTGTGACAGTAGAGGTTTACCACGGTGGTTACTATATACCAGTGTGACAGTAGAGGTTTACCACGGTGGTTACTATATACCAGTGTGACAGTAGACGTTTACCACTGTGGTTACTATATACTAGTGTGAGAGTAGAGGTTTACCACGGTGGTTACTATATACCAGTGTGACAGTAGAGGTTTACCACGGTGGTTACTATATACTAGTGTGACAGTAGAGGTTTACCACGGTGGTTACTATATACTAGTGTGACAGTAGAGGTTTACCACGGTGGTTACTATATACTAGTGTGACAGTAGAGGTTTACCACGGTGGTTACTATATACTAGTGTGACAGTAAAGGTTTACCACGGTGGTTACTATATACTAGTGTGACAGTAGAGGTTTACCACGGTGGTTACTATATACTAGTGTGACAGTAGAGGTTTACCACGGTGGTTACTATATACTAGTGTGACAGTAGAGGTTTACCACGGTGGTTACTATATACTAGTGTGACAGTAGAGGTTTACCACGGTGGTTACTATATACTAGTGTGACAGTAGAGGTTTACCACGGTGGTTACTATATACTAGTGTGACAGTAGAGGTTTACCACGGTGGTTACTATATACTAGTGTGACAGTAAAGGTTTACCACGGTGGTTACTATATACTAGTGTGACAGTAGAGGTTTACCACGGTGGTTACTATATACTAGTGTGACAGTAGAGGTTTACCACGGTGGTTACTATATACTAGTGTGATAGTAGAGGTTTACCACGGTGGTTACTATATACCAGTGTGACAGTAGAGGTTTACCACGGTGGTTACTATATACTAGTGTGACAGTAGAGGTTTACCACGGTGGTTACTATATACCAGTAGAGGTTTACCACGGTGGTTACTATATACTAGTGTGACAGTAAAGGTTTAGCACGGTGGTTACTATATACTAGTGTGACAGTAGAGGTTTACCACGGTGGTTACTATATACCAGTGTGACAGTAGAGGTTCACCACGGTGGTTTCTATATACTAGTGTGATAGTAAAGGTTTACCACGGTGGTTACTATATACTAGTGTGACAGTAAAGGTTTACCACGGTGGTTACTATATACTAGTGTGACAGTAGAAGTTTACCACGGTGGTTACTATATACTAGTGTGACAGTAAAGGTTTACCACGGTGGTTACTATATACTAGTGTGACAGTAGAGGTTTACCACGGTGGTTACTATATACTAGTGTGACAGTAAAGGTTTACCACGGAGGTTACTATATACTAGTGTGACAGTAAAGGTTTACCACGGTGGTTACTATATACCAGTGTCACAGTAGAGGTTCACCACGGTGGTTACTATATACTAGTGTGACAGTAGAGGTTTACCACCGTGGTTACTATATACTAGTGTGACAGTAGAGGTTTACCACGGTGGTTACTATATACCAGTGTGACAGTAGAGGTTTACCACGGTAGTTACTATATACCAGTGTGACAGTAGAGGTTTACCACGGTGGTTACTATATACTAGTGTGACAGTAGAGGTTTACCACGGTGGTTACTATATACCAGTGTGACAGTAGAGGTTTACCACGGTAGTTACTATATACTAGTGTGACAGTAGAGGTTTACCACGGTGGTTACTATATACTAGTGTGACAGTAAAGGTTTACCACGGTGGTTACTATATACTAGTGTGACAGTAGAGGTTTACCACGGTGGTTACTATATACTAGTGTGACAGTAAAGGTTTACCACAGTGGTTACTATATACTAGTGTGACAGTAGAGGTTTACCACGGTGGTTACTATATACTAGTGTGACAGTAGAGGTTTACCACGGTGGTTACTATATACCAGTGTGACAGTAGAGGTTTACCACGGTAGTTACTATATACTAGTGTGACAGTAGAGGTTTACCACGGTGGTTACTATATACTAGTGTGACAGTAAAGGTTTACCACGGTGGTTACTATATACTAGTGTGACAGTAGAGGTTTACCACGGTGGTTATTATATACTAGTGTGACAGTAGAGGTTTACCACGGTGGTTACTATATACCAGTGTGACAGTAGAGGTTCACCACGGTGGTTACTATATACTAGTGTGACAGTAGAGGTTTACCACGGTGGTTACTATATACTAGTGTGACAGTAGAGGTTTACCACGGTGGTTACTATATACTAGTGTGACAGTAAAGGTTTACCACGGTGGTTACTATATACTAGTGTGACAGTAGAGGTTTACCACGGTGGTTACTATATACTAGTGTCACAGTAGAGGTTTACCACGGTGGTTACTATATACTAGTGTGACAGTAAATGTTTACCACGGTGGTTACTATATACTAGTGTGACAGTAGAGGTTCACCACGGTGGTTACTATATACCAGTGTGACAGTAGAGGTTTACAACGGTGGTTACTATATACCAGTGTGACAGTAGAGGTTCACCACGGTGGTTACTATATACCAGTGTGACAGTAGAGGTTCACCACGGTGGTTACTATATACCAGTGTGACAGTAGAGGTTTACCACGGTGGTTACTATATACCAGTGTGACAGTAGAGGTTCACCACGGTGGTTACTATATACCAGTGTGACAGTAGAGGTTCACCACGGTGGTTACTATATACCAGTGTGACAGTAGAGGTTTACCACGGTGGTTACTATATACCAGTGTGACAGTAGAGGTTTACCACGGTGGTTACTATATACCAGTGTGACAGTAGAGGTTTACCACGGTGGTTACTATATACCAGTGTGACAGTAGAGGTTTACCACGGTGGTTACTATATACCAGTGTGACAGTAGAGGTTCACCACGGTGGTTACTATATACCAGTGTGACAGTAGAGGTTTACCACGGTGGTTACTATATACCAGTGTGACAGTAGAGGTTCACCACGGTGGTTACTATATACTAGTGTGACAGTAGAGGTTTACAACGGTGGTTACTATATACTAGTGTGACAGTAGAGGTTTACCACGGTGGTTGCTATATACTAGTGTGACAGTAGAGGTTTACCACGGTGGTTACTATATACCAGTGTGACAGTAGAGGTTTACCACGGTGGTTACTATATACTAGTGTGACAGTAGAGGTTCACCACGGTGGTTACTATATACTAGTGTGACAGTAGAGGTTCACCACGGTGGTTACTATATACCAGTGTGACAGTAGAGGTTTACCACGGTGGTTACTATATACTAGTGTGACAGTAAAGGTTTACCACGGTGGTTACTATATACTAGTGTGACAGTAGAGGTTTACCACGGTGGTTACTATATACTAGTGTGACAGTAGAGGTTCACCACGGTGGTTACTATATACCAGTGTGACAGTAGAGGTTTACCACTGTGGTTACTATATACTAGTGTGACAGTAGAGGTTTACCACGGTGGTTACTATATACTAGTGTGACAGTAGAGGTTCACCACGGTGGTTACTATATACTAGTGTGACAGTAGAGGTTTACCACGGTGGTTACTATATACTAGTGTGAGAGTAAAGGTTTACCACGGTGGTTACTATATACTAGTGTGACAGTAGAGGTTTACCACGGTGGTTACTATATACTAGTGTGACAGTAAAGGTTTACCACGGTGGTTACTATATACCAGTGTGACAGTAGAGGTTCACCACGGTGGTTACTATATACTAGTGTGACAGTAGAGGTTTACCACGGTGGTTACTATATACTAGTGTGACAGTAGAGGTTTACCACGGTGGTTACTATATACTAGTGTGACAGTAGAGGTTTACCACGGTGGTTACTATATACTAGTGTGACAGTAGAGGTTTACCACGGTGGTTACTATATACTAGTGTGACAGTAGAGGTTCACCACGGTGGTTACTATATACTAGTGTGACAGTAGAGCTTTACCACGGTGGTTACTATATACCAGTGTGACAGTAGAGGTTTACCACGGTGGTTACTATATAACAGTGTGACAGAGGTTTACCACGGTGGTTACTATATACTAGTGTGACAGTAGAGGTTTACCACGGTGGTTACTATATACCAGTGTGACAGTAGAGGTTTACCACG
The DNA here is from genome assembly GCF_038502225.1 of Cherax quadricarinatus. NCBI lineage: Eukaryota > Metazoa > Arthropoda > Malacostraca > Decapoda > Parastacidae > Cherax > Cherax quadricarinatus. Next base: position 18,745,918 of record NC_091300.1, read on the forward strand.
GTGGTTACTATATACTAGTGTGACAGTAGAGGTTTACCACGGTGGTTACTATATACCAGTGTGACAGTAGAGGTTTACCATGGTGGTTACACTATACTAGTGTGACAGTAGAGGTTTACCACGGTGGTTACTATATACCAGTGTGACAGTAGATGCTTACCACAGTGGTTACTATATACCAGTGTGACAGTAGAGGTTTACCACGGTGGTTACTATATACTAGTGTGACAGTAAAGGTTTACCACGGTGGTTACTATATACTAGTGTGACAGTAGATGCTTACCACGGTGGTTACTATATACTAGTGTGACAGTAAAGGTTTACCACGGTGGTTACTATATACCAGTGTGACAGTAGATGCTTACCACGGTGGTTACTATATACTAGTGTGACAGTAGAGGTTTACCACGGTGGTTACTATATACTAGTGTGACAGTAAAGGTTTACCACGGTGGTTACTATATACCAGTGTGACAGTAGAGGTTTACCACGGTGGTTACTATATACTAGTGTGACAGTAAAGGTTTACCACGGTGGTTACTATATACCAGTGTGACAGTAAAGGTTTACCACGGTGGTTACTATATACTAGTGTGACAGTAGAGGTTTACCACGGTGGTTACTATATACTAGTGTGACAGTAAAGGTTTACCACGGTGGTTACTATATACTAGTGTGACAGTAGATGCTTACCACGGTGGTTACTATATACTAGTGTGACAGTAAAGGTTTACCACGGTGGTTACTATATACTAGTGTGACAGTAAATGTTTACCACGGTGGTTACTATATACTAGTGTGGCAGTAGATGCTTACCACGGTGGTTACTATATACTAGTGTGACAGTAAAGGTTTACCACGGTGGTTACTATATACTAGTGTGACAGTAGAGGTTTACCACGGTGGTTACTATATACTAGTGTGACAGTAGAGGTTTACCACGGTGGTTACTATATACTAGTGTGACAGTAGAGGTTTACCACGGTGGTTACTATATACTAGTGTGACAGTAGAGGTTTACCACGGTGGTTACTATATACCAGTGTGACAGTAGAGGTTTACCACGGTGGTTACTATATACTAGTGTGACAGTAAAGGTTTACCACGGTGGTTACTATATACTAGTGTGACAGTAGAGGTTTACCACGGTGGTTACTATATACTAGTGTGACAGTAGAGGTTTACCACGGTGGTTACTATATACTAGTGTGACAGTAGAGGTTTACCACGGTGGTTACTATATACTAGTTTGATAGTAGAGGTTTACCACGGTGGTTACTATATACCAGTGTGACAGTAAAGGTTTACCACGGTGGTTACTATATACTAGTGTGACAGTAAAGGTTTACCACGGTGGTTACTATATACTAGTGTGACAGTAGAGGTTTACCACGGTGGTTACTATATACCAGTGTGACAGTAGAGGTTTACCACAGTGGTTACTATATACTAGTGTGACAGTAGAGGTTCACCACGGTGGTTACTATATACTAGTGTGACAGTAGAGGTTTACCACGGTGGTTACTATATACTAGTGTGACAGTAGAGGTTTACCACGGTGGTTACTATATACTAGTGTGACAGTAGAGGTTTACCACGGTGGTTACTATATACCAGTGTGACAGTAGAGGTTTACCACGGTGGTTACTATATACTAGTGTGACAGTAGAGGTTTACCACGGTGGTTACTATATACTAGTGTGACAGTAGAGGTTTACCACGGTGGTTACTATATACTAGTGTGACAGTAGATGTTTACCACGGTGGTTACTATATACTAGTGTGACAGTAGAGGTTTACCACGGTGGTTACTATATACTAGTGTGACAGTAAAGGTTTACCACGGTGGTTACTATATACTAGTGTGACAGTAGAGGTTTACCACGGTGGTTACTATATACTAGTGTGACAGTAGAGGTTTACCACGGTGGTTACTATATACTAGTGTGACAGTAGAGGTTTACCACGGTGGTTACTATATACTAGTGTGATAGTAGAGGTTTACCACGGTGGTTACTATATACTAGTGTGACAGTAGAGGTTTACCACGGTGGTTACTATATACTAGTGTGACAGTAGAGGTTTACCACGGTAGTTACTATATACTAGTGTGACAGTAAAGGTTTACCACGGTGGTTACTATATACTAGTGTGACAGTAGAGGTTTACCACGGTAGTTACTATATACTAGTGTGACAGTAGAGGTTTACCACGGTGGTTACTATATACTAGTGTGACAGTAGAGGTTTACCACGGTGGTTACTATATACCAGTGTGACAGTAGAGGTTTACCACGGTGGTTACTATATACTAGTGTGACAGTAGAGGTTTACCACGGTGGTTACTATATACTAGTGTGACAGTAAAGGTTTACCACGGTGGTTACTATATACTAGTGTGACAGTAGAGGTTTACCACGGTGGTTACTATATACTAGTGTGACAGTAAAGGTTTACCACGGTGGTTACTATATACTAGTGTGACAGTAGAGGTTTACCACGGTGGTTACTATATACTAGTGTGACAGTAGAGGTTTACCACGGTGGTTACTATATACTAGTGTGACAGTAGAGGTTTACTACGGTGGTTACTATATACTAGTGTGACAGTAAAGGTTTACCACGGTGGTTACTATATACTAGTGTGATAGTAGAGGTTTACCACGGTGGTTACTATATACTAGTGTGACAGTAAAGGTTTACCACGGTGGTTACTATATACTAGTGTGACAGTAGAGGTTTACTACGGTGGTTACTATATACTAGTGTGACAGTAAAGGTTTACCACGGTGGTTACTATATACTAGTGTGACAGTAGAGGTTTACCACGGTGGTTACTATATACTAGTGTGACAGTAAAGGTTTACCACGGTGGTTACTATATACCAGTGTGACAGTAGAGGTTTACCACGGTGGTTACTATATACTAGTGTGACAGTAAAGGTTTACCACGGTGGTTACTATATACTAGTGTGACAGTAGAGGTTTACCACGGTGGTTACTATATACTAGTGTGACAGTAAAAGTTTACCACGGTGGTTACTATATACTAGTGTGACAGTAAAGGTTTACCACGGTGGTTACTATATACTAGTGTGACAGTAGAGGTTTACCACGGTGGTTACTATATACTAGTGTGACAGTAGAGGTTTACCACGGTGGTTACTATATACTAGTGTGACAGTAGAGGTTCACCACGGTGGTTACTATATACTAGTGTGACAGTAGAGGTTTACCACGGTGGTTACTATATATTAGTGTGATAGAGGTTTACCACGGTGGTTGCTATATACTAGTGTGACAGTAGAGGTTTACCACGGTGGTTACTATATACTAGTGTGACAGTAGAGGTTCACCACGGTGGTTACTATATACTAGTGTGACAGTAGAGGTTCACCACGGTGGTTACTATATACTAGTGTGACAGTAGAGGTTTACCACGGTGGTTACTATATACTAGTGTGACAGTAGAGGTTTACCACGGTGGTTACTATATACTAGTGTGACATTAGAGGTTTACCACGGTGGTTACTATATACTAGTGTGACAGTAGAGGTTTACCACGGTGGTTACTATATACTAGTGTGACAGTAGAGGTTTACCACGGTGGTTACTATATACTAGTGTGACAGTAGAGGTTTACCACGGTGGTTACTATATACTAGTGTGACAGTAGAGGTTTACCACGGTGGTTACTATATACTAGTGTGACAGTAGAGGTTTACCACGGTGGTTACTATATACTAGTGTGACAGTAGAGGTTTACCACGGTGGTTACTATATACTAGTGTGACAGTAGAGGTTTACCACGGTGGTTACTATATACTAGTGTGACAGTAGAGGTTTACCACGGTGGTTACTATATACTAGTGTGACAGTAGAGGTTTACCACGGTGGTTACTATATACTAGTGTGACAGTAAAGGTTTACCACGGTGGTTACTATATACTAGTGTGACAGTAAAGGTTTACCACGGTGGTTACTATATACTAGTGTGACAGTAGAGGTTTACCACGGTGGTTACTATATACTAGTGTGACAGTAGAGGTTCACCACGGTGGTTACTATATACTAGTGTGACAGTAGAGGTTCACCACGGTGGTTACTATATACTAGTGTGACAGTAGAGGTTCACCACGGTGGTTACTATATACTAGTGTGACAGTAAAGGTTTACCACGGTGGTTACTATATACTAGTGTGACAGTAAAGGTTTACCACGGTGGTTACTATATACTAGTGTGACAGTAGAGGTTCACCACGGTGGTTACTATATACTAGTGTGACAGTAGAGGTTTACCACGGTGGTTACTATATACTAGTGTGATAGTAGAGGTTTACCACGGTGGTTACTATATACTAGTGTGACAGTAGAGGTTCACCACGGTGGTTACTATATACTAGTGTGACAGTAGAGGTTTACCACGGTGGTTACTATATACTAGTGTGACAGTAGAGGTTCACCACGGTGGTTACTATATACTAGTGTGACAGTAGAGGTTTACCACGGTGGTTACTATATACTAGTGTGACAGTAGAGGTTCACCACGGTGGTTACTATATACTAGTGTGACAGTAGAGGTTTACCACGGTGGTTACTATATACTAGTGTGACAGTAGAGGTATACCACGGTGGTTACTATATACTAGTGTGACAGTAGAGGTTCACCACGGTGGTTACTATATACTAGTGTGACAGTAGAGGTTTACCACGGTGGTTACTATATACTAGTGTGACAGTAGAGGTTTACCACGGTGGTTACTATATACTAGTGTGACAGTAGAGGTTTACCACGGTGGTTACTATATACTAGTGTGACAGTAGAGGTTTACCACGGTGGTTACTATATACTAGTGTGACAGTAGAGGTTTACCACGGTGGTTACTATATACTAGTGTGACAGTAGAGGTTCACCACGGTGGTTACTATATACCAGTGTGACAGTAGAGGTTTACCACGGTGGTTACTATATACTAGTGTGACAGTAGAGGTTTACCACGGTGGTTACTATATACTAGTGTGACAGTAGAGGTTCACCACGGTAAGTACTGGATACTTATATAAAAAATACCACCATGAGAGAAACCCTGGTTGTTATTTTTATAAAAGTATTCATATTATATACAAGAAATCTGAATAGAAAACACAGTGCTTGTGTAACATGTATAGACAGTGTTCCATAAGTTGCCACAGCTTCATGTATTTTTGCACTTTAATTTAAATTAAATCTTACAAATTATGGTCAAGATCAATCACAGAAACATCACTAGGAAAAAAACGCTAACTTTGGAGTGGTTATTAAGTTTTATTAAGTATTACACAGGTTTTAGCAGGACACAAATATCAGGAGGTTGGACAGACTAACAATGTTCAGGAAGAAGCAGAATCCTAATGTTCAGCACCAAGAAGGAACTACAGTAGATGTTCAGCACCAAGAAGGAACTACAGTAGATGTTCAGCACCAAGAAGGAACTACAGTAGATGTTCAGCACCAAGAAGGAACTACAGTAGATGTTCAGCACCAAGAAGGAACTACAGTAGATGTTCAGCACCAAGAAGGAACTACAGTAGATGTTCAGCACCAAGAAGGAACTACAGTAGCTGTTTTAATTTCACTTTTTCTTCACATTGCCACACTGTGACCTTGTCACTTCACTTTTCCTTCACATCACCACACTGTGACCCTTGTCGCTTCACTTTTCCCTCACATCGCCACACTGTGACCTTGTTACTTCACTTTTCCCCTCACATCGCCACACTGTGACCTTGTCACTTCACTTTTCCCTCACATCGCCACACTGTGACCTTGTTACTTCACTTTTCCCCTCACATCGCCACACTGTGACCTTGTCACTTCACTTTTCCCTCACATCGCCACACTGTGACCTTGTCACTACTTATAATTCCCCCAATACATATATGTTGCTGTACACATCTTATAATGTAATATATATTATAACTGGGTGGCGTGAGTGAGCTAGTCAAATAACTAACCCTACTAACAGATTTCATTACCTACTATATACAAACTATCCTGCGTGATGGATTATGACAGGGAAACACAGCCGGCTTTTGTTGCCCTAATGTTACTTTTATACAGAACAGGACTGACGCACACAAAGTTATACTGAACTGTGTTGAATTAAAAAATCAGGAAAGTGGACAAACATCACTACCACCGCCAGTACCACCACTACTACAGTAGTGTTCAGCCCCAGGCTATTCATTGAATTTTAGAATATATGGGGTATCACTAGACACAGGTACAGATAGAAGGGTTATGTGGTAGAAAGAACGAGTGTGTGTCTTAGTCATCGAGCTGACGAGAGATGATCACGAGAGCCCTCTTTAAGAGGGTGAAGCTACTTCTGAAACTAATACTCAAGGACCTGGTAGAGACTGATATTGAAACTACAACAACACAACTGCCGGTCCACAATAATAATTAGCTTATCTGAATGACGGGTACAACTTGAAGTTTGGCTCTGTTAAGTAAACAATAGTGAAGCTGCTGGACACCAGCCAACTTTTCCCTGCCTCCTTCCTGACTTCTAGTTCCCTCACAACATGACCTTCCACCTCACCCACCCCTTCCTCTCCTCTCTCTTGTTTATCCTCCTCTTCCCCTCTCAGTAAGACCAACACATACCCCTCCCTCTCCCCCTCCCCTCACACTAACCCCCAGAAGACTGCCGCCCGTCAACAAGGACAAAGTAAAAGATTTAAAAACAATGGAGGAAAAGTGGACGTGAGCCCCAAATGGGCTTCGGGTGTCAATTTGTCGTCATTATGTCATTCCTGTTGACCGTCGACCTGATGGTCACTCAGAAGATAGCAGGGAAAGAAGAAAGGAAAAGGCGACATGAGGCGGCGGCAGGGACATGCAGGCAGGGATTAACGGCAAGGGAAAGATTAGAAGGAGAACCAGAGGAAGGACAGGCTTGTGACAGAAGAAGGCTACGAGCATCGGGATGTAAGGAAGTATTTTCCTCTCTGAGGATAGTATATGAAAAGAACCAGATGAAGTGGTCAAAATACTGCTGATTTCCGGGGCCATCGTTCCGTAGGCCCGGTGCCAGAGCAGACCTCCTAGCCAATCAGACTACTGGTGCTAGCAGGATGCAGTCCAATGTAGGCACCATATCTTAGCTGATCATCAAGTGACTCCAGAAACTTATCAAATGCCCTCTTAAAAAATTAAGAGACAGTTCATAATTCCCGTTACATACTGAGTTATCTCTTAGTGTAGACACTGTAACTTGTTTTCATTGGGGAAAGAGTTCATCTCTCACCTTCTGTCAAACCTTTATTCTTATAGGGCGTAATTTCATAGTTCAGACCTAAACGCGTTTCTCCGGGATTTTCCAGGTAGGTACATACGCTGTATCTTTCTGGCATGCGCTCAGGTGAGTAGCTTAAGTGACATTCCCAATAATTTAGGTCTTGACTAAATTAATACTGGTAATGAATGCTTTCTGTATATGCTCCAGATCTGCAAATTCATCTGCATTTAAAAGTGTTGTTTGTGTACATCGATATTCCGGTCTAGAAAATGCAATTACCTGAAAAAATATCTGGTTCTTGTGATGCAGTCTATTTTTTTTCAGTTGTGACAATATAAATATTGTCATTGTGAGGGTAGGATCTTCCCACACAGCCCACATTACTCTCCTCTTCTACACAGCCATCTCACTTTCTTTTATATTCCTAATTTCTTTCTTCATTTTTTCATAACGGACACCCTAAATATTGTTCCCCTCACAACCTCACACCACCACTACACAACCCACATGAACCACACACATCACACCACCACTACACAACCCACATGAACCACACACCTCACACCACCACTACACAACCCACATGAACCACACACATCACACCACCACTACACAACCCACATGAACCACACACATCACACCACCACTACACAACCCACATGAACCACACACCTCACACCACCACTACACAACCCACATGAACCACACACATCACACCACCACTACACAACCCACATGAACCACACACCTCACACCACCACTACACAACCCACATGAACCACACACCTCACACCACCACTACACAACCCACATGAACCACACACCTCACACCACCACTACACAACCCACATGAACCACACACATCACACCACCACTACACAACCCACATGAACCACACACCTCACACCACCACTACACAACCCACATGAACCACACACATCACACCACCACTACACAACCCACATGAACCACACACCTCACACCACCACTACACAACCCACATGAACCACACACCTCACACCACCACTACACAACCCACATGAACCACACACATCACACCACCACTACACAACCCACATGAACCACACACATCACACCACCACTACACAACCCACATGAACCACACACCTCACACCACCACTACACAACCCACATGAACCACACACATCACACCACCACTACACAACCCACATGAACCACACACCTCACACCACCACTACACAACCCACATGAACCACACACCTCACACCACCACTACACAACCCACATGAACCACACACCTCACACCACCACTACACAACCCACATGAACCACACACATCACACCACCACTACACAACCCACATGAACCACACACCTCACACCACCACTACACAACCCACATGAACCACACACATCACACCACCACTACACAACCCACATGAACCACACACCTCACACCACCACTACACAACCCACATGAACCACACACCTCACACCACCACTACACAACCCACATGAACCACACACATCACACCACCACTACACAACCCACATGAACCACACACATCACACCACCACTACACAACCCACATGAACCACACACATCACACCACCACTACACAACCCACATGAACTACACACCTCACACCACCACTACACAACCCACATGAACCACACACATCACACCACCACTACACAACCCACATGAACTACACACATCACACCACCACTACACAACCCACATGAACCACACACATCACACCACCACTACACAACCCACATGAACTACACACCTCACACCACCACTACACAACCCACATGAACCACACACATCACACCACCACTACACAACCCACATGAACCACACACATCACACCACCACTACACAACCCACATGAACCACACACCTCACACAACCACTACACAACCCATATTAACTACACACATCACACAACCACTACACAACCCATATTAACTACACACATCACACCACCACTACACAACCCATATTAACTACACACATCACACCACCACTACACAACCCACATTAACTACACACATCACACCACCACTACACAACCCATATTAACTACACACATCACACCACCACTACACAACCCATATTACTACACACATCACACCACCACTACACAACCCACATGAACCACACACATCACATCACCACTACACAACCCACATGAACCATACACCTCACACCACCACTACACAACCCATATTAACTACACACATCACACAACCACTACACAACCCATATTAACTACACACATCACACCACCACTACACAACCCACATGAACCACACACATCACACCACCACTACACAACCCACATGAACCACACATCACACCACCACTACACAACCCACATGAACCACCCACCTCACACAACCACTACACAACCCATATTAACTACACACATCACACAACCACTACACAACCCATATTAACTACACACATCACACCACCACTACACAACCCACATGAACCACACACATCACACCACCACTACACAACCCACATGAACCACACACCTCACACAACCACTACACAACCCACATTAACTACACACATCACACCACCACTATACAACCCACATGAACCACACACATCACACCACCACTACACAATCCACATGAACCACACATATCACACCACCACTACACATCCCACATGAACCACACACATCACACCGCCACTACACAACCCACATGAACTACACATATCACACCACCACTACACAACCCACATGAACCACACACATCACACCACCACTACACAACCCACATGAACCACACACATCACACCACCACTACACAACCCACATGAACCACACATATCATACCACCACTACACAACCCACATGAACCACACACATCACACCACCACTACACAACCCACATGAACCACACATATCATACCACCACTACACAACCCACATGAACCACACACATCACACCACCACTACACAACCCACATGAACCACACATATCACACCACCACTATACAACCCACATGAACCACACACATCACACCACCACTACACAACCCACATGAACCACACATATCACACCACTACACAACCAATATGAACCACACACATCACACCACCATTACACAGCCCACATGAACCACACACATCACACCACCACTATACAACCCACATGAACCACCGATGACACGAAGATAGGTAGGATAATTGATTCAAACGTAGAAGTTAGGGAACTTCAGGAGGATTTAGACAAACTCTACTCTTGGTCAGAAAAGTGGCAGATGCAGTTCAATGTAGATAAATGCAAGGTTCTGAAGCTCGGGAGTGTCCATAACCCTAGCACTTATAAGTTAAATAATGTAGAACTTAACCATACAGATTGCGAAAAGGACTTGGGGGTTATGGTAAGCAGCAACCTTAAACCAAGACAGCAATGCCTAAGCGTACGTAATAAGGCAAATAGATTACTGGGATTTATATCAAGAAGTGTAAGCAACAGAAGTCCAGAGGTCATACTGCAGCTTTATACATCATTAGTAAGGCCTCACCTAGATTATGCAGTTCAATTCTGGTCTCCATATTACAGAATGGACATAAATTCGTTAGAAAACATTCAGCGTAGGATGACTAAATTAATACATAGCATTAGAAATCTTCCTTATGAAGAAAGATTGAAGACTCTTAAGTTACATTCACTTGTTAGACGAAGAATGAGGGGAGACCTGATCGAAGTGTATAAGTGGAAGATAGGTATTAATAAAGGGGATATTAACAAGGTCTTGAGAATATCTCTCCAAGAGAGAACCCGCAGTAATGGATTTAAATTAGATAAGTTTAGATTTAGAAAGGACATAGGAAAGCATTGGTTTGGAAATAGGGTAGTAGATGAGTGGAACAGTCTACCTAGTTGGGTTATTGAGGCTAGGACTTTGGGTAGTTTCAAATTTAGGTTGGATAAATACATGAGTGGGATGGGTTGGATTTGAGTGGGACTTGCACATCAGAGCTTATTTCTTGGGTAGCATTGAAAATTGGGTAGGTCAAATGTTTGTTAGTGGGATGAATTGTAAAGGACCTGCCTAGTATGGGCCAACAGGCCTGCTGCAGTGTTCCTCCTTTCTTATGTTCTTATGTTCTTATATCACACCACCACTATACAACCCACATGAACCACACACGTCACACCACCATTACACAACCCACATGAACCACACATATCACACCACCACTATACAACCCACATGAACCACACATATCACACCACCACTACACAACCCACATGAACCACACATATCACACCACCACTACACAACCCACATGAACCACACACATCACACCACCACTACACAACCCACATGAACCACACACATCACACCACCACTACACAACCCACATGAACCACACATATCACACCACCACTACACAACCCACATGAACCACACACAACACACCACCACTACACAACCCACATGAACCACACACATCACACCACCATTACACAACCCACATGAACCACACATATCACACCACCACTACACAACCCACATGAACCACACATATCACACCACCACTATACAACCCACATGAACCACACATATCACACCACCACTACACAACCCACATGAACCACACACATCACACCACCACTACACAACCCACATGAACCACACATATCACACCACCACTATACAACCCACATGAACCACACATATCACACCACCACTACACAACCCACATGAACCACACACATCACACCACCACTACACAACCCACATGAACCACACATATCACACCACCACTACACAACCCACATGAACCACACATATCACACCACCACTACACAACCCACATGAACCACACATATCACACCACCACTATACAACCCACATGAACCACACATATCACACCACCACTACACAACCCACATGAACCACACATATCACACCACCACTATACAACCCACATGAACCACACATATCACACCACCACTACACAACCCACATGAACCACACACATCACACCACCACTACACAACCCACATGAACCACACATATCACACCACCACTATACAACCCACATGAACCACACACATCACACCACCACTATACAACCCACATGAACCACACATATCACACCACCACTACACAACCCACATGAACCACACATATCACACCACCACTACACAACCCACATGAACCACACACATAACACCACCACTACACAACCCATATGAACCACACATATCACACCACCACTACACAACCCACATGAACCACACACATCACACCACCACTACACAACCCACATGAACCACACATCACACCACCACTACACAACCCACATGAACCACACACATCACACCACCACTACACAACCCACATGAACCACACACATCACACCACCACTACACAACCCACATGAACCACACACATCACACCACCACTACACAACCCACATGAACCACACACATCACACCACCACTACACAACCCACATGAACCACACATATCACACCACCACTACACAACCAATATGAACCACACACAACACACCACCACTACACAACCCACATGAACCACACACATCACACCACCACTACACAACCCACATGAACCACACACATCACACCACCACTACACAACCCACATGAACCACACACATCACACCACCACTACACAACCCACATGAACCACACACATCACACCACCACTACACAACCCACATGAACCACACACATCACACCACCACTACACAACCCACATGAACCACACACATCACACCACCACTACACAACCCACATGAACCACACATATCACACCACCACTACACAACCAATATGAACCACACACAACACACCACCACTACACAACCCACATGAACCACACACATCACACCACCACTACACAACCCACATGAACCACACACATCACACCACCACTACACAACCAATATGAACCACACACATCACACCACCATTACACAACCCACATGAACCACACATATCACACCACCACTACACAACCAATATGAACCACACACAACACACCACCACTACACAACCCACATGAACCACACACATCACACCACCACTACACAACCCATATGAACCACACATATCACACCACCACTACACAACCCACATGAACCACACACATCACACCACCACTACACAACCCACATGAACCACACATCACACCACCACTACACAACCCACATGAACCACACACATCACACCACCACTACACAACCCACATGAACCACACATATCACACCACTACACAACCAATATGAACCACACACATCACACCACCATTACACAACCCATATGAACCACACACATCACACCACCACTACACAACCCACATGAACCACACATCACACCACCACTACACAACCCACATGAACCACACACATCACACCACCACTACACAACCCACATGAACCACACATATCACACCACTACACAACCAATATGAACCACACACATCACACCACCACTACACAACCCACATGAACCACACATATCACACCACCACTACACAACCCACATGAACCACACACATCACACCACCACTACACAACCCACATGAACCACACATATCACACCACCACTACACAACCCACATGAACCACACACATCACACCACCACTACACAACCCACATGAACCACACATATCACACCACCACTACACAACCCACATGAACCACACACATCACACCACCACTACACAACCCACATGAACCACACACATCACACCACCACTACACAACCCACATGAACCACATACACATCACACCACCACTACACAACCCACATGAACCACACACATCACACCACTACTACACAACCCACATGAACCTCACATATCACACCACCACTACACAACCCACACATATCACACCACCACTACACAACCCATATGAACTACACACATCACACCACCACTACACAACCCACATGAACCACACACATCACACCACCACTACACAACCCACATGAACCTCACATATCACACCACCACTACACAACCCACACATATCACACCACCACTACACAACCCATATGAACTACACACATCACACCACCACTACATAACCTACATGAACCACACATATCACACCACCACTACACAACCCACATGAACCACACATATCACACCACCACTATACAACCCACATGAACCACACACATCACACCACCACTATACAACCCACATGAACCACACATATCACACCACCACTACACAACCCACATGAACCACACATCACACCACCACTACACAACCCACATGAACCACACACATCACACCACCACTACACAACCCACATGAACCACACATCACACCACCACTACACAACCCACATGAACCACACATCACACCACCACTACACAACCCACATGAACCACACACATCACACCACCACTACACAACCCACATGAACCACACATATCACACCACTACACAACCAATATGAACCACACACATCACACCACCACTACACAACCCACATGAACCACACATATCACACCACCACTACACAACCCACATGAACCACACACATCACACCACCACTACACAACCCACATGAACCACACATATCACACCACCACTACACAACCCACATGAACCACACACATCACACCACCACTACACAACCCACATGAACCACACATATCACACCACCACTACACAACCCACATGAACCACACACATCACACCACCACTACACAACCCACATGAACCACACACATCACACCACCACTACACAACCCACATGAACCACATACACATCACACCACCACTACACAACCCACATGAACCACACACATCACACCACTACTACACAACCCACATGAACCTCACATATCACACCACCACTACACAACCCACACATATCACACCACCACTACACAACCCATATGAACTACACACATCACACCACCACTACACAACCCACATGAACCACACACATCACACCACCACTACACAACCCACATGAACCTCACATATCACACCACCACTACACAACCCACACATATCACACCACCACTACACAACCCATATGAACTACACACATCACACCACCACTACATAACCTACATGAACCACACACATCACACCACCACTACACAACCCACATGAACCACACATATCACACCACCACTATACAACCCACATGAACCACACACATCACACCACCACTATACAACCCACATGAACCACACATATCACACCACCACTACACAACCCACATGAACCACACATCACACCACCACTACACAACCCACATGAACCACACACATCACACCACCACTACACAACCCACATGAACCACACATATCACACCACTACACAACCAATATGAACCACACACATCACACCACCACTACACAACCCACATGAACCACACATATCACACCACCACTACACAACCCACATGAACCACACACATCACACCACCACTACACAACCCACATGAACCACACATATCACACCACCACTACACAACCCACATGAACCACACACATCACACCACCACTACACAACCCACATGAACCACACATATCACACCACCACTACACAACCCACATGAACCACACACATCACACCACCACTACACAACCCACATGAACCACACACATCACACCACCACTACACAACCCACATGAACCACATACACATCACACCACCACTACACAACCCACATGAACCACACACATCACACCACTACTACACAACCCACATGAACCTCACATATCACACCACCACTACACAACCCACACATATCACACCACCACTACACAACCCATATGAACTACACACATCACACCACCACTACACAACCCACATGAACCACACACATCACACCACCACTACACAACCCACATGAACCTCACATATCACACCACCACTACACAACCCACACATATCACACCACCACTACACAACCCATATGAACTACACACATCACACCACCACTACATAACCTACATGAACCACACATATCACACCACCACTACACAACCCACATGAACCACACACATCACACCACCACTACACAACCCACATGAACCACACACATCACACCACCACTACACAACCCACATGAACCACACACATCACACTACCATTACACAACCCACACACATCACACCACCACTACACAACCCACATGAACCACACACATCACACTACCACTACACAACCCACATGAACCACACACATCACACTACCATTACACAACCCACACACATCACACCACCACTACACAACCCACATGAACCACACACATCACACTACCATTACACAACCCACACACATCACACCACCACTACACAACCCACATGAACCACACACATCACACTACCACTACACAACCCACATGAACCACACACATCACACTACCATTACACAACCCACACACATCACACCACCACTACACAACCCACATGAACCACACACATCACACTACCACTACACAACCCACATAAACCACACACATCACACCACCACTACACAACCCACATGAACCACACATATCACACCACCACTACACAACCCACATAAACCACACACATCACACCACCACACACTACATACTACCTCTACACAACCAACATGAACTACACACCACCACTACACAACCAATATGAACCACACACACACACACACACACACACACACACACACACACACACACACACACACACACACACACACACACACACACACACACACACACACCAAAAATCTTTACAAGCGTGAGAAAACTAAGATCATGAAAATGGGGAGGAGGCCAGGTGTCAAGTAGGTAATTGCTCCATTAACAGGTAGCAAGCCGCAAGGAGTGACCTGGTGAGCCACGCACGGGAGAGACAGCTAAAAGGAAAATTAGAAATAAAAAGTGGCGAGGAAAAGAGAAGTTAGAAGATGAAAAAAACTATTAATAAAAGGGTTTGGACGAAGAAAAAAATATTAGGGGAAGATTGGAGTGTGAAAGGCAGGTGGACCGAAATATAGGAGACAGGGGATGACGGGATGGCAGAGAATGAGAGAATTGTAGAGGGGAAGAAGAGAGGAAGGACAAGACTATCATGAAAGATACAAAAATAATAATACTGGAATGAAACCCCGTGTAAAAGAGAAAACTCCTACTTAATACTTTCACTCACTACCCAACCTCAGAGAACTAAGCAGGAGCAAGTGGAGAGGAACAGGAGGAGGATGAAAGAGAGTTAAAAGTAAAGAAGTAGCAAGAGGGAAACAACCGAGAACAATGAAAAAATATATAGGAGGAGGGACTATAAATACGAAGGTAGAAGCAGGTACCTGGGAGGCTGGTACTAGGGAGGCAGGTATTAACAGTGGTAGAAGCAGGTACCTGAGAGGCTGATACTAGGGAGGCAGGTATTAACAGTGGTAGAAGCAGGTACCTGAGAGGCTGGTACTAGGGAGGCAGGTATTAACAGTGGTAGAAGCAGGTACCTGAGAGGCTGGTACTAGGGAGGCAGGTATTAACAGTGGTAGAAGCAGGTACCTGAGAGGCTGGTACTAGGGAGGCATGTATTAACAGTGGTAGAAGCAGGTACCTGAGAGGCTGGTACTAGGGAGGCAAGTATTAACAGTGGTAGAAGCAGGTACCTGAGAGGCTGGTACTAGGGAGGCAGGTATTAACAGTGGTAGAAGCAGGTACCTGAGAGGCTGGTACTAGGGAGGCAGGTATTAACAGTGGTAGAAGCAGGTACCTGAGAGGCTGGTACTAGGGAGGCAGGTATTAACAGTGGTAGAAGCAGGTACCTGAGAGGCTGGTACTAGGGAGGCAGGTATTAACAGTGGTAGAAGCAGGTACCTGAGAGGCTGGTACTAGGGAGGCAGGTATTAACAGTGGTAGAAGCAGGTACCTGAGAGGCAGGTATTAACAGTGGTAGAAGCAGGTACCTGGGAGGCTGGTACTAGGGAGGCAGGTATTAACAGTGGTAGAAGCAGGTACCTGAGAGGCTGGTACTAGGGAGGCAGGTATTAACAGTGGTAGAAGCAGGTACCTGAGAGGCTGGTACTAGGGAGGCAGGTATTAACAGTGGTAGAAGCAGGTACCTGGGAGGCTGGTACTAGGGAGGCAGGTATTAACAGTGGTAGAAGCAGGTACCTGGGAGGCTGGTACTAGGGAGGCAGGTATTAACAGTGGTAGAAGCAGGTACCTGGGAGGCTGGTACTAGGGAGGCAGGTATTAACAGTGGTAGAAGCAGGTACCTGGGAGGCTGGTACTAGGGAGGCAGGTATTAACAGTGGTAGAAGCAGGTACCTGAGAGGCTGGTACTAAGGAGGCAGGTATTAACAGTGGTAGAAGCAGGTACCTGAGAGGCAGGTATTAACAGTGGTAGAAGCAGGTACCTGGGAGGCTGGTACCAGGGAAGCAGGTATTAACAGTGGTAGAAGCAGGTATTAACAGTTGTAAAAGTAGGTACCTGGGAGGCTGGTACCAGGGAAGCAGGTATTAACAGTGGTAGAAGCAGGTACCTGGGAGGCTGGTACCAGGGAGGCAGTTAACAACAGTGGTAGAAGTAGGTACCTGGGAGGCTGGTACCAGGTATTAACAGTGGTAGAAGCAGGTACCTGGGAGACAGGTAATAACTGGTAGAATCAGGTACCTGGGAGACAGGTAATAACAGTGGTAGAATCAGGTACATGGGAGACAGGTAATGACAGTGGTAGAGGCAGGTACTTGTGAGACAGGTAATAACAGTGGTAGAAGCAGGTACCTGGGAGGCTGGTAATAAGTGGTAGAATCAGGTACCTGGGAGACAGGTAATAACAGTGGTAGAAGCAGGTACCTGGGAGGCTGGTAATAACAGTGACAGAAGCAGGTACCTGGGAGACAGGTAATAACAGTGGTAGAAGCAGGTACCTGGGAGGCTGGTAATAACAGTGGTAGAAGCAGGTACCTGGGAGACAGGTAGTAACAGTGGCATAAGCGGGTACCTGGGAGGCTGGTACCAGGGAGGCAGTTAACAGTGGTAGAAGCAGGTACCTGAGAGGCTGGTAATAACAGTGGTAGAAGCAGGTACCTGAGAGGCTGGTAATAACAGTGGTAGAAGCAGGTACCTGGGAGACAGATTATAACAGTGGTAGAAGCAGGTACCTGAGAGGCTGGTAATAACAGTGGTAGAAGCAGGTACCTAGGAGACAGATAATAACAGTGGTAGAAGCAGGTACCTGGGAGACAGGTAGTAACAGTGGTAGAAGCAGGTACCTGAGAGGCCGGTAATAACAATGGTAGAAGCAGGTACCTGGGAGAAAGATAACAGTGGCAGAAGCAGGTACCTAGGAGGCTGGTAATAACAGTATTAGATGCAGGTACCTGGGAGACAGGTAATAACAGTGGTAGAAGCAGGTACCTGGGAGGCTGGTACCAGGGCGACAGGTAATAACAGTAGTAGAAGCAGGTATCTGGGAGGTAGGTATTAACAGTGGTAGAAGCAGGTACCTGGGAGGCTGGTACCAGGGCGACAGGTAATAACAGTAGTAGAAGTAGGTATCTGAGAGGCAGGTATTAACAGTGGTAGAAGCAGGTACCCGGGAGACTGGTAAATTCTTACAAGAGAATTAGCACAGTGCACCTCCCTTGGGATGATGTGTAAGGCAGAGTTGTAGTGATTATGATGTGTTATGTGGTGGATGTGACGTGTTTCTTATGTGGTGGATATGACGTGTGTCATATGGTGGATGCGAGGAATGTTATGTGGTGGATGTGACGTAAGTCTTATGCGGTCTATGTGACGTTATATAGTGGATGTGACGTGTGTTATGTGGTGGATGTGACGTGTGTCTTATGTGGTGGATGTGACGTGCGTCTTATGTGGTGGATGCGAGAAATGTTATGTGGTGGATATGACGTGGTATGTGGTGGATGCGACGTGTGTTATGTGGTGGATGTGACGTGTGTCTTATGTGGTGGATGTGACGTGCGTCTTATGTGGTGGATGCAGTGGATGCGGTCATACCTGCCTAAGGTCTTAGGAGTTAGAGTGGGCTGTTACCAAGCACCATGGCTTGTTGTTGTGTTCTAGAATCTCAGGTTCAAGTGTTGAAGGAGATTCTACTTCTTCAGGAGGAAAATAGGAGGCTGAAGCTTCGCATAGATGAGTTTGGGAGCGAGTGTGAGAAGGATTTAGCTGGTAGGAAGGAATGGTCGCCAGCAGTGATAGTGGTAGCCGCTCTAAGTGGCAAGTGGTTCACAGTTCAGGAAGAAGGAAGATGAGGAGAGTTAATAGAGAAGATGTGAAGGTAGGAAATCGATTCTCTGTTCTCCAAGACGAGTGTACTTCAGTGGTTAGTGAGGTTGAAGGTACCACTGATTCCCCTGCTAATCAAGGTAAGAATATTTTAATAGTAGGCGATTCTCAGGTAAGATATATGGACCGTGCATTCTGTAACAGAGACAGAAAGGTTAGACAGAGAGTGTGCCTTCCTGGAGCTGGTGTTGGTGACATATCAGCATATTATGGCAGGTAATGGGAACAAGCCCATTATCTGTCTTAGTGCTGGGGGTAATGACACTGGGAAGGGCAGGAGAGAGGGGCTGCTGGATAAGTACAGGTCAGCCATAGAAGCAGTTAGGTCTAAGGGAGGGATCCCAGTCATATGTAGCATCTTGCCTAAAAAGGGAGTGGACAATGAATGGATGTCTAGGGCAATTGGTATAAATTGCTGGCTAGACAGGTACTGCAAGGAACTTGCAATCCCTTTCATTGATAACTGGGACCTATTCTTTGGCAAACGTGATATGTATGCAAGGGATGGGGTTCATCTCTCTGGGGATGGAGTGGTTGCATTAGCCAATTCAATTGAGAGGGTAACTAATGACTTGTCTAGGAATTTAAACTGATAGATTATAGAGGTATGGGTGTTTGTGGGAAACAATCAGGCTGCAGCATTAGGGTTAAAAACAGCAGTTATTACTGGGATACCTCAGGGATATGTTTAAAAGACAATAATCAAAATAAAGTTGTTAGTAATGGCAAATCAATTGATCAACGAACAAAGAGGGATAGTAGAGGGCAACGAGTAACAAGCTCCCTTAAGGTTTACTATACAAATAGTAGGAGTCTAAGAAATAAGATAGATGAGCTAAGATTACTTGCAAGTGTAGATATTATTGGTATAACAGAGACCTGGTTCAACCTGAAAGATAAAGAAATGCCTTCCGAATGCAACATACAGGGTTATAAACTATTCCACACTGATAGGGTCAACAGGAAGGGTGGTGGTGTGGCGATGTATGTCAGAGAAAATTTAAATTGTCTTAGACATGATATAAGATTAGAAACATCGAAAACAGAATCTGTTTGGCTACAGTTTCTCGAGGGACGTGACAAATTAATTTTCGGTGTGATTTATAGGCCCCCAAACTTTGATAGAGAGGGCAGTAAGCTGTTATGGGACGAAATTCATAAGGCATCTAGATATGAAAATGTTGTGATAATGGGAGATTTTAACTTTAGACAAATTGATTGGAACAATATGACAGGAAATCTTGAGTCTAGTGACTTTCTTGATACGGTTCAGGATTGCTTTTTAGAACAGGTTGTGACAGAACCAACTAGAGGAAACAATCTGCTTGACTTAGTTCTTGCCAACAAAGATTCACTAATTAATAATCTTGAGGTTAATGATGAGCTTGGGGAAAGTGACCACAAATCACTTAGTTTCAATATATCATGGAATTACCCAGATAACTGCAATCAAATCTCTGTCCCAGATTTTCGCTTGGCCGACTTCATGGGACTGAAAAATTACCTGAGTGGGTTAAATTGGGATGTCCTGACTATAGGTCAGGTAGGTGATCTTGGTTGCCAATATGACGTTTTTCAGAGCATAGTTCTAGCTGCCCAGACAACTTTTGTTCCGAGTAGGAAAATTAGATCTAACAAAAATGATCCCAAATGGATGAACAATAGATTAAAACATCTCAGTGGTCAAAAGAGAGGCATATATAGGCGTATCAAAAGAGGGGATGGGCAGTTAAGAAATCAATATATTCAATTAAAGAGAGAAATAAAGAAAGGAATAAGAAAAGCACAAAGGGATTATGAGGCTAAGGTCGCAAGGAATTCAAAGACTAACCCAAAAGGGTTCTTTCAGGTATACAGAAGTAAGATTAGGGACAAGATTGGCCCACTTAAGAGTAACTCTGGTCAGATCACTGACAGTGATAAGGATATGTGTGAAATTCTAAATACCTACTTCCTCTCAGTTTTTACCCAGGAAAATACTAGCGATATTCCTGAAATAATAGATTATGTAGAACAGGATGATAATAAACTATGTACGACTGCGGTAACTAGTGACATGATCCTCAGACAAATAGAGAAACTAAAACCTAACAAATCCCCAGGCCCTGATGAACTGTTTGCAAGGGTGTTAAAGGAATGTAAAGAGGAACTTAGCATACCTTTGGCTAATCTTTTTAACATATCACTACAAACTGGCATAGTGCCTGATAAGTGGAAAATGGCAAATGTAATACCTATTTACATGGCAGGTGACAGGTCCTTGGCTTCGAACCATAGACCAATAAGCCTTACCTCCATAGTGGGAAAATTTATGGAATCAATAATTGCCGAAGCAATTCGTAGCCATCTTGACAGGCACAGATTGATTAATGAATCTCAACACGGTTTTACAAAGGGGCGTTCCTGTCTTACGAATTTACTAACGTTTTTCACTAAGGTGCTTGAGGTAGATCAAGGTAATGAATATGATATTGTGTATATGGACTTCAGTAAGGCTCTCGATAGAGTTCCACACCAGAGGCTATTGAGGAAACTTAAGGCACACGGAATAGGAGAAATTTTTTCCTGGGTAGAGGCATAGCTGACAAATAGACAGCAGAGAGTTTGAACAAATGGGGAGAAATCAGAATGGGGGCACGTCACAAGCGGTGTTCCTCAGGGGTCAGTGTTGGGCCCGTTGTTGTTCACAATCTACATAAACGACATAGATGAGGGAATAAATAGCGACATAAGCAAATTTGCTGATGACAACAAAATAGGCCGTCCAATTCATTCTAATGAGGACACTAGAGCACTCCAGGATGATTTGAATAGACTGATGCAATGGTCGGAGAAGTGGCAGATGCAGTTTAATATTGTCAAATGCAAAGTTCTAAATGTTGGACAGTTAAATAATCATGCCACATATAAACTAAATAATGTAGATCTTAATACTACTAATTGCGAAAAGGATTTAGTTCTGATCTGCAGTAATCTAAAACCAAGACAACAGTGCATTAGTGTTCGCAATAAAGCTAACAGAATTCTTGGCTTCATATCTAGAAGTATAAATAATAGAAGTCCTCAGGTTGTTCTTCAACTCTATATATCCTTGGTTAGGCCTCATTGGGATCCTCTCCAAGATACGATAGTACGTGCCGCAAACTGCCCTTCTCACACTCTACCATTCACTTATATATCCATACCTCACCTATGCTATATGTGCTTGGGGTTCAACTGCAGCAACACACCTAAAGCCAATAATAACCCAACAAAAAGCCACAGTAAAAATAATCACTAAATCCCATCCCTGGCAACACACCCCCCCACTCTTCATAGATCTAAACTTACTCCCTGTTCAGTACATCCACACTTACTACTGTGCAATCTACATCTACAGGACCTTAAATTCCAATATTAACCTTGACCTAAAACGCTTTCTTGATAGTTGTGACAGAACCCACAGGCACAACACCAGACACAAACATCTCTATGACATTCCCCGTGTCCGACTAAACCTTTACAAAAATTCAATGTATGTCAAAGGCCCTAAAATCTGGAACACCCTACCTGAAAATTCTAAAACTGCAGACACATTCATCACCCTCAAAACTACCATCAGAAAACATCTTATCTCCCTGATACACCCTGTCAACTAATTACACGAATACCACCTGGTGGTTAACACTTACACTCACTCACCCATTTGACCATAAACAGAAATATCAATCTCAATCTCAAAATAATGAATCTTAACTAGTCATAAGTTGGCCTGTGATACTCCAATACTGAAACTATGTATAGTGTCAAAACAAAAGCATTCACATTGCTAAACTCACAAACTAGTATTTAGTCACTTAGCCATAATACCAACTTACCTCATAATTTTGTAATATTTTAAACTTAAGATTTAATTTAAGTCTGCCCGAAATGCCTAGCCATGCTAGGTGTTCTAGTGGTACACTCTGTAATTATTATTTTACTACATGTAAACCACACAATAACCAAATTCTGTAAACTCAGCATTGTAATCCTTATAGAGAATAAATTTTGAATTTGAATTTGAATTTGAATTTAGACTATGCTGCTCAGTTCTGGTCACCGTATTACAGAATGGATATAAATGCTCTGAAAAACGTACAGAGGAGGATGACCAAGACGATCCCATGTATCAGAAATCTTCCCTATGAGGATAGACTGAGGGCCCTGAATCTGCACTCTCTCGAAAGGCGTAGAATTAGGGGGGATATGATCGAGGTGTATAAATGGAAAATAGGAATAAATAAAGGGGATGTAAATAACGTGCTGAAAATTTCCAGCCAAGACAGGACTCGCAGCAATGGTTTCAAGTTGGAAAAATTCAGATTCAGGAAGGATATTGGAAAGCACTGGTTTGGTAATAGAGTTGTTGATGAGTGGAACAAACTCCCGAGTACAGTTATTCAGGCTAAAAGGTTGTGTAGTTTTAAAAATAGGTTAGATAAATACACGAGTGGGTGTGGGTGGGTGTGAGTTGGACCTGACTAGCTTGTGCTGCTGGGTCTGGTGCAGTGCTCCATCCTTGAGTGGAGGTGACCAGACTGGGTGGGTCATTGGGCTAATCTGGGTGGGTGGGTCATTGGTCTAATCCGGGGGGGGACATGGACCAGCTCCGCATGGGTCAGTAGGCCTGTTGCAGTGTTCCTTCTTTCTTATGTTCTTATGTGGCGTGCGTCTTATGTGGTGGATGCGAGAAATGTTATGTGGTGGATATGACGTGGTATGTGGTGGATGTGACGTGTGTGTTATGTAGTGGATGTGACGTGTTAAGTGGTGGATGTGACGTGTGTTATGTAGTGGATGTGACATGTGTTATGTGGTGGATGTGACGTGTGTGTTATGTAGTGGATGTGACGTGTTATGTGGTGGATGTGACATGTGTTATGTGGTGGATGTGACGTATGTTATGTGGTGGATGTGACATGTGTGTTATGTAGTGGATGTGACGTGTGTTATGTAGTGGATGTGACATGTGTTATGTGGTGGATGTGACATGTGTTATGTGGTGAATGTGACGTGTGTTATGT
Organism: Cherax quadricarinatus; assembly: GCF_038502225.1. Classification (NCBI taxonomy): domain Eukaryota; kingdom Metazoa; phylum Arthropoda; class Malacostraca; order Decapoda; family Parastacidae; genus Cherax; species Cherax quadricarinatus. Next base: position 18,771,528 of record NC_091300.1, read on the forward strand.
AGTGGATGTGACATGTGTTATGTGATGGATGTGACATGTGTTATGTGGTGGATGTGACAAGTGTTATGTGGTGGATGTGACATGTTATGTGGTGGATGTGTCATATGTTATGTGGTGGATATAACGTGTGTTATGTGGTGGATGTGACATGTATTATGTGGTGGATGTGACATGTTATGTGGTGCATGTGACGTGTGTTATATAGTGGATGTGACATGTGTTATGAGGTGGATGTGACAAGTGTTATGTGGTGGATGTGACATGTGTTATGAGGTGGATGTGACATGTGTTATGTGGTGGATATAACGTGTGTCATATAGTGGATGTGACATGTGTTATGAGGTGGATGTGACAAGTGTTATCATGTTATGAGGTGGATGTGACATGTGTTATGTAGTGGATGTGACGTGTGTTATGTGGTGGATGTGACATGTGTTATGTGGTGGGTGGATTTGACATGTGTTATGTAGTGGATGTGACGTGTGTTATGTGGTGGATGTGACATGTGTTATGTGGTGATGTGATATGTGTTATGTGGTGGATGTGACATGTGTTATGTGGTGGATGTGACATGTATTATGTGGTGGATGTGACATGTGTTATGTGGTGGATGTGACGTGTGTTATGTGGTGGATGTGACATGTTTTATGTGGTGGATGTGACATGTGTTATGTGGTGGATGTGACGAGTATGTAGTGGATGTGACGTGCGTTATGTGGTGGATGTGACATGTGTTATGCAGTGGATGTGCTGTGTGAGTGAATTCGTGCGTGTCGTCACCTACTTACCTACATGTGGCTGCAGGGGTCGATTCACAGCTCCTGGTGTATGATTGTGAATGTGCGTGAGTGAATGCTTATGTGCATGAGTGCATATCTGTGTGTTCCTAAGTGCATGTTTGTGTGTGTGCATGTATGTCTGAGGGCGCATGAATGTATGTGTGTGTGCGTGAGTGAATGCTTGTGTGTGCGTGAGTGAATGCTTGTGTGGGCGTGAGTGAATGCTTGTGTGGGCGTGAGTGAATGCTTGTGTGGGCGTGAGTGAATGCTTGTGTGGGCGTGAGTGAATGCTTGTGTGGGCGTGAGTGAATGCTTGTGTGGGCGTGAGTGAATGCTTGTGTGAGGGTGTTTTTGTGTGGGTGAGTGTATGCTTATGAGTGTGCGCATATATCGGTGAGTGCATGCGAGTAGCAATGATGTTCGGATATGAAGGAGTGTAGCAGTGATGGAGGGACGTGAAGGAGTCTATCAGTGATGGAGGGATGTGAAGGAGTGTAGCAGTGATGGAGGGACGTGAAGGAGTCTATCAGTGATGGAGGGATGTGAAGGAGTGTAGCAGTGATGGAGGGATGTGAAGGAGTCTATCAGTGATGGAGGGACGTGAAGGAGTGTAGCAGTGATTGAGGGACGTGAAGGAGTCTATCAGTGATGGAGGGACGTGAAGGAGTGTAGCAGTGATGGAGGGATGTGAAGGAGTGTAGCAGTGATGGAGGGACGTGAAGGAGTCTATCAGTGATGGAGGGACGTGAAGGAGTGTAGCAGTGATGGAGGGATGTGAAGGACTGTAGCAGTGATGGAGGGACGTGAAGGAGTCTATCAGTGATGGAGGGACGTGAAGGAGTCTATCAGTGACTGAGGGATGTGAAGGAGTGTAATAGTGATTGAGGGACGTGAAGGAGTGTAGCAGTGATGGAGGGACGTGAAGGAGAGTAGCAGTGATGGAGGGACGTGAAGGAGTCTATCAGTGACTGAGGGATGTGAAGGAGTGTAATAGTGATTGAGGGACGTGAAGGAGTGTAGCAGTGATGGAGGGACGTGAAGGAGAGTAGCAGTGATGGAGGGACGTGAAGGAGTGTAGCAGTGATGGAGGGACGTGAAGGATTCTATCAGTGATTGAGGGACGTGAAGGAGTCTATCAGTGACTGAGGGATGTGAAGGAGTGTAATAGTGATTGAGGGACGTGAAGGAGAGTAGCAGTGATGGAGGGACGTGAAGGAGTGTAGCAGTGATGGAGGGACGTGAGGGAGTCTATCAGTCATGGAGGGATGTGAAGGAGTGTAGCAGTGATGGAGGGACGTGAAGGAGTGTAGCAGTGATGGAGAGACGTGAAGGACTATAGCAGTGATGGAGGGACGTGAAGGACTGTAGCAGTGATGGAAAGACGCGAAGGACTGTAGCAGTGATGGAGAGACGTGAAGGAGTGTAGCAGTGATGGAGGGACGTGAAGGACTGTAGCAGTGATGGAGGGACGTGAAGGAGTGTAGCAGTGATGGAGGGACGTGAAGGACTGTAGCAGTGATGGAGGGACGTGAAGGACTGTAGCAGTGATGGAGAGACGTGAAGGAGTGTAGCAGTGATGGAGGGACGTGAAGGACTGTAGCAGTGATGGAGGGACGTGAAGGACTGTAGCAGTGATGGAAGGACGTGAAGGATCGTAGCAGTGATGGAGGGACGTGAAGGACTGTAGCAGTGGAGGGACGTGAAGGACTGTAGCAGTGATGGAAGGACGTGAAGGATCGTAGCAGTGATGGAGGGACGTGAAGGACTGTAGCAGTGATGGAAAGACGCGAAGGACTGTAGCAGTGATGGAGGGACGTGAAGGACTGTAGCAGTGATGGAGGGACGGGAAGGACTGTAGCAGTGATGGAGGGACGTGAAGGACGTCTACGATGACCTGGATCAACCACTAGCCCCGCCCATCCATACGTTGTCATGACGACTAAGCTGCTGCCGCCCTCTCTATGACCTCTGTCTCCCTCCCTCCCTAAACCGCCCCCGCCCACTCTATAACCTCTCTCTCATTCCCTCCCTAAACCACCCCCGCCCACTCTATGACCTCTCCCTCCCTCCATAAACCGCCCCCTCCCTCCCTAAACTACTCCCGCCCTCTCTATGACCTCTCTCCCCTCTCTAAACTGCTCCCGCCCTCTCTACGACCTCTCCCTCCCTCCCCAAACTGCCCCCGCTTTCCCTGTGACCTCTTCCTCCCTCCCTAAACTGCTCCCGCCCTCTTTATGACCTCTCTCTCCCTCCCTAAACTGCTCCCGCCCACTCTATGACCTCTCCCTCCCTCCGTAAACCGCCCCCTCCCTCCATAAACCGCCCCTACCTCCCTAAACTGCTCCCGCCCTCTCTATGACCTCTCCTTCCAGTTGGATATGCTGAATGTTGAAGACAGAGTAAAACAACTGAAGCTAAATCATGTTTATAAAATTGCTCACGAACAGTGTCCAGAATATCTTGCTGTCAATTTTGTCAAGGTTGGGAACCAAAGCAATCATAGTACTAGGGGGAGAGAGCACAACTTTGTAGTACCCACAGTCAGTGGCCAGGCTTCAAACACCTTTTATTGTACAGCAATAAAGGAATGGAACAGACTACCCGCACATGTCAAAGCCAGTCATAGCATGAACCAGTTCAAGAAGAGTGCCAAAAGGTGTCTGATGAATGTAGCTACAGAAAGGGAGGGGAATGATTTTCTATTTTTTAGCTAACATACGTGTAAATTTTACCTTATTCCTTGTAATGACCCTCGTATTGTAGATAGTCTTAATGACCTTGGTGTAGCAGATAGTCTTTTTAGTATGATAATAAGATGTTATCTTCATTGTAGAATAATAAGAAAATATTATAACCTTTATATTATAATAATAAGATAAAAGGACCCCAATGGAAATAAGTCACTCTGTCTGACTTTTTTGGGTTATCCTAGGTTCTCTACACACATGCTGCTATGTATGATAATTCTATGTAACTGTATTTGTGTATACCTGAATAAACTTACTTACTTACTTACTCCCTCCCCAAACTGTTCCCGCCCTCTCTATGACCTCTCCCTCCCTTCCTACACTGCTCCCGCCCTCTCTATGACCTCTCCCTCCCTCCCCAAACTGCTCCTGCCCTCTCTATGACCTCTCTCCCCTCCCTAAACTGCTCCCGCCCTCTATATGACTCCTCCCTCAATCCCTAAACTGCTCCCGCCCTCTCTATGACCTCTCCCTCCCTCCCAAAACTGCTCCCACCCTCTCTATGATCTCTCCCTTCCTTCCTAAACTGCTCCCGCCCTCTCTATGACCTCTCCCTCCCTCCCTAAACTGCTCCCACCCTCTCTATGATCTCTCCCTCCCTCCCTAAACTTCTCCCGCCCTCTCTATGACCTCTCTCCCCTCCCTAAACTGCTCCCGCCCTCTCTATGACTTCTCCCTCCCTCCCTAAACTGCTCCCGCCCTCTCTATGACCTCTCTCCCCTCCTTAAACTGCTCCCGCCCTCTCTATGATCTCTCCCTCCCTTCCTAAATTGCTCCCGCCCTCTCTATGACATCTCTCCCCTCCCTAAACTGCTCCCGCCCTCTTTATGACCTCTCCCTCCCTAAACTGCTCCCGTCCTCTCTATGACCTCTCCCTCCTTACCTAAACTGCTCCCGCCCTCTCTATGATCTCTCCCTCCCTCCCTAAATTGCTCCCGTCCTCTCTATGACATCTCTCCCCTCCCTAAACTGCTCCCGCCCTCTTTATGACCTCTCCCTCCCTAAACTGCTCCCGCCCTCTCTATGACCTCTCCCTCCCTCCCTAAACTGCTCCCGACCTTTCTATGACCTTTCCCTCCCTCCCCAAACTGCTCCCGCCCTCTCTATGACCTCTCACTCCCTCCCTAAACTGCTCTTGCCCTCTCTATGACCTCTCCCTCCCTCCCTAAACTGCTCCCGCCCTCTCTGTCACCTCTCTCCCCTCCTTAAACTGCTCCCGCCCTCTCTATGGCCTCTCCCTCCCTCCCTAAACTGCTCTCGCCCTCTCTATGACCTCTCCCTCCCTCCTTAAACTGCTCAGACCCTCTCTATGACCTCTCCCTCCCTCCCTAAACTGCTCCTGCCCTCTCTATGGCCTCTCCCTCCCTCCCTAAACTGCTCACGCCCTCTCTATGACCTCACCCTCCCTCCCTAAACTGCTCCCGCCCACTCAATGACCTCTCCCTCCCTCCATAAACCGCCCCCCTCCCTAAACTGCTCCCGCCCTCTCTATGACCTCTCCCTCCCTCCCCAAACTGTTCCCGCCCCCTCTATGACCTCTCCCTCAATCCCTAAACTGCTCCCGCCCTCTCTATGACCTCTCCCTCCCTCCCTACACTGCTCCCGCCCTCTCTATGACCTCTCTCCTCTCCCTAAACTGCTCCCGCCCTCTCTATGACCTCCATCCCCTCCCTAAACTGCTCCCGCCCTCTCTATGACCTCCATCCCCTCCCTAAACTGCTCCCGCCCTCTCTATGACCTCCATCCCCTCCCTAAACTGCTCTCGCCCTCTTTATGATCTTTCCCTCAATCCCTAAACTGCTCCCGCCCTCGCTATGACCTCTCCCTCCCTCCCTCCCAAAACTGCTCCCACCCTCTCTATGATCTTTCCCTCCCTCCCTAAACTGCTCCCGCCCACTCTATGACCTCTCCCTCCCTCCCTAAACTGCTCCTGCCCTTTCTATGACCTCTCTCCCCTTCTTAAACTGCTTCCGCCCTCTCTATGACCTCTCCCTCCCTCCCTAAACTGCTCTCGCCCTCTCTATGACCTCTCCCTCCCTCCATAAACTGCTCCCGCCCTCTCTATGACCTCTCCCTCAATCCCTAACCTGCTTCAGCCCTCTCTATGGCCTCTCCCTCCCTCCCTCCCTAAACTGCTCCCGCCCTCTCTATGACCTCTCCCTCCCTCCCTAAACTGCTCTCGCCCTCTCTATGACCTCTCCCTCCCTCCATAAACTGCTCCCGCCCTCTCTATGACCTCTCCCTCGCTCCCTAAACTGCTCCCGCCCTCTCTATGACCTCTCCCTCCCTCCCTAAACTGCTCCCGCCCTCTCTATGACCTCTCCCTCCCTCCCTAAACTGCTCCCGCCCTCTCTATAGCCTCTCCCTCCATCCCTAAATTGTTCCCGCCCCCTCTATGACCTCTCTCCCCTCCTTAAACTGCTCCCGCCCTTTCTATGACCTCTCCCTCCCTCCCTTAACTGCTCCTGCCCTCTCCATGACCTGTCCCTCCCTCCCTAAACTGCTCCCGCCCGCTCTATGACCTCTCCCTCCCTAAACTGCTCCCGCCCTCTCTATGACCTCTCCCTCCCTCCCTAAATTGCTTCCGCCCTCTCTATGACCTCTCCCTCCCTCCCTAAACTGCTCCCGCCCTCTCTATGACCTCTCCCTCCCTCCCTCCATAAACTGCTCCCGCCCTCTCTATGATTTCTCCCTCCCTCCCTAAATTGCTCCCACCCTCTCTATGGCCTCTCCCTCCCTTCTTAAACTGCTCCTGCCCTATGACCTCTCCCTCCCTCCCTAAACTGTTCCCGCCCTCTCTATGACCTCTTCCTCGCTCCTTCCCTAAACTGCTCCCTCCTCCCTCTGTCCTTCCCTAAACGGATCCCTAACTCCGTCTCTCCTTCCCTAAACAGCTCCCTCCTTCCCTAAACTGCTCCTTCCCTCCTTAAACTGCTCCCCCTCCTTCCCTAAAGTTCTCCCTGCTTCCTTCCCTAAACTGCTCCCTCCCTCCTTCCTTCCCTAAACTGCTCCCGCCTTCTCTGTGACCTCTTCCTCCTTCCCTCCGTAAACTGCTCCAGACCTCTCTCTATTACCTCTGCTCCTCTCCATATCTATACAGTTCCCGCCCTCTCTATTACATCTACGTCTTTCCCTCCCTCACTAAGCTGGTCTCGGTTTCTCACTTTTCCCTTCTCCTCTATGCTAGTCCCCCCCTCTCTCTTTCAGAGTTCTCTACCTCCCTCCCTCCGTCCTTCACTATGAGAAACCAGCGTCCTTTCACATGTCATCTGCCCCACTTATTGCACATGGGGCCATTCTCATACCTTGCATGTTTCAGCATCCTCTCTCTCTGTTTCCCTCTTTATTTACACAAGGGTTTTACAGGGTTAGGCTGAAAGTTCCACCTTTATTTAAGAGCTAAGAGTCGTTACCTACCTCAGCTCATTTGACAGCCTTTTTATTATGAGACATGCAAACAGGGAATATGATGAAGCTGGAGCCATCCGTGGGCCACCTTCATTTAGTCACTTCCATTTGGTCGATGTCATTATGTTGTACGAACATGTTCCAGACTCGAGTCATCCTAGGAATAAATGATCTCAGATGAAGTGATGTTCTTGAGAAGAGTACAACTAGTGCGTAGTTGCTGTTTGCTACGAGTCTTATACAGAACTTGTCTTCTCGTTGTCCGCAAAGAGGAGCCAAGTGTAATACCCTGACAACATTGGTGTTTTACATAACAGTAAGACCACCCACAACCCTCCGGTGTTGAAACTTCTGTTAAAATGACAGATCTATCCAGGCTGGGTCAAGACAAGAGATGAGATGTCTTGCTCTGTTCTCTATTCTGTCAGGTCGTAAATGAGACGAGGGGCAGGTAATCCAAGACAGTGGAGCATACTCAAGATATGAACGCACTTGTGCCTCGTACAGTCTTTCAGCCTCTGTCGAGTGTACTCATGGCACCCCCTGCTTTTCAGTGAGGGTATGTTGCACCGTCTGCCTTGTCTTTTCATTTTGTAAGCAGTGATTTCTGTGAGCAAATTTGAGACCAGTCCCCGGGTTCCAACACCCTTCCATTCATTCTTACCACTGCTCCAGCTTTACCATC
>NC_091300.1:18784146-18886646 GCF_038502225.1 Cherax quadricarinatus
CTTAGTTTCTGTGACGAGTTTTTTACCCAGCTCTTTGAGGAACTTTAGAGTACACTTGCCCCATGCTCCAAGGGGTCTCTGATCCTACTGGGATGAAGTTATAGCAAGGGGGCAGGCCTTCATATTTGGCGGCTCCACCCTCTTCAGCTTCAGAGTATGGCAAGTAGGTGTCCGGCAAAGTGACAGCACAGGTGTAGTCCCAGGCAATCTGCTTACCATCCTTCCAAGTTAGCAAAGTGACTCCAGGACGCTTTCGACTTCCGTCACACCTCTATACTTGGGGTTCCCGTCCAGCTGGACAACGGGCTGTGTGGCGAGACTTCTCTTTATGATGTCGTTGACCTCCTCGTGTCTAGCATACTTCCCTTCTGATGTATGACACACGAAACCATAAAGTCCGAATTGATTAGCCGTTGCCCTGCCACAAATACACCTATGTTCAGTGAGTATGGGGGCGGCTAGGCGAAGAGTAAAACCAATCCGAATGGCCTGTGGCTCGAGTAGAGTGCCCAGGGAGTAATTGGGAACAGCCAAAAGGAAATCTCCTGAATGTGGTGCCTTCACCGCCAGGAGACGAGCTTTGTCTTTTCCTGAAGCATTGGTGAGCATTGTGTTGGCAATTTTTTCCATTATCGGTTTGTCCCAGTGGGACTGTTTGTGCTCTTTGAGAGGAACTGTTCTGCTTGAGGTGTCTACAAGCGTGTCCCACAGAATGGATGCTTCAATGAACCTGGGGTCTTGAGCTCCTACCGCACCTCTCAAGTGTTCGGGGACTATCTCCTTGACTAGTCCAATGGAAGTCAAACACGAGGACAGAAATGTAGGTAAAGCTATCTGTGTTGCTTTGCGCACCCCTATACCTCCAAGTCGTACTGGAAGAGTTGCCTCATCCCATTACTGGTCTTCCAGTGACAAATTCAGTGCCTTCTTAGAAACTGATCTCAAGAGTGAGTCATATTCGTTGAGTGTTGGGTTGTCAAAAGAGTGCTCGGACCTCAGGAAGTGAATCAGTCTTGGTAGAGTAAGACACCTTGTGAGGAGATACAGGACATCATGGACATCAAGATCCCTTATTCTCTCCTCCATTCTCTTCAGGTCATTCAGTTTGTCCTTGAGGACTGTGTCCATGGTCTGATGACCAAGAGGTGCTCCCAAGAGGGTGCTCTTGGATGGAGTGGTAGTAGACGCTTCAGGAAGGATTGTTCGCACAGCCCTGGTTATTTCCTGGTTGGCTGTGATGATTTCACACTTGGAGGGATTGAGGATGAGTCACCAGTTGTAGGTCCTCTAGCAGAGACTTTTCTGTACCTGCCAGAGTGCCATCGTCCAGGTACCAGATGTTGAGCTTGCTGCGCAAGCTGGAAGTTAGTTCTCTTACCGCCACGCAGAAGAGAAATGGAGCGAGTGGGTCACTCTGCTGAACACCCTCTGATGAGGAAATTTCATGTTCGCCAAACATAAGAATTGAGGGTTTGCTGTAGCCAGCTGAAACAGAGGAAAAAAGACTGGGGAACCGATCCCGAACAGCTGGCAAAACCACATCTTTTTTCACTATATTAAAGGCATTTCTAAAGTCTAGTTTGACAACAACCTTGTCTTCTGGTAGGTCCCTGATGTAGGTCCTTGCTGAATGAGCTGCCGCTTCACTGCCTTGAGTGACCCCAAAGCCCAGTTGGTTTGGCTAGAGTAAACTGGCGGGTTCTACGCGAATGTTTCTTAATGGTGCTTTGGCAACGAGACGGCGAAGAGTGTTATCGACAGCAATGAGTCTGATTTCCCCATCCTTCTTCTTCAAAGCGCATAACGAGGCTCCGAAAAGAAACGTTTAATTTCTTCTGGAATCCGCCCAGCCAGACAGCTGTTGACGAAGGTTGTTAACTCAGAGAGAATTGATGCAGCTGTGCCGAGTACTGGATTTACCATCTCTTTGATGTGTTGTGGTCGAATTCCAGGATAACCTCCTGCAGATCCTGCTGGAAATGACACTATTGCTTTATAGACTTCTGATTCTGGCAAAATTAACTGTCCAGTGAAGAGATCGTCCTCAGGGTTGTTGTTAACAGCTCTGGTGTCCCTGGTTGGGTGCCTGTCTCTTAGTGTTTGGGCTGTGGCCTCATCTTTGGGAGCAACAATGTCGTCACTCATAATTATTCTGATTGCTCCCACTGTGTTACCTTCGATTTTTCGCTAACATTTGCGCAAATTTTCTCGTTTTCAGTGGAATTTTTCTTGGGTCTACCTCTGTGATTCGTGCGATGATGGGCCAGAAGAACACAGTTATCTGTTCTTGGGTAGTTGCGCACTTCTTTCAAAACTGATGTGGTTAGCGATCTGCCGCGTCGTGCAGGAACTACAAGGCAGACATTGCCGAACAGGAGTAGGTTGCACCATGCCTTAATGGTACCTCGGGCTTCTAAGTTGGTGGAACCTCCATTCACTTGTTTGAGAAGTTCCGTGAATTTCCTTGCCGCATACGGACGAGCCGTTTATATACATATATATATATATATATATATATATATATATATATATATATATATATATATATATATATATATATATATATATATATAATATAGGGAGGTACCACCTCTAGAACTGTTATAGGGACCCTCATCCTCAGAGAAAAGAATAAACTTGCTTCAGGGAAAACTCAAGATTCTCCCTGAAGCTGTTTGAGAATTTTCTCCTACCACCCCCTATATTATATATATATATTTTATTTAAAGACAAAATACATTGACAAAACATTCACAAAAATATGATACAAAGTAAAACAACATAGGTAACTCAGAGCTACATCTCGTATACTTCGTCCAGCTCCCCGGCGGTGGGCCGCATGCCCAGAATGCTGCAGGCATTTCCTCTCTGGATCACAACACTGAGTCTCTGAAAGAGGAAGCTGGTCGCCCTGTGGTCCTTCGTTTCTATGATGAGCTTTTCATCTAGCTCTTTGAGGAACTTTAGAGCACACTTGCCCCATGCTCCAAGGGTCTCCGACCCTATTATAATGAAGTTATAGCAAGGGGAAAGGTCTTCATATTTGCGGATCTTCTGAGTCTCCCTGTGGCTGGCAGCTCCACCCCCTTCCACTACGGAGTATGGCAAGTAGGTGTCTGCCAATGTGGCGGCACATGTGTAGTCCCAGGCAATCTGCTTTCCATCCTTCCAAGGTAGCATAGTGGCTCCATCAGGACGCTTTAGACTTCCGTCAGACCTCTGCACTTGGGGTTCCCGTTGAGCTGGGCAACGGGCTGTGGCGAGGCTTCTCTTTATGATGTCATTGACCTCCTCATGCCTGGCATACTTCCCTTCTGCTGTGTGACACACGAGACCATGAAGTCCGAATTGATCAGCTGTCGCCCTGCCGCAAATACGCCTATATTCGGTGAGGATGGGGGCGGCTAGGCGAAGAGCAACACCAATCCGAATGGCCTGCGGGTCTAGTCGAGTGCCCAAGGAGGAATTGGGAACAGCAAACAGGAAATCTTCTGAGTGTGGTGCCTTCACTGCCAGGAGATGAGCTTTGTCCTTTCCTGAGGCGTTGGAGAGCATTGTGTTGGCGATTTTTTCCATGATCGGTTTGTCCCAGTGGGACTGTTTGTGTTCTTTGGGAGGAGCTGGTCTACTGGAGGAATCTGTAAGGGTGTCCCACCGAATCGCTGCTTCAGTAAACCTGGGGTCTTGAGCTCCTACCATGTCTCTCAAGCGTTCGGGAACAATCTTCTTGACTAATGCACTGGAAGCCAAACACGAAGACAGAAAAGCAGGTAAAGCAACATGCGTTGCTTTGCGCACCCCTATACCTCCCAGTCGTACTGGGAGGGTTGCCTGATCCCATTGCTGATCCTCTAGTGACAGGTTCAGTGCCTTCTTAAGGGTTGACCTCAGGTGTGCATCATATTCGTCAAGTGTTGGGTTGTCAAAAGAGGGTGCACACCTGAGGAAGTAAGTGAGTCTTGGAATAGTAAGGCACCTTGTGAGGAGATACAGAGCATCATGGGCATCAAGATTGCTTATTCTCTCCTCCATTCTCATCAGGTCATTCAATTTGTCCTTGAGGACTGTGTCGATGGCCTGGTGACCCAGCGGTGCTCCCAAGAGGGTACTGTTGGACGGAGTGGTAGTAGAGACTTCTGAGAGAATTCTTCGCACAGCATTGATTATTTCCTGGTTTGCTGTGATGATTTCACACTTGGAGGGATTGAGGATGAGTCCCAAGTTTTCTCCCTGTGTTTTCACCAGTTGTAGGTCCCCTACCAGGGACTCTTCAGTACCTGCCAGAGTGCCATCATCCAGGTACCAGATGTTGAGCTCGCTGCGTAGGCTGGAAGTTAGTTCTCTTACTGCCAAGCAGAAGAGAAGTGGAGCGAGTGGGTCACCCTGCTGAACACCTTCTGATGAGAGAATTTCATGTTCTCCAAACAAAAGAATTGAGGGTTTGCTGTAGCCGGCTGAAATGAACGGAAAAAGACTGGGGAAGCGATCCCGAACAGCTGGCAAGACAGCATCTCTCTTTACCATATTAAAGGCATTTCTAAAATCAAGTTTGACTATGGCCTTGTCTTCTGGTAGGTCCCTGATGTAGGCCCTTGCCGCATGAGCTGCAGCTTCACTGCCTTGAGGGACCCCAAAGCCCAGTTGGTGTGGCTGAAGTAAACTGGCAGCTTCTAGGCGAATGTTTCTTACTGCTGCTTTGGCAACGAGACGGCGAAGAGTGTTTCCAACCGCAATGGGTCTGGTTCCCCCATCCTTCTTCAAGGCACACAGTGAGGCTCCAAAAAAAGAAAGGTCTAATTTCTTCTGGGATTCGCCCAGCCAGGCAGTTGTTGACGAAAGTTGTTAACTCGGTGAGAAGAAGTGATGCAGATGCACCGAGTACTGGATTTACCATCTCCTTGAGGTGCTGAGGTCGAATTCCCGTGTAACCTCCTGCAGATCCTGCAGGAAATAACACAATCGCCTTATAGACTTCCGATTCAGGCAAAATTAATTGTTCAGTGATGGGGTCTTCCTCAGGGTTGTTGTTGATGGCTATGGTGTCCCTGGTTGGATGCTTGCCTCTTAGTGCTTGGGCTGTGGTCTCATCTTTGGGGGCTACAGTGTCGTCACTTGTAATTATTCTTATTGCTCCCACTGTGTTACCTTCTTCAATTTTTTTGCTAATCTGTCCGCAAATTTTCTCGTTTTCAGTGGGACTTTTCTTGGGGCTACCTTTGTGATTCCTGCGATGATGGGGCAGAGGGACACAATTATCCGTTCTTGGGTAGTTGCGCACTGCCTTGATAACTGACGTAATATGCTATGAATGGTTGAAGAGTGCGGGACCTGCCGTATCTTTCACAATAAGCCTGTATGGTACCCCTATGGTTGACTGCCTACCTGCAAAACTTAACTGTTCCCTCACCAGCAACTGTTCCCTCACCAGCTTCGCTGCACCCTGATGGATGCAGTTCCTCTTCCCAAGTCTTCTGCTGCAACTTCACAGTTGTTTCTTACTGTATTTTTCATTAAGCGTCTCTCATCTCGTAAAATATTCAGCCTTGGTAAAACAAATTATTTCTTCTACGTTACAAGCAGAAAAGTAGAAAAGTACAGGTGTGTAGCCAAAAGAACGAGAACAAAACGAAAAGGCCAGAAATTAATCCAATATAACGAGAAAAAGACTAGAGACGATAGCGCCAGATTAAGAATTAATAAGAAATTATTTAAAAATGACAATTCGTCGAAAGACGAAGTCAAAATAAAAATAATCCAAAGCCATATATGAAGGAAAATATCTGCAAGTAAACAGGTTATAGAATTAAAAAAAGGAAAGAAGCTTTCCTGGATGGCAGGAAAGTTCTTGATACATAACCTACCAAAGATTAAAAGTTCTTGATACATAACCCACCAAAGATTAAAAGTTCTTGATATATAACCCACCAAAGATTAAAAGTTCTTGATACATAACCCACCAAAGATTAAAGTTCTTGATACATAACCCACCAAAGATTAAAAGTTCTTGATACATAACCCACCAAAGATTAAAAGTTCTTGATACATAGCCTACCAAAGATTAATCCATCGCGAGTTCTCAAGTGGATCAAGACGTACAAGAAAGACGGGAAAAAGAGAGTAGCAGTGAAGGTAGGAGTAAAAGGGATCAAATATCAGGTAGGTTAAAACATGGGGACATATATACACTAGAGAGAGACCTTTATGCCTAAAATTATGGTCAAATAAAGGTTTCTAGAGTTCAAACAAATGCAAGATAATAACAATCGGAGAGAAAGAGAATAAAGACAAGGATGGAATATAGTTTGTGTGGATGGGGAGGGTAGAGAGTAAGAAAATGCTTATGTCAGGAGCTGGACGTCAACATCGCGCTAATGAGCAGAGTAACTTTTGTAGCACTACAAAACTTAAGATCATTCAGGAACCTTAACAAAGAATCAATCAGGATACTAAACATAACATGTAACGTCCATCACAGTACAAGGACCTAGCATGGAACAAGCTGAAACATGTGCATAAACTAAATTACGTCTAAAGGTTGACAAAAAATTTCCCCCAGAGCTGAGGGACAATGCATCATGCGGAAAAACTCGGAGAGAAGACAAAACTGAAAGAAATTATTATTACGTACAAAGTCCTAAGAGCAATTGACAGAGCAAACAAAGCTAAGCTGAGCGAGAGAAAGGGACACGGGGCCGCAGGTAGAAGCTCAAGGCCCAGATAGGGAATTTGAAAAAGTATTTCTTTAGTCTCGGTAGTGGTACATAAATAGAATGAGTGAAATGGCTAAAATGTTGGACGCAAACTCCATTCACAGCTTCAAGAGTAAGTATAAGCTGTGTAATTGTTAGTGAAAATACTCAGAGAGAAGAGGGTGGACAGGGGTACACAGTTTAAAATGCAAGACAAGACTCAGGACAAGAGCACGTAAAGAAAAACTAAATACGCAGATGAGCGTAGGAAATTTAGCAAATAATTTTTTGATCTTTTAATAGAGTAAAAACAGGATGACATACTATATGGACGACCCAAAATATGGACCACACATAGTAGCAGCTTAGGAGACGGGAGGGGGGAGAGAGGGAGGGAGGGATGGGGAGAGCTGGGTCAATACGGGAGTCGCTGAGCTAAATGTCACACTGGCTCTGTTATGTGCCTCCACCACTGCCAGCCTCCGTCACCACCATCCCAACCACCACACCCTCCACCACTGCCAGCCTCCGTCACCACCATCCCAACCACCACACCCTCCACCACTGCCAGCCTCCGTCACCACCATCCCAACCACCACACCCTCCACCACTGCCAGCCTCCGTCACCACCATCCCAACCACCACACCCTCCACCACTGCCAGCCTCCGTCACCACCATCCCAACCACCACACCCTCCACCACTGCCAGCCTCCGTCACCACCATCCCAACCACCACACCCTCCACCACTGCCAGCCTCCGTCACCACCATCCCAACCACCACACCCTCCACCACTGCCAGCCTCCGTCACCACCATCCCAACCACCACACCCTCCACCACTGCCAGCCTCCGTCACCACCATCCCAACCACCACACCCTCCACCACTGCCAGCCTCCGTCACCACCATCCCAACCACCACACCCTCCACCACTGCCAGCCTCCGTCACCACCATCCCAACCACCACACCCTCCACCACTGCCAGCCTCCGTCACCACCATCCCAACCACCACACCCTCCACCACTGCCAGCCTCCGTCACCACCATCCCAACCACCACACCCTCCACCACTGCCAGCCTCCGTCACCACCATCCCAACCACCACACCCTCCACCACTGCCAGCCTCCGTCACCACCATCCCAACCACCACACCCTCCACCACTGCCAGCCTCCGTCGCCACCATCCCAACCACCACACCCTCCACCACTGCCAGCCTCCGTCACCACCATCCCAACCACCACACCCTCCACTACTGCCAGCCTCCGTCACCACCATCCCAACCACCACACCCTCCACCACTGCCAGCCTCCGTCACCACCATCCCAACCACCACACCCTCCACCACTGCCAGCCTCCGTCACCACCATCCCAACCACCACACCCTCCACCACTGCCAGCCTCCGTCACCACCATCCCAACCACCACACCCTCCACCACTGCCAGCCTCCGTCACCACCATCCCAACCACCACACCCTCCACCACTGCCAGCCTCCGTCACCACCATCCCAACCACCACACCCTCCACCACTGCCAGCCTCCGTCACCACCATCCCAACCACCACACCCTCCACTACTGCCAGCCTCCGTCACCACCATCCCAACCACCACACCCTCCACCACTGCCAGCCTCCGTCACCACCATCCCAACCACCACACCCTCCACCACTGCCAGCCTCCGTCACCACCATCCCAACCACCACACCCTCCACCACTGCCAGCCTCCGTCACCACCATCCCAACCACCACACCCTCCACCACTGCAGCCTCCGTCACCACCATCCCAACCACCACACCCTCCACCACTGCCAGCCTCCGTCACCATCAACCCAACCACCACACCCTCCACCACTGCCAGCCTCCGTCACCACCATCCCAACCACCACACCCTCCACCACTGCCAGCCTCCGTCACCACCATCCCAACCACTACACCCTCCACCACTGCCAGCCTCCGTCACCACCATCCCAACCACCACACATTCCACCACTGCCAGCCTCCGTCACCACCATCCCAACCACCACACCCTCCACCACTGCCAGCCTCCGTCACCACCATCCCAACCACCACACCCTCCACCACTGTCAGCCTCCGTCACCACCATCCCAACCACCACACCCTCCACCACTGCCAGCCTCCGTCACCACCATCCCAACCACCACACCCTCCACCACTGCCAGCCTCCGTCACCACCATCCCAACCACCACACATTCCACCACTACTTCTGCCATCACCATCAACATCCAATTGTACCTCCATTATCCTTGACTATCACCAGTCTTCACCATTAGCAGATACCCCCACCAGTCTCTACCACCATCTCTCACCTAAAACTGAAAGCATACAACAACTAGAAAAGACAAGAAAGCAAATAAACAATCAGTAAAATAGAAAATGAAAATAAAATATATGAATGTATAATTTAAGGCAAACACGATCTCTTCTACTGGGCTTTGGGAAATTAAGCTTTTATTGACGACAAGCAAGTGACGAGAGAAATGAAGTCGCATCAACACTCGTTGTTCAGTGAGTAACTTTATACACAAGTGACACCCCACAAACATAGTTAATGAATATGACACCAAACTATTTCTAACATTTCTGACACAACCCTATTTCACTTATGTTTAATGAAGTAATTTTAAGACCACAAGAGGCTTGACAGACGGTGGAAGATAACTCCAATGAAAAGTAGGGAAGCGATGAGTACACAGAGAAAACTTAAAAAGTTTTAAGGTACAGTACCTGTCCACATGTTGACATAATTCATAACGCTACATCATTTTTAGCACACCTTATTAGATTTTGTATAAAAGACTACCTGAAGAAAATCGTCAAGATTCCTCTTAAAGACAATATGGAGTCTAATGGTAAGTACTCTTACATGTCTACCCTTACTTATATCTTGCTGTAATGTCTACTGTACTTACTTTAGCCCACCTTTTCAAGGACAAAAAGCAGTGTTACTATCACAGCTGCAAGGGAAATGATCACCTGGATAATAAGAACCTTTCAAAACACTAGATACTAAGATGATAATATTCTTTAAGACACTTGAATATTAACACTGAAATATTATTGTAAGTTTACAATCTGTGTTAGAGCAGCGAGACAGCACATCTGAACACAATATACTGTCAATAAGCAAACAGTACCTGCAACAATACAGTTAAATATTTCAATTATTGAGCACGATTAAACTCTTCCGAACTGTATTGTGTGGAGCGCAGGCCAGGAAAATATACAGCATCATAATTTACATCTGGAAAATACTGGAG
Organism: Cherax quadricarinatus; assembly: GCF_038502225.1. NCBI lineage: Eukaryota > Metazoa > Arthropoda > Malacostraca > Decapoda > Parastacidae > Cherax > Cherax quadricarinatus. The sequence continues at coordinate 18,794,115 of NC_091300.1, forward strand.
GGGCTGGTTCTAAATCTACGCCAAAAATTATTCCTTTACAAGAGCGGGAGGCACGGTACACTGTGCCATAAATAAGTAAATTATCATAAGCAAATTATAAGTAAATTATCAACATGCTAATGACTGCTTTCAAGAGTAGTATCTGATTAGCCAATATGAGGTATCCCTACTTGCTTGAGTGCAACTAGCAACAACAGTCTGACTGACAAAGCTGGTAACCAGGTTTCGTTTGAAACCGGTTTTCAGGGGCGACGATTCCTTGATCCATCAGTAGATAGACCAGGTAGTCTCGGAGCTGAGACGTCTCCAGTAAGAAAAGACCATGGTAGAACAGGTAGTCTCGGAGCTGAGATGACTCCAGTAAGAAAAGACTATTGCAGAACATGTAGTCTCGGAGCTGAGATGACTCTAGTAAGAAAAGACTATGGTAGAACATGTAGTCTCGGAGCTGAGATGACTCTAGTAAGAAAAGACTATTGCAGAACATGTAGTCTCGGAGCTGAGATGACTCCAGTAAGAAAAGATTATGGTAGAACATATAGTCTCGGAGCTGAGATGACTCCAGTAAGAAAAGACTATTGCAGAACATGTAGTCTCGGAGCTGAGATGACTCCAGTAAGAAAAGACTATTGCAGAACATGTAGTCTCGGAGCTGAGATGACTCCAGTAAGAAAAGACTATTGCAGAACATGTAGTCTCGGAGCTGAGATGACTCCAGTAAGAAAAGACTATTGCAGAACATGTAGTCTCGGAGCTGAGATGACTCTAGTAAGAAAAGACTATGGTAGAACATGTAGTCTCGGAGCTGAGATGACTCCAGTAAGAAGACACTATGGTAGAATAGGTAGTCTCGGAGCTGAGATGACTCCAGTAAGAAAAGACTACTGCAGAACATGTAGTCTCGGAGCTGAGATGACTCCAGTAAGAAAAGACTATGGTAGAACATGTAGTCTCGGAGCTGAGATGACTCCAGTAAGAAGAGACTATGGTAGAACATGTAGTCTCGGAGCTGAGATGACTCCAGTAAGAAAAGACTATGGTAGAACATGTAATCTCGGAGCTGAGATGACTCCAGTAAGAAGAGACTATGGTAGAACATGTAATCTCGGAGCTGAGATGACTCCAGTAAGAAGAGACTATGGTAGAACAGGTAGTCTCGGAGCTGAGATGACTCCAGTAAGAAAAGACTATGGTAGAACAGGTAGTCTCGGAGCTGAGATGACTCCAGTAAGAAAAGACTATTGCAGAACATGTAGTCTCGGAGCTGAGATGACTCCAGTAAGAAAAGACTATGGTAGAACATGTAGTCTCGGAGCTGAGATGACTCCAGTAAGAAAAGACTATGGTAGAACAGGTAGTCTCGGAGCTGAGATGACTCCAGTAAGAAAAGACCATGGTAGAACAGGTAGTCTCGGAGCTGAGACGACTCCAGTAAGAAAAGACCATGGTAGAACAGGTAGTCTCGGAGCTGAGACGACTCCAGTAAGAAAAGACCATGGTAGAACAGGTAGTCTCGGAGCTGAGATGACTCCAGTAAGAAGAGACTATGGTAGAACATGTAGTCTCGGAGCTGAGATGACTCCAGTAAGAAAAGACTATGGTAGAACAGGTAGTCTCGGAGCTGAGATGACTCCAGTAAGAAGAGACTATGGTAGAACAGGTAGTCTCGGAGCTGAGATGACTCCAGTAAGAAGAGACTATGGTAGAACATGTAATCTCGGAGCTGAGATGACTCCAGTAAGAAGAGACTATGGTAGAACATGTAGTCTCGGAGCTGAGATGACTCTAGTAAGAAGAGACTATGGTAGAACAGGTAGTCTCGGAGCTGAGATGACTCCAGTAAGAAGAGACTATGGTAGAACAGGTAGTCTCGGAGCTGAGATGACTCCAGTAAGAAGAGACTATGGTAGAACATGTAATCTCGGAGCTGAGATGACTCCAGTAAGAAGAGACTATGGTAGAACATGTAGTCTCGGAGCTGAGATGACTCTAGTAAGAAGAGACTATGGTAGAACAGCAGGCTAACATTTTTTTTCCTGTAGATTAACCTCACATTACCCGGAATTAACATGTAGTAACAATAAAGTTATAGAATAAAAGGTCTACACCTGGTGCTGAAGTTAGCTAGTCAAAGTTTCAGATGAAGCGGCATAATACCTCCAGAGGCGGCGGCATAACACCTCCAGAGGCGGCATGACATCTGAAGCAACGTGACTCCTGAAGCCATTAAGAAGTAACGAAAAAGTTAAGGCAGCGCTAACAACGTCACACAAGTTCATAACTTAGGATGTATAGCAAATATTTACGTTGAACAATGTAGACTTGTATAAAATATGCACGAGAGAGAGAGAGGGGAAGAGAGGGAGTGGGGGAGAGAGAGAGAGAGAGAGAGAGAGAGAGAGAGAGAGAGAGAGAGAGAGAGAGATCTTAGCTTGTGTGGAGTAGGCCATGTTTTATGCATGTAAGAGAGGAGTGAATGAGTGTTGAGAGAGAGAGTGGTGGGCAGTGAGAGCCACGCCCCCTCTTACCTTCACTCCCAGGACACTTTCTCAGCTCTCACTTTCACTCAAAGGATACTCTTTTCAGCTCTCACCTTCACTCCCAGGACACTTTTCTCAGCTCTCACCGTCCTGCTGAGCACCTCCTCAATAGCTCCCTCCTGCTGAGCACCTCCTCAATAGCTCCCTCCTGCTGAGCACCTCCTCAATAGCTCCCTCCTGCTGAGCACCTCCTCAATAGCTCCCTCCTGCTGAGCACCTCCTTAATACCTCCTTCCTGCCGAGTAACTCTTCGCTACCTACTGCTGATTGAGAGAGAAAGATTTAAGGCAGGAAAACACCAGAGGGGGAGCTGTTCCAAGGTGTTTTCTCTTCAAGTGCTGAGCACATGTTATATATTAAGGTGTTGAGCACGTGTGTGCATATTAATGTGCTGAGCACGTGTGTGTATATTAATGTGCTGAGCACGTGTGTGTATATTAATGTGCTGAGCACGTGTGTGTATATTAATGTGCTGAGCACGTGTGTGTATATTCAAGTGCTGAGCACGTGTGTGCATATTAATGTGCTGAGCACGTGTGTGTATATTAAAGTGCTAAGCAAGTGAGTGTATATTAAAGTGCTAAGCACGTGTGTGTATATTCAAGTGCTGAGCACGTGTGTGCATATTAATGTGCTGAGCACGTGTGTGTATATTAATGTGCTGAGCACGTGTGTGTATATTAATGTGCTGAGCACGTGTGTGCATATTAATGTGCTGAGCACGTGTGTGCATATTAATGTGCTGAGCACGTGTGTGTGTATATTAATGTGTTGAGCACGTGTGTGCATATTAATGTGCTGAGCACGTGTGTGTATATTAATGTGCTGAGCACGTGTGTGTATATTAATGTGCTGAGCACGTGTGTGTATATTAATGTGCTGAGCACGTGTGTGTATATTAATGTGTTGAGCACGTGTGTGCATATTAATGTGCTGAGCACGTGTGTGTATATTAATGTGCTGAGCACGTGTGTGCATATTAATGTGCTGAGCACGTGTGTGCATATTAATGTGCTGAGCACGTGTGTGTATATTAAAGTGCTGAGCACGTGTGCGTATATTCAAGTACTGAGCACGTGTGTGTATATTCAAGTACTGAGCACGTGTGTGTATATTCAAGTACTGAGCACGTGTGTGTATATTCAAGTACTGAGCACGTGTGTGTATATTCAAGTACTGAGCACGTGTGTGTATATTCAAGTACTGAGCACGTGTGTGTATATTCAAGTACTGAGAACGAGTGTGTATATTCAAGTACTGAGCACGTGTGTATATATTCAAGTACTGAGCACGTGTGTTTATATTCAAGTACTGAGCACGTGTGTGTATATTCAAGTACTGAGCACGTGTGTGTATATTCAAGTACTGAGCACGTGTGTGTATATTCAAGTACTGAGCACGTGTGTGTATATTCAAGTACTGAGCACGTGTGTGTATATTCAAGTACTGAGCACGTGTGTGTATATTCAAGTACTGAGCACGTGTGTGTATATTCAAGTACTGAGCACGTGTGTGTATATTCATGTACTGAGCACGTGTGTGTATATTCATGTACTGAGCACGTGTGTGTATATTCAAGTACTGAGTACGTGTGTTTATATTCAAGTACTGAGCACGTGTGTTTATATTCAAGTACTGAGCACGTGTGTGTATATTCATGTACTGAGCACGTGTGTGTATATTCAAGTACTGAGTACGTGTGTTTATATTCAAGTACTGAGCACGTGTGTTTATATTCAAGTACTGAGCACGTGTGTGTATATTCATGTACTGAGCACGTGTGTGTATATTCAAGTACTGAGCACGTGTGTATATATTCAAGTACTGAGCACGTGTGTGTATATTCAAGTACTGAGCACGTGTGTGTATATTCAAGTACTGAGCACGTGTGTGTATATTCAAGTACTGAGCACGTGTGTGTATATTCAAGTACTGAGCACGTGTGTATATATTCAAGTACTGAGCACGTGTGTGTATATTCAAGTACTGAGCACGTGTGTGTATATTCAAGTACTGAGCACGTGTGTGTATATTCAAGTACTGAGCACGTGTGTGTATATTCAAGTACTGAGCACGTGTGTGTATATTCAAGTACTGAGCACGTGTGTGTATATTCAAGTACTGAGCACGTGTAAGCACCAACGTCGGCCAGCTGACACCATAATGTCAACATCACACTGCTTACTGCTACTCCTAGTGCTTTCCAAACTGGTGGCAGAAGTGCCATCACTGCTGGCAGTGCCATCACAGGTGGTAGGAGTGCCATCAAAGCTGGCAAAAGCGTCATCAGCGGCAGCAGGAGTGAAATCGCTGGTGGCAGGTGTGCCAACACTGGTGGCAGGAGTGCCAACAATGACAACATAACGAGGCAGACAAGGCACTGAGCAAGTGATCAATACCACACTTCAGGGAGGAGCCAGGGAGGCTGCCAAGCCAGGGAGGTTACCAACCCAGGGATGCTGCCAAGCCAGGGAGGTTACCAACCCAGGGATGCTGCCAAGCCAGGGAGGTTACCAACCCAGGGATGCTGCCAAGCCAGGGAGGTTACCAACCCAGGGATGCTGCCAAGCCAGGGAGGTTACCAACCCAGGGATGCTGCCAAGCCAGGGAGGTTACCAACCCAGGGATGCTGCCAAGCCAGGGAGGTTACCAACCCAGGGAGGCTGCCAAGCCAGGGAGGTTACCAACCCAGGGAGGCTGCCAAGCCAGGGAGGTTACCAACCCAGGGATGCTGCCAAGCCAGGGAGGTTACCAACCCAGGGATGCTGCCAAGCCAGGGAGGTTACCAACCCAGGGATGCTGCCAAGCCAGGGAGGTTACCAACCCAGGGAGGCTGCCAAGCCAGGGAGGTTACCAACCCAGGGATGCTGCCAAGCCAGGGAGGTTACCAACCCAGGGAGGCTGCCAAGCCAGGGAGGTTACCAACCCAGGGAGGCTGCCAAGCCAGGGAGGTTACCAACCCAGGGATGCTGCCAAGCCAGGGAGGTTACCAACCCAGGGAGGCTGCCAAGCCAGGGAGGTTACCAACCCAGGGATGCTGCCAAGCCAGGGAGGTTACCAACCCAGGGAGGCTGCCAAGCCAGGGAGGTTACCAACCCAGGGAGGCTGCCAAGCCAGGGAGGTTACCAACCCAGGGAGGTTGCCAAGCCAGGGAGGTTACCAACCCAGGGAGGCTGCCAAGCCAGGGAGGTTACCAACCCAGGGAGGTTGCCAAGCCAGGGAGGTTACCAACCCAGGGAGGTTGCCAAGCCAGAGATGTTGTCAAGCCATGGAGGTTACCAAGCCAGGGAGACTGCCTAGCCAACCAGGGATTTTCCCAAGCCAGGTCAGCTACTAAACCACATTATATATATATATATATATATATATATATATATATATATATATATATATATATATATATATATATATATATATATATATATATCGATGATTGTTAATAAGGTGAGTCAAGAAGTGTGAGTGGACCCAGGCAAACATAACATGGCGAATACAAGGTGAGCACAGACGACCGGCACGAGCTTTAAAAACTTAGAACGACACAAGTTTTACATTGTGAATGTGTCGAGAACATTTGCTCACAAGAAAGTTGGACTGCGAGGCTGCAAACCTGGCACACTTACTGGTGAGATGTTGGGAACTGTGATACTTGCCTCAAGTGGAAGCAACTAGCAGCCTCGTTCACAATACTCTCACACCTCCATGGAAGAGTCAGTTTATTCTAATATTGCAACATGCTAACAGGCAGAGAGACGCTTCAATCATTTAAAAATCTACCAGGAATAATGTTTAATTTATACTAAGCGCTAAACCCATGTGAGTTATCCAGTGTAAGGCGTGGTGGAGGCTTGATCCTCCGTCTGCTGAGCGCCAGACATACTTCTTTGCTGACTGCCTACTCAACCAAACTGTTGGTGTTGGTGATCCACAGGCACACACCCATCACAACCTCGCTGATAAGGCACTAACTGCATGTTCTAATCAAGTGTTCTCTTGATAACTTCTATCTTTGGCACTTATCTGTGATAATTATCTAGAGAGAAGGGTGGGGTGGGTGTAGGAAGAGGGAGGTGCAGGGGGGCGAGGACAGGTGTGGGACTCACCTGTCATGCTTGTCAAGAGCAGAGGGGTGGTGAAGGGAAGGTGGGGAGACAAGTGAAAGGGTGGGGCGAGGACAGGTGTAGGACTCACCTGTCATGCTTGTCAAGAGCAGAGGGGTGGTGCAGGATGGTCTGGTTATCCTTCATGGTCACGATACTCTTCGTGCCCAGCTCCGTCTCTGCAACAACAACAACAACACGTTAAGATCCCTCCTTCATAAAACACTCTTCATAATTCACAGAAGGCAATACAAATAACAATTACCGTAGATGGTTGGTTAGTTCATTGGGTTTAAGGCTTAAGGATTACACGACGGAACATGAAAGCTATACACTACTAGTCAAGGATAACTTCCGCCCTAAAATGGGAATTAAAGTAAACTCTCGGTGTATATAGTGAGCAATACACATTTCTCAATGTATATAAAGCTAGAGATACAACTCTCGGTATATATACAGTGAGATACACAAGTCTAGGTGAATATACAATGATATACTCGTCTCTCGACATATATAAACAATGAGATACATATCTCTCAACATATAAACAGTCAGACATACAGTGACATGCATATCTCCCGATGAATATACAGTGAGATACATATCTTCTGATGAATATACAGTGAGATACATATCTTCTGATGAATATACAGTGAGATACATATCTTCTGATGAATATACAGTGAGATACATATCTTCTGATGAATATACAGTGAGATACATATCTTCTGATGAATATACAGTGAGATACATATCTTCTGATGAATATACAGTGAGATACATATCTTCTGATGAATATACAGTGAGATACATATCTTCTGATGAATATACAGTGAGATACATATCTTCCGATGAATATACAGTGAGATACATATCTTCTGATGAATATACAGTGAGATACATATCTTCCGATGAATATACAGTGAGATACATATCTTCTGATGAATATACAGTGAGATACACATACCTCTATGTACATCTAGTAAGAGATCAATCTCCCTTTGTATAAAATAAAGATACGTATTTCTCGGTGGATATATAATTAGATACACATCTTCCCTTGTATATACAGTGAGAGATACACAAGTATATATACCCTTGAGCAAAACTGAACTACGACAAGATTTACCACAATAATGGTATTATGATTATTATTAGTATAACGAGGAAGCGCTAAACCCGCTGAGGTGATACAGAATATAGGGAACGGGAGGCATCGAATAAAAGCGTCATTAAGACTGCCTCTCACTTCTTTACCACCAGTCAAGAATATTTTCATCCTTCAAGTATGAATTAATGCAAATTCTCAGCATCTATACACAGATATACACCTCTCAGTACACACACATACACACATGTACAAAGTGTATATTATCAGCAGAATAATAATAAGCGAGAGAGCAAAGAGCCACATACTACAGTTGATTATATTCCTCATGGTAGACCAGCGTTAGTGAGTTGGTTGCATGTGCTGCCCACCTAGCCGCCCACCTGGCCGCCCAGCCTCGTAGAAAAGCATTACCTCAACACGGTTGTGAGTAACCTCTCAACAACTGGTCGGTGTTTGAAGTGAACAGCGTATCAGACCAGCAGGGCCCCTGAATAAACTGTTGTAATCTAACTGCCAGTTTGACTGGTCTAGAGGGCATGCACAAATAGGTGAGATGCATGCAGAATAAATTGCAACGTACTCAGAGTACATTGTTCTAGATATCCAGCTTATGGTTTTCCTTGCGACTGTGGTAGTGACAATGTTGTAATCCTTAAGGTGAAATATTTTAATAATCAATCCTGAGTCTCTAACGTTAGTTTTACGTTCCGTCGAGTGATTCCAGGTTGTTTTATATTCCATTCCAATTTTTATGTCCTGAATATTTCATAATGAAGTAGCTGAAACTTGTCCTTACTGAACATCATACTGTTGTTTATATCAGCTTGGAAGTTTGGTGTCGTCAATGCCACTCTTATACGGATATATGCCTCTATGTCGGATATGTAAATAAGAATAAGAACATGAGCAAGCCTTGAGGAACACAGCTTTTCACCCTGCCAGCCTCTGATTTCACTCTGTTCGCTATTATTCATCGGGTTCTATTCGTTAGGAAAGTAAATGCTAATCTGCCCACTTTCCCAGTTATTCCTTTTGCACGCATTTTGTGATCACACCATCGCATTTATCAAAGGTTTTGCCAAAGTCCGTGTATACTACGTTTGCCTTATACTATATTTATACAAAATTTATTAAAAATACAATCATATTGTTTATTTTTATCTTATTGATTAACATATATTCACGATAATTAAAATAGCATACAATTAATTTTATTATTTCTGCGTCTGGATCATTAGTAAATTAGTGTGGTAAAAATATTACATTGTGTTATCATCGTTTTGGCGCCACGGCTTGTTATAAAGCACCTGACGCACTCATACGTGACGCACACTTAGGTAAGTCACGCACACTTAAATGTGACACACACTTAGATACGTCACGCACACTTAAGTATGTGACGCACAATGAAGCATGTGATGTACATCAATTGGGTCGTATAGAGTGTGGGAGGTGTAGAGGTGGTTGACTGGTTGGAGGTTTATTGGTCAGAAAGTGTTTCCTGCCATAGGTACTGATGACATGATAACTCCTTCACTAGTTAAGCATCCGCTGGTCTACCCCGGTCTACCCCGGCCAGGTTTTACATCCACTTTAAGGATCACTTCATAACAGTGTATTATAAGATGCTGATGCCCTTACAGGTGTCTTGAAGACATTTTATGTAGAAGATCATTAAGACTTCATCTCACCTACACTGTATACTACCAGTCACTACACGAGGATCATTAAGACTTCATCTCACCTACACTGTATACTACCAGTCACTACACGAGGATCATTAAGACTTCATCTCACCTACACTGTATACTACCAGTCACTACACGAGGATCATTAAGACTTCATCTCACCTACACTGTATATTACCAGTCACATGTACACAACCAGTCAATGACACTCTACCCTCAATAATAGGGATTAAACTCTTAGTATTCATTACACTAAGATATATAACCCTAGGTGCAGGTACAATTATAAAGAACAAAAAAGGCACAATACCACAACTGGAACAACACACAAATAACCCGCACATAGGAGAGAAAAACTTGTGACGACGTTTCGGTTCGCCTTGGACCATTCACAAGAAAAGCCTAACACTTTTCCCTTCAGGGTAAATTTTACTGTCAAGCGTACGGGAGAGGACACAGCGACACCGGTGTCACTATGGGTTCTAATTTAACCCCCTTTATATTACTACTACTATTACTGCCCCCTTACGTTCCTCTTTCTTTATCGTGGTAAAACCACTCCCCTACTTTCTACTAATATTTCCACTACCAGCATTACCACTACGACTACTTTTTTTCTTCTTCTTCCGCCCCTGTCCTTATATATATATATATATATATATATATATATATATATATATATATATATATATATATATATATATATATATGCAAAACAACCACTCTGAAAGATTAGAGAAATTCCAAGCGCTTTCGTGACTACTCACATTAGTTCCTTGATAATGTGAGTAGTCACGAAAGCGCTTGGAATTTCTCTATTCTTTCAGAGTGGTTGTTTTGCATATTTTGAAATCACCTGTTTACTGTGATCTTATTGCATATATATATACATACATATATATATATATATATATATATATATATATATATATATATATATATATATATGTGTGTGTGTGTGTGTGTGTGTGTGTGTGTGTGTGTGTGTGTGTGTGTGTGTGTGTGTGTGTGTGTGTGTGTGTGTGTATGTATATATATACATATATGTGTGTGTGTGCGTGGATGTAGTGCGGATGACAAGAAACAGATGATTGCTGATGTTATGAATGAAAAGAAGTTGGATGTCCTGGCCCTAAGTGAAACAAAGCTGAAGGAGGTAGGGGAGTTTCGGTGGGGGGAAATAAATGGGATTAAATCTGGAGTATCTGAGAGAGTTAGAGCAAAGGAAGGGGTAGCAGTAATGTTGAAGGATCAGTTATGGAAGGAGAAAAGAGAATATGAATGTGTAAATTCAAGAATTATGTGGGTTAAATAAAGGTTGGATGCGAAAAGTGGGTCATAATAAGCGTGTATGCACCTGGAGAAGACAGGAATGTAGAGGAGAGAGATTTTGGGAAATGTTAAGTGAATGTATAGGAGCCTTTGAACCAAGTGAGAGAGTAATTGTGGTAGGGGACCTGAATGCTAAAGTAGGAGAAACTTTTAGAGAGGGTGTGGTAGGTAAGTTTGGGGTGCCAGGTGTAAATGATGAGAGCCCTTTGATTGAACTTTGTATAGAAAGGGGTTTAGTTATAGGTAATACATATTTTAGGAAAAAGAGGATAAATAAGTATACAAGATATGATGTAGGGCGAAATGACAGTAGTTTGTTGGATTATGTATTGGTTGATAAAACTGTTGAGTAGACTTCAGGATGTACATGTTTATAGAGGGGTCACAGATATATCAGATCACTTTTTAGTTGTAGCTACACTGAGAGTGAAAGGTAGATGGGATACAAGGAAAATAGAAGCATCAGGGAAGAGAGAGGTGAAGGTTTATAAACTAAAAGAGGAGGCAGTTAGGGTAAGATATAAACAGCTATTGGAGGATAGATGGGCTAATGAGAGCATAGGCAATGGGGTCGAAGAGGTATGGGGTAGGTTTAAAAATGTAGTGTTGGAGTGTTCAGCAGAAGTTTGTGGTTACAGGAAGGTGGGTGCGGGAGGGAAGAGGAGCGATTGGTGGAATGATGATGTAAAGAGAGTAGTAAGGGAGAAAAAGTTAGCATATGAGAAGTTTTTACAAAGTATAAGTGATGCACGGAGGGAAGAGTATATGGAGAAAAAGAGAGAGGTTAAGAGAGTGGTGAAGCAATGTAAAAAGAGAGCAAATGAGAGAGTGGGTGAGATGTTATCAACAAATTTTATTGAAAATAAGAAAAAGGTTTGGAGTGAGATTAACAAGTTAAGGAAGCCTAGAGAACAAATGGATTTGTCAGTTAAAAATAGGAGAGAAGAGTTATTAAATGGAGAGTTAGAGGTATTGGGAAGATGGAGGGAATATTTTGAGGAATTGTTAAATGTTGATGAAGATAGGGAAGCTGTGATTTCGTGTATAGGGCAAGGAGGAATAACATCTTGTAGGAGTGAGGAAGAGCCAGTTGTGAGTGTGGGGGAAGTTCGTGAGGCAGTACGTAAAATGAAAGGGGGTAAGGCAGCCGGGATTGATGGGATAAAGATAGAAATGTTAAAAGCAGGTGGGGATATAGTTTTGGAGTGGTTGGTGCAATTATGTAATAAATGCATGGAAGAGGGTAAGGTACGTAGGGATTGGCAGAGAGCATGCATAGTTCCTTTGTATAAAGGCAAAGGGGACAAAAGAGAGTGCAAAAATTATAGGGGGATAAGTTTGTTGAGTGTACCTGGTAAAGTGTATGGTAGAGTTATTATTGAAAGAATTAAGAGTAAGACGGAGAATAGGATAACAGATGAACAAGGAGGCTTTACGAGGCTTTACATATATATATATATATATATATATATATATATATATATATATATATATATATATATATGTATATATATATATATATATATATATTTATTTTTATTATTTTTATTATCACACTGGCCGATTCCCACCAAGGCAGGGTGGCCCGAAAAAGAAAAACTTTCACCATCATTCACTCCATCACTGTCTTGCCAGAAGGGTGCTTTACACTACAGTTTTTAAACTGCAACATTAACACCTCTCCTTCAGAGTGCAGGCACTGTACTTCCCATATCCAGGACTCACGTCCGGCCTGCCGATTTCCCTGAACCCCTTCATAAATGTTACTTTGCTCACACTCCAACAGCACGTCAAGTATTAAAAACCATTTGTCTCCATTCACTCCTATCAAACACGCTCATGCATGCCTGCTGGAAGTCCAAGCCCCTCGCACACAAAACCTCCTTTACCCCCTCTCTCCAACCTTTCCTAGGCCGACCCCTACCCCGCCTTCCTTCCACTACAGACTGATACACTCTTGAAGTCATTCTGTTTCGCTCCATTCTCTCTACATGTCCGAACCACCTCAACAACCCTTCCTCAGCCCTCTGGACAACAGTTTTGGTAATCCCGCACCTCCTCCTAACTTCCAAACTACGAATTCTCTGCATTATATTCACACCACACATTGCCCTCAGACATGACATCTCCACTGCCTCCAGCCTTCTCCTCGCTGTAACATTCATCACCCATGCTTCACACCCATATAAGAGCGTTGGTAAAACTATACTCTCATACATTCCCCTCTTTGCCTCCAAAGACAAAGTTCTTTGTCTCCACAGACTCCTAAGTGCACCACTCACTCTTTTCCCCTCATCAATTCTATGATTCACCTCATCTTTCATAAACCCATCCGCTGCCACGTCCACTCCCAAATATCTGAATACATTCACCTCCTCCATACTCTCTCCCTCCAATCTGATATTCAATCTTTCATCACCTAATCTTTTTGTTATCCTCATAACCTTACTCTTTCCTGTATTCACCTTTAATTTTCTTCTTTTGCACACCCTACCAAATTCATCCACCAATCTCTGCAACTTCTCTTCAGAATCTCCCAAGAGCACAGTGTCATCAGCAAAGAGCAGCTGTGACAACTCCCACTTTGTGTGTGATTCTTTATCTTTTAACTCCACTCCTCTTGCCAAGGCCCTCGCATTTACTTCTCTTACAACCCCATCTATAAATATATTAAACAACCACGGTGACATCACACATCCTTGTCTAAGGCCTACTTTTACTGGGAAATAATTTCCCTCTTTCCTACATACTCTAACTTGAGCCTCACTATCCTCGTAAAAACTCTTCACTGCTTTCAGTAACCTACCTCCTACACCATACACTTGCAACATCTGCCACATTGCCCCCCTATCCACCCTGTCATACGCCTTTTCCAAATCCATAAATGCCACAAAGACCTCTTTAGCCTTATCTAAATACTGTTCACTTATATGTTTCACTGTAAACACCTGGTCCACACACCCCCTACCTTTCCTAAAGCCTCCTTGTTCATCTGCTATCCTATTCTCCGTCTTACTCTTAATTCTTTCAATAATAACTCTACCATACACTTTACCAGGTATACTCAGCAGACTTATCCCCCTATAATTTTTGCACTCTCTTTTATCCCCTTTGCCTTTATACAAAGGAACTATGCATGCTCTCTGCCAATCCCTAGGTACCTTACCCTCTTCCATACATTTATTAAATAATTGCACCAACCACTCCAAAACTATATCCCCACCTGCTTTTAACATTTCTATCTTTATCCCATCAATCCCGGCTGCCTTACCCCCTTTCATTTTACCTACTGCCTCACGAACTTCCCCCCCCCCCCCACACACACACACATATATATATATATATATATATATATATATATATATATATATATATATATGTATGTCGTGCCGAATAGGCAGAACTTGCGATCTTGGCTTGAATAGCAACGTTCAACTTGCCATATAGGACAAGCGAAAATTTGTATATGCAATAATTTCGCCAAAATCATTCTGAACCTAACGAAAAAAATATATTTCACTGTGTTTGTTTAGTAATAAATTATTGTAAACAAATCTAAAATATATTTAGTTGTGTTAGGCTAAAATAAATTGTTCTTGTTATAATAAGGTTAGGTAAGTTTTCTAAGATTCTTTTGGAGCAAAATTAAATTTTTTTACATTAACATTAATGAAAAAAATATATCTTTAAACGTATAAGAGAAAATTTTTAGAAAGGACTTAATTTTAAATGAGTTCTTGCTAATTGACCAGTTTTGCATATTCGGCACGACATATATATATATATATATATATATATATATATATATATATATATATATATATATATATATATATATATATATATATATATATATATATATATATAGGCTCACTCATTCTCTTCTGTCCGTGTGACTTGTGAATAGTCCAAGTTAGACCGAAACAGTCACAAGCTTTTCTCTCTCCTATGTGCAGGTTGTGTATGTACACTCGTGTGTGTGTGTGTGTGTGTGTGTGTGTGTGTGTGTGTGTGTGTGTGTGTGTGTGTGTGTGTGTGTGTGTGTGTGTGTGTGTGTGTGGTGCCAAATAGGCAAAACGCGATTTTGGCTTAAACAGCAACGCTCTTCTTGCCGAATAAGGCAAGCGAAAATTTGTGTATGCAATAATTTCTCAAAAATCATTCTGAACCTAATGAAAAAAAAATATATTTCATTGTGTTTATTTATTATTAAATTTTTGTAAGCTTATCTAAAACATATTTAGCTGGATTAGACTAAATTAAATTGCGATTGTTATAATAAGGTTAGGTAAGTTTTCTAAGGTTTTTTGGTACAAAATTATTATTTTTTTGCATTAACATAATTGAAAAAATTATATCTTGAAACGTATATGAGAAAATATTAGAAAGGATTGTATATATATATATATATATATATATATATATATATATATATATATATATATATATATATATATATATATATATATATATATATATATATATATATATATATATATATATACATACATATATTAAGGAGTATCATCAAAATCTTGGTATTTTTATCTTGCGGTGGGTCCTTAGAAATGCATCTTAATAGGTAAAAACCAAGCCTAAAATAGGTTCACCTTTTAAATTAAGTGAGAAGATAAGTTATTTTGACAACGCCTATATCTGTGTGTGTGTTTTTCTAGTTTCAGGAACCGGACGAGTCTTTGATGAAAACAACAATGGCACTTGTGAAGACGATCACTCTATCTGCCAACACCGCGGCCACTATTGCAACTTCATCTCACATCTCCCACTCTGATAACTTGTTGGTGAGTGGGCAAGCACCGGAGAGAGGGAAACAGCTGTGGGGAGAGGGACGCGGTTGTAGGGAGAACTATGGAGAGAGAAAGGAGAGCTGGATGTGGAGAGAGGAGAGGGAGAAGTTGTGGAGACAGGAGGAGATGATTGTGGGGAGAAGAAGGGGAGCAAGGGGTAAGGGAAAGCAGATGGGGATTGAAAAGGGGGAGTAAATAGGTAAAAGGAAACACGTGATGAGCATAAGTAAGGGAGTAATGAGTAAAGGAAAGTTGGTGGTGGGTAAAGTGTACAAGTGGTGAAGGCTGGTGACAAGATAATGTATGAAGCACATAAGAGTATCAAACAAATATTACTCTGGCATATAACAAGTGCACACTATCATACCACAGCGTCAACATGCTAGCATATAAAAACTACCTCCAATGATAAATATTTTACTACTGATTACACTACTTATTGAGAGTACGTGAAGATACTAGCATGTACAGATTATATATATTTTAACACTGAGTACTTTACGTATTGAGAACACTTCAAGCAACTACGTGATCTCAATACTCTTCAAACAATTAGCAACAAAAAGTATAACTTTCTTGGAGGTAACTTGACAAGTTCCTTGATCGTTAATTACGAGACGGGCTGTGTTGTATACGTGGGAATGCGAGCTGCAAGCACGAATAACCTGGATGATATGGTGGACATGTAATGTGTGAGAGAGGGCAGTGACATCACCCTCTGCCCCTCTATGATCAGTTACTTTTACCGGATCAAGACTCGCTTCCTAACCCTGCCTCTCGTACTGCTTTGACCAGCAGCACTCTTTCTCCTCCTCTTGGGCATTTTAATACCTATTCTTGAAACTGTGTATTCAATTTTCCTCCATTTTCTATTACACCCACTCCACTTTTCAACTACCCTGAGACTCTAATCATAAGGAGTGAGAGTCGCAAGAATCACTTTGTTCGTCACGTCATAAAGTTGACGTTATGTGAGGCAAGACAGTGAGACGAGGTGACAGAAAGTAGTGGCGGTGAAGATGAGTGGGACTGGTGGTGAAGATAAGTGGGACTGGCGGTGAAGATGAGTGGGAGTGGCGGAGATGAGTGGGAGTGGCGGAGATGAGTGGGACTGGCGGTGAAGATGAGTGGGAGTGGCAGTGAAGATGAGTGGGAGTGGCGGTGAAGATGAGTGGGAGTGGCGGTGAAGATGAGTGGGATTGGCGGTGAAGATGAGTGGGAGTGGCGATGAAGATGAGTGGGAGTGGCGGAGAAGATGAGTGGGACTGGCGGTGAAGATGAGTGGGAGTGGCGGAGATGAGTGGGAGTGGCGGTGAAGATGAGTGGGAGTGGCGGTGAAGATGAGTGGGAGTGGCGGTGAAGATGAGTGGGAGTGGCGGTGAAGATGAGTGGGAGTGGCGGTGAAGATGAGTGGGAGTGGCGGTGAAGATGAGTGGGACTGGCGGTGAAGATGAGTGGGAGTGGCGATGAAGATGAGTGGGAGTGGCGGAGAAGATGAGTGGGACTGGCGGTGAAGATGAGTGGGAGTGGCGGAGATGAGTGGGACTGGCGGTGAAGATGAGTGGGAGTGGCGGAGATGAGTGGGACTGGCGGTGAAGATGAGTGGGAGTGGCGGAGAAGATGAGTGGGAGTGGCAGTGAAGATGAGTGGGAGTGGCGGTGAAGATGAGTGGGAATGGCAGTGAAGATGAGTGAGAGTGGCGGTAAAGATGAGTGGGAGTGGCGGTGAAGATGAGTGGGAGTGGCGGTGAAGATGAGTGGGAGTGGCGGTGAAGATGAGTGGGAGTGGCGGGGAAGATGAGTGGGAGTGGCGGTGAAGATGAGTGGGAGTGACGTAGATGAGTGGGAGTGGCGGAAAAGATGAGTGGGAGTGCCGGTGAAGATGAGTGGGAGTGGCAGTGAAGATGAGTGGGAGTGGCGGAGATGAGTGGGAGTGGCAGTGAAGATGAGTGGGAGTGGCAGTGAAGATGAGTGGAAGTGGCGGTGAAAATGAGTGGGAGTGGCGGTGAAGATGAGTGGGAGTGGCGGTGAAGACGAGTGGGAGTGGCGGTGAAAATGAGTGGGAGTGGCGGTAAAAATGACTGGGAGTGGCGGAGATGAGTGGGAGTGGTAGTGAAGATGAGTGGAAGTGGCAGTGAAGATGAGTGAGAGTGGCGGTGAAGATGAGTGGGAGTGGCGGTGAAGGTGAGTGGGAGTGGCGGTGAAGATGAGTGGGAGTGGCGGTGAAGATGAATGGGAGTGGCGGGGAAGATGAGTGGGAGTGGCGGAGAAGATGAGTGGGAGTGGCAGTGAAGATGAGTGGAAGTGGCGGTGAAAATGAGTGGGAGTGGCGGTGAAGATGAGTGGGAGTGGCGGAGAAGATGAGTGGGACTGGCGGTGAAGATGAGTGGGAGTGGCGGAGATGAGTGGGAGTGGCGGAGATGAGTGGGACTGGCGGTGAAGATGAGTGGGAGTGGCGGAGATGAGTGGGACTGGCGGTGAAGATGAGTGGGAGTGGCGGAGAAGATGAGTGGGAGTGGCAGTGAAGATGAGTGGGAGTGGCGGTGAAGATGAGTGGGAATGGCAGTGAAGATGAGTGAGAGTGGCGGTGAAGATGAGTGGGAGTGGCGGTGAAGATGAGTGGGAGTGGCGGTGAAGATGAGTGGGAGTGGCGGTGAAGATGAGTGGGAGTGGCGGGGAAGATGAGTGGGAGTGGCGGTGAAGATGAGTGGGAGTGACGTAGATGAGTGGGAGTGGCGGAAAAGATGAGTGGGAGTGCCGGTGAAGATGAGTGGGAGTGGCAGTGAAGATGAGTGGGAGTGGCGGAGATGAGTGGGAGTGGCAGTGAAGATGAGTGGGAGTGGCAGTGAAGATGAGTGGAAGTGGCGGTGAAAATGAGTGGGAGTGGCGGTGAAGATGAGTGGGAGTAGCGGTGAAGACGAGTGGGAGTGGCGGTGAAAATGAGTGGGAGTGGCGGTAAAAATGACTGGGAGTGGCGGAGATGAGTGGGAGTGGTAGTGAAGATGAGTGGGAGTGGCAGTGAAGATGAGTGAGAGTGGCGGTGAAGATGAGTGGGAGTGGCGGTGAAGGTGAGTGGGAGTGGCGGTGAAGATGAGTGGGAGTGGCGGTGAAGATGAATGGGAGTGGCGGGGAAGATGAGTGGGAGTGGCGGAGAAGATGAGTGGGAGTGGCAGTGAAAATGTGTGGGAGTGGGAGTGAAGATGAGTGGGAGTGGCGAAGATGAGTGGGAGTGGCAGTGAAGATGAGTGGGAGTGGCAGTGAAAATGAGTGGAAGTGGCAGTGAAGATGAGTGGGAGTGGCCGTGAAGATGTGTGAGTCGCAGTGAAGATGAGTGGGAGTGGCCGTGAAGATGAGTGGGAGAGGCGGAGAAGATGAGTGGGAGTGGCAGTGAAGATGAGTGAGAGTGGCAGTGAAGGTGAGTGGGAGTGGCGGTGAAGATGAGTGGGGGTGACGGTGAAGATGAGTGGGAGTGGCAGTGAAGATGTGTGGGAGTGGCAGTGAAGATGAGTGGGAGTGGCGGTGAAGATGAGTGGGAGTGGCGGAGATGAGTGGGAGTGGCAGTGATGAGTGGGAGTGGCAGTGAAGATGAGTGGGAGTGGCGGTGAAGATGAGTGGGAGTGGCGGTGAAGATGAGTGGGAGTGGCAGTGAAGATGAGTGAGAGTGGCGGTGAAGATGAGTGGGAGTGACGGTGAAGATGAGAGAGACTGGCAGTGAAAATGAGAGGATTCGGGGTGAAGATGAGTGGGAGTGGCGGTGAAGGTGAATGAAAGTGGCGATGAGAGTGGGAGTAGCGGTGAAGGTGAGAGTAGGAGTGGCGGTGAAGGTGAGAGGAGTGGCAGTGAAGGTGAGTGTAGGAGTGGCAGTGAAGATGAGTGGGAGTGGCGGTGAAGATGAGTGGGAGTGACGGTGAAGATGAGTGGGAGTGGCAGTGAAGATGTGTGGGAGTGGCAGTGAAGATGAGTGGGAGTGGCGGTGAAGATGAGTGGGAGTGGCGGAGAAGATGAGTGGGAGTGGCAGTGAAGATGAGTGGGAGTGGCGGTGAAGATGAGTGGGAGTGGCGGTGAAGATGAGTGGGAGTGGCGGTGAAGATGAGTGGGAGTGGCAGTGAACATGAGTGAGAGTGGCGGTGAAGATGAGTGGGAGTGACGGTGAAGATGAGAGAGACTGGCAGTGAAGATGAGAGGATTCGGGGTGAGGATGAGAGTGACAGTGGCGGTGAAGGTGAATGAAAGTGGCGATGAGAGTGGGAGTAGCGGTGAAGGTGAGAGTAGGAGTGGCGGTGAAGGTGAGAGTAGGAGTGTCAGTGAAGGTGAGTGTAGGAGTGGCAGTGAAGATGAGTGTAGGAGTGGCGGTGAAGATGAGAGTAGGAGTGGCGGTGAAGATGAGAGTAGGAGTGGCTGTGAAGGTGAGAGTAGGAGTGGCGGTGAAGGTGAGAGTAGGAGTAGTAGTGAAGATGAGAGTAGGAGTGGCGGTGAAGATGAGAGTAGAAGTGGCAGTGAAGATGAGAGTAGGAGTGGCAGTGAAGATGAGTGTAGGAGTGGCGGTGAAGATGAGTGTAGGAGTGGCGGTGAAGATGAGAGTAGGAGGGGCAGTGAAGATGAGTGTAGGAGTGGCGGTGAAGATGAGTGTAGGAGTGGCGGTGAAGATGAGAGTAGGAGTGGCAGTGAAGATGAGAGTAGGAGTGGCGGTGAAGATGAGAGTAGTAGTGGCGGTGAAGATGAGAGTAGGAGTGGCAGTGAAGATGAGAGTAGAAGTGGCAGTGAAGATGAGAGTAGGAGTGGTAGTGAAGATGAGAGTAGGAGTGGCGGTGAAGATGAGTGTAGGAGTGGCGGTGAAGATGAGAGTAGGAGTGGCAGTGAAGATGAGAGTAGGAGTGGCAGTGAAGATGAGAGTAGGAGTGGCGGTGAAGATGAGAGTAGAAGTGGCAGTGAAGATGAGAGTAGGAGTGGCGGTGAAGATGAGAGTAGAAGTGGCAGTGAAGATGAGAGTAGGAGTGGCAGTGAAGATGAGAGTAGGAGTGGCGGTGAAGATGAGAGTAGGAGTGGCAGTGAAGATGAGAGTAGGAGTGGTGGCGGTGAAGATGAGAGTAGGAGTGGTAGTGAAGATGAGAGTAGAAGTGGCAGTGAAGATGAGAGTAGGAGTGGTGGCGGTGAAGGTGAGAGTAGGAGTGGCGGTGAAGATGAGAGTAGAAGTGGCAGTGAAGATGAGAGTAGGAGTGGTGGCGGTGAAGATGAGAGTAGAAGTGGCAGTGAAGATGAGAGTAGGAGTGGCAGTGAAGATGAGAGTAGGAGTGGCGGTGAAGATGAGAGTAGAAGTGGCAGTGAAGATGAGAGTAGGAGTGGTGGCGGTGAAGGTGAGAGTAGGAGTGGTGGCGGTGAAGGTGAGAGTAGGAGTGGTGGCGGTGAAGGTGAGAGTAGGAGTGGCGGTGAAGATGAGAGTAGAAGTGGCAGTGAAGATGAGAGTAGAAGTGGCAGTGAAGATGAGAGTAGGAGTGGTGGCGGTGAAGATGAGAGTAGAAGTGGCAGTGAAGATGAGAGTAGGAGTGGCAGTGAAGATGAGAGTAGGAGTGGCGGTGAAGATGAGAGTAGAAGTGGCAGTGAAGATGAGAGTAGGAGTGGTGGCGGTGAAGATGAGAGTAGAAGTGGCAGTGAAGATGAGAGTAGGAGTGGTGGCGGTGAAGATGAGAGTAGAAGTGGCAGTGAAGATGAGAGTAGGAGTGGTGGCGGTGAAGGTGAGAGTAGGAGTGGCAGTGAAGATGAGAGTAGTAGTGGCAGTGAAGATGAGAGTAGGAGTGGTGGCGGTGAAGGTGAGAGTGAAGGTGAGACAGACAACGTCCGCCTCTCCAAACTTTTCCCCACCATGAAACAGGAGCGAGACAAGTGGTAAAATATGCATGTCAAACACACACACACACACACACACACACACACACACACACACACACACACACACACACACACACACACACACACACACACACAAACACACAAACACACACACACACACACACACACAAACGCACAAACACACACACACACACAAACACACACACACACAGCCAGGAGCTGAGTCTCGACCCCTGCATCCACAATTAGGTGAGTACACACACACACACAAACACACACACAAACACACACACACAAACACACACAAACACACACAAACACACACACACACACATACACACAGCCAGGAGCTGAGTCTCGACCCCTGCATCCACAATTATGTGAGTACACACACACACAAATACACACACAAACACACACACACACACACACACACACACACACACACACACACACACACACACACACACACGCATTTTCTTGGACTGCAAGAAGGCGTTTGACACAGTTCCACACAAGAGATTAGTGCAAAAACTTGAGGACCAAGCAGGGATAACAGGGAAGGCACTACAATGGATCAGGGAATACTTGTCAGGAAGACAGCAGCGAGTCATGGTACGTGGTGAGGTGTCAGAGTGGGCGTCTGTGACCAGCGGGGTCCCACAGAGGTCAGTTCTAGGACTAGTGCTGTTTCTGGTATTTGTGAACGACATGACGGAAGGAATAGACTCCGAGGTGTCCCTGTTTGCAGATGACGCGAAGTTGATGAGAAGAATTCATTCGATCGAAGACCAGGCAGAACTACAAAGGGATCTGGACAGGCTGCAGACCTGGTCCAGCAATTGGCTCCTGGAGTTCAATCCCACCAAGTGCAAAGTCATGAAGATTGAGGAAGGGCAAAGAAGACCGCAGACGGAGTACAGTCTAGGGGGCCAGAGACTACAAACCTCACTCAAGAAAAAAGATCTTGTGGTGAGTATAACACCAGGCACATCTCCTGAAGCGCACATCAACCAAATAACGGCTGCAGCATATGGGCGCCTAGCAAACCTCAGAACAGCATTCCAACATCTTAATAAAGAATCGTTCAGGACCCTGTACACCGTGTACGTTAGGCCCATATTGGAGTATGCGGCACCAGTTTGGAGCCCACACCTAGCCAAGCACGTAAAGAAACTAGAGAAAGTGCAAAGGTTTGCGACAAGGTTAGTTCCAGAGCTAAGGAGAATGTCCTACGAAGAAAGGTTAAGGGAAATCGGCCTGACGACACTGGAGGACAGGAGGGTCAGGGGAGACATGATAACGACATACAAAATACTGCGTGGAATAGACAAGATAGACAGAGACAGGATGTTCCAGAGATTGGACACAGAAACAAGGGGTCACAATTGGAAATTGAAGACCCAGATGAGTCAAAGGGATGTTAGGAAGTATTTCTTCAGTCACAGAGTAGTCATGAAGTGGAATAGCCTAGCAAGTGAGGTAGTGGAGGCAGGAACCATACATAGCTTTAAGATGAGGTATGCTAAAGCTCATGGAGCACGGAGAGAAAGGACCTAGTAGCACTCAGTGAAGAGGCGGGGCCAGGAACTGAGTCTCGACCCCTGCAACCACAATTAGGTGAGTATACACACACACACACACACACACACACACACACACACACACACACACACACACACACACACACACACACACCTGGCAAACCTACGGATAGCGTTCCGATACCTCAGTAAGGATTCGTTTAAGACTCTGTACACCATCTACGTCAGGCCCATACTGGAGTATGCAGCACCAGTTTGGAATCCACACCTAGTCAAGCACGTCAAGAAATTAGAGAAAGTGCAAAGGTTTGCAACAAGACTAGTCCCAGAGCTACGGGGATTGTCCTATGAAGAAAGGTTGAGGGAAATCGGCCTGACGACACTGGAGGCCAGGAGGGTCAGGGGAGACATGATAACGACATATAAAATACTGCGCGGAATAGACGAGGTGGACAAAGACGGGATGTTCCAGAGATGGGACACAGACACAAGAGGTCACAATTGGAAGTTGAAGACTCAGATGAATCAAAGGGATGTTAGGAAGTATTTCTTCAGTCATAGAGTAGTCAGGCCATGGAATAGCCTAGAAGGTGATGTGGTGGAGGCGGGAACCATACATAGTTTTAAGGCGAGGTATGATAGAGCTCATGGGGTAGGGAGAGAGAGGACCTAGTAGCAATCAGCGAAGAGGCGGGGCCAGGAGCTGTGAATCGACCCCTGCAACCACAAATAGGTGAGTACAAATAGGTGAGTATACACACGCACACACACCAATGTTACAATATATACTATACAAAGAGACATTAATCAGTGATGGCACTCATTGATGAGAGTTTCCTGGTGTTGAGCTCCGGCTCTTGGGAGCGCCTTTTTATTTAGGTGATGTCCTTTTCTCTGAGTTTTATGAACCGTTGCATGTGCTAGTTCGCTCGTACTAGTTGACCAGTACTAGTTGGTCTTCTACCTGGTTCTATCCAGCATCCGTCTTCAATAACCTCTCATTTTGCATTACCATTTATTACGAGGTTTACAGCGTTAGTTTCTTAATATTTCATGTAACTAACTCTACAAGCACTACTTTCATTATTTTCGGTTACACTTGGCTTAATTAGGTTACATAAACGTATATTTAAATACAGATTAACATACAACATTACATTCTTTGTCTTTATATTAATTAATACAGAAGGTGTTACCAACACCTGGCTTCCGGGGTGCGTGTTTAATATTTATGTACGGCACTGCACCGGCCGGTCGTCTCCCACCAGGGAAACACCGTGCGAAGCTTTCCTGTTTTTTCAGGTCACCCACCTTGATGAAAGACGCTCGCTGCGATATAACAAATAAACAGCATATTAAAAATAAACTGCCGCGACACGTCTAGCAATGCTGTTGCTGAGCGTCATCAAGATCAGCCAGGCTGTTGCTGATCGTCACCAAGACAGTCAGGTAAGATAAGATAAGATTTCGTTCGGATTTTTAACCCCGGGGGGTTAGCCACCCAGGATAACCCAAGAAAGTCAGTGCGTCATCGAGGACTGTCTAACTTATTTCCATTGTGGTCCTTAATCTTGTCCCCCAGGATGCGACCCACACCAGTCGACTAACACCCAGGTACCTATTTGCTGCTAGGTGAACAGGACAACAGGTGTAAGGAAACGTGTCGAATGTTTCCACCCGCCGGGAATCGAACCCGGGCCCTCCGTGTGTGAAGCGGGAGCTTTAGCCACCAGGCCACCGGGCCACAGGTTGTGGTTGTGCGCCACCAAGATCAGCCAGGCTGTGGCTGAGCGTCACCAAGATCAGCCAAAGTTGTGGCTGAACTTCACCAGACTGTGATGTTTATGACGTTCTGCTATGTGACGCTGGTCCAACTAACCTGACTCACTGACAAGGAAACCTGCCTCCGGAGCGGGTCATGGGAGCGATGACCTCGAAGAATCGACTAAGGCAGGCAGGGGAGGTGGGTGGTTAGGGTGGGTAGGTGGGTGGGTGGGTGGGTGGGTGGGTGGGGTGGGTGGGCAGGTGGGATCCGGGTCGGTGGGTGGATGGGAGCGGGTGGGTGGAACAGGGTGGGTGGGTGGGTGGGTGGGTAGTAAAGTGGGTGGGTGGATGGGTGGGTGGGTGGGTGGGTAGGGTGGATAGGCAGGTGGGTGGGCAGGTGGGTGGGCAGGTGGGTGGGCAGGCGGGTGGGACAGGGTGGGTGGGTGGGTAGGGTGGGTGGGTGGGTGGGTGGGTGGGTGGGTGGAGTGGGTAGGTGGGTGGGTGGGTAGGCGGAGGTGGGTGGGGAGCAGGTGGGTGGGTGGGCAGGTGGGTGGGTGGGGCAGGGTGGGTAGGGTGGGTGGGTGGGTGGGTGGGTGGGTGGGTGGGTGGGTGGGTGGGTGGGCAGGCACGGGCAGGCGGATGGGTGGGTGGGTGGGCGGAGGGTGGGTGGGCAGGGTGGGTGGGCAGGATGGGTGAGCAGTGGGTGGGTGGTGGGAAGGTGGGTGGGTGGGGGGTGGGCAGACAGGTGGGTGGGTGGGTGGGTGGGTGGGTGGGTAGGGTGGGAGTGGGTGGGTGGGTGGGTGGGTGGGTGGGTGGGTGGGTGGGTGAGCGGAGGTGGGTGGGCAGGCAGGTGGATTGGGTGGGCAGGTGGGTGGGAGCATGTGGGTGGGTGGGGTGGGTGGGTGGGAGGTGGGTGAGCAGGGTGGGTGGGTGGGCAGGTGGGTGGGAGCAGGTGGGTGGGTGGGAAGGTGGGTGGGCAGGTAGGGTGGGCAGGGGATGTGGGTGTGTAGGGTGGGTAGGGTGGGTGGGTGGGTGGATGGGTGGGTGGGTGGGTGGGTGGGTGGGTGGGTGGGTGGGTGGGAGGTGGTGGGTGGGTGGAGGCAGGGTGGGTGGGCAGGACAGGGTGGATTGGGTGGGCAGGTGGGTAGGCATGGGTAGGTGGGGTGGGAGGTGGGTGGGAAGGTGGGTAGGGTAGGTAGGTAGGTAGGTAAGTAGGTAGGTAGGCAGGTAGGTGGGCAGGTAGGTGGGCAGGTAGGTGGGTGGGCAGGTAGGTGGGCAGGTAGGTGGGCAGGTAGGTGGGCAGATAGGTGGGCAGGTAGGTGGGCAGGTAGGTAGGTAGGCAGGTAGGCGGGCAGGTAGGTGGGCAGGTAGGTAGGTAGGTGGGCAGGTAGGTGGGTAGGTAGGTGGGCAGGTAGGCAGGCAGGTGGGCAGGTAGGTAGGTGGGCAGGTAGGTAGGTGGGCAGGTAGGTAGGTGGGCAGGCAGGTAGGTGGGCAGGTAGGTAGGTGGGCAGGTAGGTGGGCAGGTAGGTGGGCAGGTAGGTGGGCAGGTAGGTAGGCAGGTGGGCAGGTAGATGGGCAGGTAGATGGGCAGGTAGGTGGGCAGGTAGGTGGGCAGGTAGGTGGGCAGGTAGGTAGGTGGGCAGGTAGGTAGGTGGGCAGGTAGGTAGGTAGGTGGGCAGGTAGGTGGGCAGGTAGGTGGGGAGGTAGGTGGGCAGGTAGGTAGGCAGGTAGGTAGGGGTGGGCAGGTAGGTAGGCAGGTAGGTAGGCAGGTAGGTGGGCAGGTAGGTGGGCAGGTAGGTAGGTAGGCAGGCAGGTAGGTGGGCAGGTAGGTAGGCAGGTAGGTGGGCAGGTAGGTAGGTAGGCAGGTAGGTGGGCAGGTAGGTGGGTAGGTAGGTGTGCAGGTAGGTAGGCAGGTAGGTGTGCAGGTAGGTGGGTAGGTAGGTGGGCAGGTAGGTGGGCAGGTAGGTGGGCAGGTAGGTGGGCAGGTAGGCAGGCAGGTAGGTAGGCAGGTAGGTGGGCAGGTAGGTGGGCAGGCAGGTGGGCAGGTAGGTGGGCAGGTAGGTAGGCAGGTAGGTGGGCAGGTAGGTGTGCAGGTAGGTGGGCAGGTAGGTGGGCAGGTAGGTGGGCAGGTAGGTAGGCAGGTAGGTGGGCAGGTAGGTGGGCAGGTAGGTAGGCAGGTAGGTGGGCAGGTAGGTGGGCAGGTAGGCAGGCAGGTAGGCAGGCAGGTAGGTGGGCAGGTAGGTGGGCAGGTAGGTGGGCAGGTAGGTGGGCAGGTAGGTGGGCAGGTAGGTGGGCAGGTAGGTGGGCAGGTAGGTAGGCAGGTAGGTAGGCAGGTAGGTGGGCAGGTAGGTGGGCAGGTAGGTGGGCAGGTAGGTGGGCAGGTAGGTGGGCAGGTAGGTAGGCAGGTAGGTGGGCAGGTAGGTGGGCAGGTAGGTAGGCAGGTAGGTGGGCAGGTAGGTGGGCAGGTAGGTGGGCAGGTAGGTGGGCAGGTAGGCAGGCAGGTAGGTAGGCAGGTAGGTGGGCAGGTAGGTGGGCAGGTAGGTGGGCAAGTAGGTAGGCAGGTAGGTGGGCAGGTAGGCAGGCAGGTAGGTGGGCAGGTAGGTGGGCAGGTAGGTAGGCAGGTAGGTGGGCAGGTAGGTGGGCAGGTAGGTGGGCAGGTAGGTAGGCAGGTAGGTAAGTGGGCAGGTAGGTAGGCAGGTAGGTAGGCAGGTAGGTGGGCAGGTAGGTAGGCAGGTAAGTACGTGGGCAGGCAGGTAGGTAGGCAGGTAGGTAGGTAGGCAGGTAGGTAGGTAGGTGGGCAGGTAGGTAGGTAGGTAGGTAGGTAGGTAGGTAGGTGGGCAGGTAGGTGGGCAGGTAGGTAGGCAGGTAGGTGGGCAGGTAGGTGGGCAGGTAGGTGGGTGGGCAGGTAGGTGGGCAGGTAGGTGGGCAGGTAGGTGGGCAGATAGGTGGGCAGGTAGGTGGGCAGGTAGGTAGGTAGGCAGGTAGGCGGGCAGGTAGGTGGGCAGGTAGGTAGGTAGGTGGGCAGGTAGGTGGGTAGGTAGGTGGGCAGGTAGGCAGGCAGGTGGGCAGGTAGGTAGGTGGGCAGATAGGTAGGTGGGCAGGTAGGTAGGTGGGCAGGTAGGTAGGTGGGCAGGTAGGTGGGCAGGTAGGTGGGCAGGTAGGTAGGCAGGTGGGCAGGTAGATGGGCAGGTAGATGGGCAGGTAGGTGGGCAGGTAGGTGGGCAGGTAGGTGGGCAGGTAGGTAGGCAGGTAGGTGGGCAGGTAGGTAGGTGGGCAGGTAGGTAGGTGGGCAGGTAGGTAGGTAGGTGGGCAGGTAGGTGGGCAGGTAGGTGGGCAGGTAGGTAGGCAGGTAGGTAGGCAGGTAGGTGGGCAGGTAGGTAGGCAGGTAGGTAGGCAGGTAGGTGGGCAGGTAGGTGGGCAGGTAGGTAGGTAGGCAGGCAGGTAGGTGGGCAGGTAGGTAGGCAGGTAGGTGGGCAGGTAGGTAGGTAGGCAGGTAGGTGGGCAGGTAGGTGGGTAGGTAGGTGTGCAGGTAGGTAGGCAGGTAGGTGTGCAGGTAGGTGGGTAGGTAGGTGGGCAGGTAGGTGGGCAGGTAGGTGGGCAGGTAGGTGGGCAGGTAGGCAGGCAGGTAGGTAGGTAGGTAGGTTGGCAGGTAGGTGGGCAGGCAGGTAGGTAGGTGGGCAGGTAGGTAGGCAGGTAGGTGGGCAGGTAGGTGGGCAGGTAGGTGGGCAGGTAGGTGGGCAGGTAGGTGGGCAGGTAGGTAGGCAGGTAGGTGGGCAGGTAGGTGGGCAGGTAGGTAGGCAGGTAGGTGGGCAGGTAGGTGGGCAGGTAGGCAGGCAGGTAGGCAGGCAGGTAGGTGGGCAGGTAGGTGGGCAGGTAGGTGGGCAGGTAGGTGGGCAGGTAGGTGGGCAGGTAGGTGGGCAGGTAGGTGGGCAGGTAGGTGGGCAGGTAGGTAGGCAGGTAGGTAGGCAGGTAGGTGGGCAGGTAGGTGGGCAGGTAGGTGGGCAGGTAGGTGGGCAGGTAGGTAGGCAGGTAGGTGGGCAGGTAGGTGGGCAGGTAGGTAGGCAGGTAGGTGGGCAGGTAGGTGGGCAGGTAGGTGGGCAGGTAGGTGGGCAGGTAGGTGGGCAGGTAGGCAGGCAGGTAGGTAGGCAGGTAGGTGGGCAGGTAGGTGGGCAGGTAGGTGGGCAAGTAGGTAGGCAGGTAGGTGGGCAGGTAGGCAGGCAGGTAGGTGGGCAGGTAGGTGGGCAGGTAGGCAGGCAGGTAGGTGGGCAGGTAGGCAGGCAGGTAGGTGGGTAGGTAGGTGGGCAGGTAGGCAGGCAGGTAGGTGGGCAGGTAGGTGGGCAGGTAGGTGGGCAGGTAGGTGGGCAGGTAGGCAGGCAGGTAGGTGGGCAGGTAGGCAGGCAGGTAGGTGGGCAGGTAGGTGGGCAGGTAGGCAGGCAGGTAGGTGGGCAGGTAGGCAGGCAGGTAGGTGGGTAGGTAGGTGGGCAGGTAGGCAGGCAGGTAGGTGGGCAGGTAGGTGGGCAGGTAGGTGGGCAGGTAGGTGGGCAGGTAGGCAGGCAGGTAGGTGGGCAGGTAGGCAGGCAGGTAGGTGGGCAGGTAGGTGGGCAGGTAGGCAGGCAGGTAGGTGGGCAGGTAGGCAGGCAGGTAGGTGGGTAGGTAGGTGGGCAGGTAGGTAGGCAGGTAGGTGGGCAGGTAGGCAGGCAGGTAGGTGGGTAGGTAGGTGGGCAGGTAGGTAGGCAGGTAGGTGGGCAGGTATGTGGGCAGGTAGGTAGGCAGGTAGGTGGGCAGGTAGGTGGGCAGGTAGGTGGGCAGGTAGGTAGGCAGGTAGGTAGGCAGGTAGGCAGGCAGGTAGGTGGGCAGGTAGGTGGGCAGGTAGGTGGGCAGGTAGGTAGGCAGGTAGGCAGGCAGGTAGGTAGGCAGGTAGGTGGGCAGGTAGGTAGGCAGGTAGGCAGGCAGGTAGGTGGGCAGGTAGGTGGGCAGGTAGGTAGGCAGGTAGGTAGGCAGGTAGGCAGGCAGGTAGGTGGGCAGGTAGGTGGGCAGGTAGGTAGGTAGGTAGGCAGGCAGGTAGGTAGGCAGGTAGGTGGGCAGGTAGGTGGGCAGGTAGGTGGGCAGGTAGGTAGGTAGGTAGGCAGGCAGGTACGCACTCTGAGTGAAGACAATCTCTTGATACAAACACTTGTTGAAATTATTACAAAACAATTTTCATAAAATATATAAAAAAACATAAAAAAGGCAAGTTGTAGATCCTGATTAACGAAGAGAGAGGAAACAAACGTATACGGTACTTATACAACGTTGTGAGCAACTTTTGCCAGGACAGATGGCTGTGTGGGGGAGTGGGAGAAGAGGAAGGGGGTGGAAGAGTGAGGGAAGAAACACTCATGAGTGAGGAGAGAAGGAAAAGAAGGGGGGGAGGGCGAAGTTTGGAAGACACAGGGAAGAGAAAGAGGTGGAAGAGTGTGAGGAAAAAGAGGAAAAAGAGGAGAAAGAGGTGGAAGAGTGGGGGAAAGGGGAAGAGAAAGGAGTGAGAAATGAAAGAGGCGAGTGGAAGACACAGGAGGGGAGAGCGAAGAGTAGGGGGAATAGAAGCGAGGGTGGGGAGTTGAGGACCGGTCTACAGGAGGTCATATTCAACACACACACACACACACACACACATACACACACACATACATACACACATACACACACACACACACACACACACACACACACACACACACACACACACACACACACACACACACACACACACACACACACACACACACACACACACACACACACACACACACACACACACACACACACACACACACACACACACACACACACACACACACACACACACACACACACACACACACACACACCGGCACCTCCAGCACATGACTCACATAAAAAAAATCTGCAAAAGTAGCTAAAAATATTGATATTATAGTATAAAAAAGTGGGGAGTGTAAAAGAACATATAAATATACACACATAATCATAACACCAGTATTGGGTAACAAAGCTTGAGAGAAGGAGATACACATGCTACCAGGAATAAATTATTTAACTTTCTCCTTAAGGAAGCTTGAATATTCTCTCCTTTCATCCCATCTTCTATAAATGCCCCAAATAGTTATATTTTATTATGTAATATTGGAAGCCAAGTTTAAAGACTACAGTGATGACACCCAACGTGGTACCATGTAGTTACCAAGGTTACAATAGGATAATATTACCTCCAGCACTTCTGTGATGGATTCATCAGCCACTGTTGTTTACTGTGTCACCCCACAACACCACACCTTTCTTCAGACATCTACTCTCAGGGTGTACATACATCATTACTGTGGGTGTACATACATCATTACTGTGGGTGTACACCACTACTGAGGGTGTACATACACCACTACTGTGGGTGTACATACACCACTACTGTGGGTGTACATACACCACTACTGTGGGTGTACATACACCACTACTGAGGGTGTACATACACCACTACTGTGGGTGTACATACACCACTACTGTGGGTGTACATACACCACTACTGTGGGTGTACATACACCACTACTGTGGGTGTACATACACCACTACTGTGGGTGTACATACACCACTACTGTGGGTGTACATACACCACTACTGAGGGTGTACATACACCACTACTGTGGGTGTACATACACCACTACTGTGGGTGTACATACACCACTACTGTGGGTGTACATACACCACTACTGTGGGTGTACATACACCACTACTGTGGGTGTACATACACCACTACTGTAGGTGTACATACACCACTACTGTGGGTGTACATACACCACTACTGTGGGTGTACATACACCACTACTGTGGGTGTACATACACCACTACTGTGGGTGTACATACACCACTACTGTGGGTGTACATACACCACTACTGTGGGTGTACATACACCACTACTGTGGGTGTACATACACCACTACTGTGGGTGTACATACACCACTACTGTGGCTGTACATACACCACTACTGAGGGTGTACATACACCACTACTGTGGGTGTACATACACCACTACTGTGGGTGTACATACACCACTACTGTGGGTGTACATACACCACTACTGTGGGTGTACATACACCACTACTGTGGGTGTACATACACCACTACTGTGGGTGTACATACACCACTACTGTGGGTGTACATACACCACTACTGAGGGTGTACATATACCTCTACTGTGGGTGTACATACACCACTACTGTGGGTGTACATACACCACTACTGTGGGTGTACATACACCTCTACTGTGGGTGTACATACACCACTACTGTGAG
Organism: Cherax quadricarinatus; assembly: GCF_038502225.1. Taxonomy (NCBI): domain Eukaryota; kingdom Metazoa; phylum Arthropoda; class Malacostraca; order Decapoda; family Parastacidae; genus Cherax; species Cherax quadricarinatus. Next base: position 18,826,152 of record NC_091300.1, read on the forward strand.
TGCACATACACCACTACTGTGGGTGTACGTACACCACTACTGTGGGTGTACATACACCACTACTGTGGGTGTACGTACACCACTACTGTGGGTGTACATACATCACTACTGTGGGTGTGCATACATCACTACTATGGGTGTACATACACCAATACTGTGGGTGTACATACACCACTACTACTATGGGTGAACATACACCGCTACTGTGGGTGTACATACATCACTACTGTGGGTGTACGTACACCACTACTGTGGGTGTACATACATGACTACTGTGGGTGTGCATACATCACTACTATGGGTGTACATACACCACTACTACTATGGGTGTACATACAACGCTACTGTGGGTGTACATACATCACTACTGTGGGTGTACATACATCACTACTGTGGGTGTGCATACATCACTATGGGTGTACATACACCACTACTGTGGGTGTACATACACCACTACTATGGGTGTACATACACCACTACTGTGGGTGTACATACATCACTACTACTATGGGTGTACATACACCACTACTCTGGGTGTACATACATCACTACTATGGGTGTACATACATCACTACTGTGGGTGTACATACACCACTAATATGGGTGTACATACACCACTACTGTGGGTGTACATACATCACTACTACTATGGGTGTACATACATCACTACTATGGGTGTACATATATCACTACTGTGGGTGTACATACACCACTAATATGGGTGTACATACATCACTACTGTGGGTGTACATACACCACTAATATGGGTGTACATATATCACTACTGTGGGTGTACATACACCACTAATATGGGTGTACATATATCACTACTGTGGGTGTACATACACCACTAATATGGGTGTACATACATCACTACTGTGGGTGTACATACACCACTAATATGGGTGTACATACATCACTACTGTGGGTGTACATACACCACTAATATGGGTGTACATATATCACTACTGTGGGTGTACATACACCACTAATATGGGTGTACATATATCACTACTGTGGGTGTACATACACCACTAATATGGGTGTACATACACCACTACTGTGGGTGTACATACATCACTACTACTATGGGTGTACATACATCACTACTATGGGTGTACATATATCACTACTGTGGGTGTACATACACCACTAATATGGGTGTACATACATCACTACTGTGGGTGTACATACACCACTAATATGGGTGTACATATATCACTACTGTGGGTGTACATACACCACTAATATGGGTGTACATATATCACTACTGTGGGTGTACATACACCACTAATATGGGTGTACATACATCACTACTGTGGGTGTACATACACCACTAATATGGGTGTACATACATCACTACTGTGGGTGTACATACACCACTAATATGGGTGTACATATATCACTACTGTGGGTGTACATACACCACTAATATGGGTGTACATACATCACTACTGTGGGTGTACATACACCACTAATATGGGTGTACATACATCACTACTGTGGGTGTACATACACCACTAATATGGGTGTACATATATCACTACTGTGGGTGTACATACACCACTAATATGGGTGTACATACATCACTACTGTGGGTGTACATACACCACTAATATGGGTGTACATACATCACTACTGTGGGTGTACATACACCACTAATATGGGTGTACATACATCACTACTGTGGGTGTACATACACCACTAATATGGGTGTACATATATCACTACTGTGGGTGTACATACACCACTAATATGGGTGTACATACATCACTACTGTGGGTGTACATACACCACTACTACTATGGGTGAACATACACCGCTACTGTGGGTGTACATACATCACTACTGTGGGTGTACATACACCACTACTACTATGGGTGAACATACACCGCTACTGTGGGTATACATACATCACTACTGTGAGTGTATATACACCACATCATTGTGAGTGTATATACACCACACCACTGAGTGTATATACAGCACATCACTGTGAGTGTATATACACCACATCATTGTGATTGTATATACACCACACCACTGAGTGTATATACAGCACATCACTGTGAGTGTATATACAGCACATCACGGTGAGTGTATATACAGCACATCACGGTGAGTGTATATACAGCACATCACTGTGAGTGTATATACAGCACATCACTGTGAGTGTATATACAGCACATCACGGTGAGTGTATATACAGCACATCACTGTGAGTGTATATACAGCACATCACTGTGAGTGTATATACAGCACATCACTGTGAGTGTATATACAGCACATCACGGTGAGTGTATATACAGCACATCACTGTGAGTGTATATACAGCACATCATTGTGAGTGTATATACACCACATCATTGTGATTGTATATACACCACACCACTGAGTGTATATACAGCACATCACTGTGAGTGTATATACAGCACATCATTGTGAGTGTATATACACCACATCATTGTGATTGTATATACACCACACCACTGAGTGTATATACAGCACATCACTGTGAGTGTATATACAGCACATCACGGTGAGTGTATATACAGCACATCACGGTGAGTGTATATACAGCACATCACTGTGAGTGTATATACAGCACATCATTGTGAGTGTATATACACCACATCATTGTGATTGTATATACACCACACCACTGAGTGTATATACAGCACATCACTGTGAGTGTATATACAGCACATCATTGTGAGTGTATATACACCACATCATTGTGATTGTATATACACCACACCACTGAGTGTATATACAGCACATCACTGTGAGTGTATATACAGCACATCACGGTGAGTGTATATACAGCACATCACTGTGAGTGTATATACAGCACATCACTGTGAGTGTATATACAGCACATCACTGCGAGTGTATATACAGCACATCACTGCGAGTGTATATACAGCACATCACTGTGAGTGTATATACAGCACATCACGGTGAGTGTATATACAGCACATCACTGTGAGTGTATATACAGCACATCACTGTGAGTGTATATACAGCACATCACGGTGAGTGTATATACAGCACATCACTGTGAGTGTATATACAGCACATCACTGCGAGTGTATATACAGCACATCACTGCGAGTGTATATACAGCACATCACAGTGAGTGTATATACAGCACATCACTGCGAGTGTATATACAGCACATCACTGCGAGTGTATATACAGCACATCACTGCGAGTGTATCTACAGCGAGAGAGATATAGGAACATAAGGTTCACTGGACCATGCCTGGCAGGGTCTACTCACAACCAACCACTCCTCCCTCCCACTCATGTACCTGTTCATTCTAGTTTGAACGTTAACCAAGGTTCTCGCTTCAATGACGCTTCTTGATAATCCTGGTCTACTCATCCAGAACTATTGTCTAATCAGCAGTTTCCTATATCCTTTCTAATTCTAAATTTATCCAACTTGAATCCGCTTGTGCGAGTCCTATCCTCGTCAGATATTTTCAGCACTTTATTTATATCTCCTTTATTTATTCCGTTTCTCTACCATGCCTCTCTTAACTATACACATTTCTAAAAATTGTAAATTTAGAATTGTCAGCTTATCTTCATAGAAGAGGTTTCTTATACATGGGATTAATTTCTACAACCTTCTGCGTATGTTTTCCAGCACATTTATATTCATCCTCTAATATGGTGACCAGAACTGAGCTGTATAAATTAAATGAAGCCAAACCACCGATATATAAAGTTGAAGTGTAACTCTGGCGCATTATTTACACTTGATAAATTTACATTTTTGTCTTTCTTTAGATGTCTGCTAACCATAACTTCCTGATATATTCCGTATTCAGTTTGAGTAATATCTATACTATTTAGTTGATAGGTACCCAGATTATTTTCTTTTCCCAGGATTAGATGCTTACATTTGTTCACATTAAATTGCATCTGCGATATTGTGACTAAGAAATATGTACAACACTTGGGTGTTTTTATTGTCCAAACAGCTCGCCTTCGTCGCAGACTTCTTCAATCGAACACAGATGAATTAATACCAGTGCTATATTCACCTGTTTTCGACTGAAGAAGGCTGCAGTATAAGACGAAACGTTTCCACAATAAAGTTACCCAAGTGTTGTGTATTAATCTCGTTCAAACTAGTTGGTGTTGTATACTTTTAATAATATGTGTGTCTGCCACTCTTCCCATCACAACATCAACCTATCTAAATTATCTTAAGTACCCTGACGTCCCCCTCAGAAATTATTTACCGGCTTATTTTTGTGTCATCGGTAAATTTAGTTATGTCGCTATTCCCTCGTCAATGTCATTTATGTAGATTGTGATCAGCACTGGACATCATTCTGACCCCTGTGTAACACCGCTTGTAACGGGTCCCCATTCTGATTTCCCTCATTTATGCACTCTCTGGTGTTTATTGATTAGCCAAGCCACTATCCAGGATAGAATTTCTCCTTCAATACCATGTGCAGCTTCCATCTTTATCAGTCTCTTGTGTGTGTACTGGTAAATACACTATGACAACACGTGTATATAGAGCTGGCGCTCTATATACACATTGCATCCAGGAATCTTCACGATCTTTTCTTGTATGAAGGCTTCACTTAGCGTTGGTAGCCACCAGCCACCACTACAACATAATCTATATTACACTCAACACACTACACAGGTGCATCAAGGAATTTACAATAAATGGCCAGAACACAAAGATGGCAAATATTACGCAGTCTCTTTCAGAAAATATTAATACAAGGTATATATGTTAACCAGTAGAACATGGTTCCACAAAGCGCATAATCCAGTGAGATTACCTTAGAGCGCTCTCCATGAAACTAGCAAGCAACCTTCGCCCTTACAATACCATGTCATTACGCACATTTTCTTGTATTCTCGGGAGGGAGGAACTGGTCTCCAGGACGGCGGTAGCCCCAGACTGCAGCTTGTCAGGCAGACAGTCACGTGGAGGAGGGCGCCTCTGAGCACTCATCAATCTTTCTCATCATAACCTCATTATGGAATCCATTAGTTATTAATTACCACTTAATAATTAATGGGGCTTATCATCATTAGTTGCTCCGCCTGCTCTTACTTTAAAGAACAAAGTTGATTCAATCTTACGTAGTTTGTTCTCTATAAGTATACTACTAATATTTCTACTATTGCTATTCTTTCTACTACTACTATTACTAATTCTTCCACTAATAATAATATTTCTACTATTACTACTCTTTCTACTACTACTATTATTACTACTGCTTTAATAATACTATTACTGCTACTACTGTTACTATGCCTACTACTACTACTATTACTACTACCAGTGCCACTACTGCTACTGCCAAAACCACCCATCATTATCACTGTCAACACCACCACACTACAACCACCACTACCACCTCTGCCCGCAGGTCGGTTGGTAGCAAACTCAGCTCACACACTGAGGTTCGTGGTTCGATCCCCGGTACGCATGAAAAATTGGAGGGTGTTTCCTTACGACACCTGCTGTCCCTGTTCACCTAGCAGTAAAGAGGTACCTGGGTGTTAGCCGACTGGTGTGAGTCGCATCCTGGAGACAAAATTAATCTAATTTGCCCGAAATGCTCTGCATAACCGGGGCTTTTCTATATAGTATGCCACTGACCTCAGCGAGGTCTGTATAAGTTGTATCATGTACTTGCAGAAATAAAGATTATTATTATACCACCCAAACAACTACCACCCCCCCACTAATACACTTCTCTCCCTCTAGTGACAGACTGGAATCACTACCTCGATGAATACACAAAGTGCTGAAATAATAGTCATAAGCATGAAGACAATTTAAAAGTCAAGGAAGCAGAAAGAAAATACGGAAAATAGAGACAGAGATAAGGAAAAGGAGGAAATAAGAAAGAAGCGAGGGGATAAAGAGAATGAAGCGAGGGAATAAAGAGAGAGGACGAGATTAGATAGGGGAGCTAAGCGGGGGGGGGGGACACAGCCACATAGAAGCTAGGAATCAATAAGGCGGGGCCAGTAACTATGACACAACCCCTACAAACACTATTAGGTTGTGTCTCTACCTGAAGTGCAAGACACTTGTTCCATAGTGTGGCGGTGTTAAAGGATATACTGAACAGTATGAGACAGGATGACTAACATGTGACGGTGTTGGAGCAGTATAAGACAGGATGACTAACATGTGACGGTGTTGGAGCAGTATAAGACAGAAAGACTAACATGTGACGGTATTGGAGAAGTATAACAGAGGATGACTAACATGTGACGGTGTTGGAGCAGTATAAGACAGGATGACTAACATGTGACGGTGTTGGAGCAGTATAAGACAGGATGACTAACATGTGACAGTGTTGGAGCAGTATAAGACAGGATGACTAACATGTGACGGTGTTGGAGCAGTATAAGACAGGATGACTAACGTGTGACGGTGTTGGAGCAGTATAAGACAGGATGACTAACGTGTGACGGTGTTGGAGCAGTATAAGACAGGATGACTAACATGTGACGGTGTTGGAGCAGTATAAGACAGGATGACTAACGTGTGACGGTGTTGGAGCAGTATAAGACAGGATGATTAACATGTGACGGTGTTGGAGAAGTATAACAGAGGATGACTAACATGTACACAATGTGACGGTGTTGGAGAAGTATAACAGAGGATGACTAACATGTACACAATGTGACGGTGTTGGAGAAGTATAACAGAGGATGACTAACATGTACACAATGTGACGGTGTTGGAGCCGTCTTGAAACAATGAGGTGTTGGGCAGGTGGCTAAGCTGTCGTATTAAGTGTTAACACGACTGACACCACAATGTCTGCAACAGAATAAAACACGCAATTAAACCATTCTTGTAAAAAGAAGAATGTAAGGATACAATACAGAAATAAACCACACACAGAAGACTCAAACTTATGGCGACGTTTCGGTCCGTCTTGAACTTCTAACTAGTCACAGGAATATAAGGAACCTGTAGATATTAACCATGTGGGATGATCTTACAGTCAAGCAACACCATAGAGTAATCAGGTGTCTTATTCATCAACGAAAAAGTACACCATGAGAGACCTGGTCACAGACCGGGCAGGGGAGGCGTTGACCCCCGGAACACCCTCCAGGTAGGTAGATATAACAATCACAAGGAAAACAACAGGCAAATGCCAATCTAAAACACTGCCTCATACCAAGGACACCAAACATTACCAGTTACAAACATTACCATTAACACCAGTTAAACATTATCATTAACACCAGTTACAAACATTATCATTAACACCAGTTAAACATTATCATTAACACCAGTTACAAACATTATCATTAACACCAGTTAAACATTATCATTAACACCAGTTACAAACATTACCATTAACATAAAACATTACCATTAACAACAGTTACAAACATTACCAGTAGCACCAGTTACAAACATTACCATTAACACCAGTTACAAACATTACCATTAACATAAAACATTACCATTAACACCAGTTACAAACATTACCATTAACAACAGTTACAAACATTACCAGTAGCACCAGTTACAAACATTACCAGTATCACCAGTTACAAACATTACCATTAACACCAGTTACAAACATTACCATTAACACCAGTTACAAACATTACCATTAACAACAGTTACAAACATTACCAGTATCACCAGTTACAAACATTACCAGTATCACCAGTTACAAACATTACCATTAACACCAGTTACAAACATTACCAGTATCACCAGTTACAAACATTACCATTAACACCAGTTACAAACATTACCATAAACACCAGTTACAAACATTACCATAAACACCAGTTACAAACATTACCATTAACAACAGTTACAAACATTACCAGTATCACCAGTTACAAACATTACCATTGACACCAGTTACAAACATTACCATAAACACCAGTTACAAACATTACCAGTATCACCAGTTACAAACATTACCATTAACACCAGTTACAAACATTACCATTAACACCAGTTACAAACATTACCATTAACAACAGTTACAAACATTACCATTAACACCAGTTACAAACATTACCATTAACAACAGTTACAAACATTACCATTAACACCAGTTAAACATTATCATTAACACCAGTTACAAACATTACCATTAACATAAAACATTACCATTAACACCAGTTACAAACATTACCATTAACAACAGTTACAAACATTACCATTAACACCAGTTACAAACATTACCATAAACACCAGTTACAAACATTACCATTAACAACAGTTACAAACATTACCATTAACACCAGTTACAAACATTACCATTAACACCAGTTACAAACATTACCATTAACACCAGTCCAACATTACCACTAACACCAATTACAAACATTACCGCTAACAACAGTCGCAAATATTACCACTAAAAACAGTCACAAACATTACCACTAACAAGTCACAAACATTACCACTAACAACAGTCACAAACATTACCATAAACACGTTACAAATATTACCACTAACACCAGTTACAAACATTACCATTAACACCAGTCAAACATTACCACTAACACCAGTTACAAACATTACCACTAACAACTGTAGCAAACATTACCACTAACAACAGTCACAAACATCACCACTAACAACAGTCACAAACATTACCACTAACAACAGTCACAAACATTACCACTAACAACAGTCACAAACATTACCACTAACAACAGTCACAAACATTACCACTAACAACAGTCACAAACATTACCACTAACAACAGTCACAAACATTACCACTAACAACAGTCACAAACATCACCACTAACAACAGTCACAAACATTACCACTAACAACAGTCACAAACATTACCACTAACAACAGTCACAAACATTACCACTAACAGCAGTCACAAACATTACCACCAACAACAGTCACAAACATTACCACTAACAACAGTCACAAACAACTAACAACAGTCACAAACATCACTAACAACAATCACAAACATCACTAACAAGTCACAAACATCACCACTAAGAAAAGTAACAAACATCACCAATAAAACAGGTCACAAACATTACCACTAACACCAGTCACAAACATTACCACTGACACAGGTCATAAACATTACCACTAACAACAGTCACAAACATTACCACTAACAAGTCACAACCATTACCAATAACAGTCACAGACATTACCACTAACACAGGCCACAAACATTACCACTAATAACAGTCAAAACATTACCACTTACAAAAGTAACAAACATTACCAATAACACAGGTCACAAACATCACCCCTAACATCAGTCACAAACATCACTAACACAGGTCATAAACATTACCACTAACACCAGTCACAAACATCACCAATAACACCACTCACAACCATCACAACACGTCACAAACATCGCCACTAACACCACTCACAACCATCACAACACGTCACAAACATCGCCACTAACACCACTCACAACCATCACAACACGTCACAAACATCGCCACTAATACCACTCACAACCATCACAACATGTCACAAACATCGCCACTAACACCACTCACAACCATCACAACACGTCACAAACATCGCCACTAACACCACTCACAACCATCACAACACGTCACAAACATCGCCACTAACACCACTCACAACCATCACAACACGTCACAAACATCGCCACTAACACCACTCACAACCATCACAACACGTCACAAACATCGCCACTAACACAAGTCACAAACCTCACAACTAACACCAGTTACAAACATACCACAAACTCCAGCAACAATTTTTCCCTGAAATAAAAACCCAGCCTCTGACTTAACCACTTCTTTTCTTTCCCCAATAAAGACTGTCTGGGACTTACACACTTTCTTTTCATCTCAATAAAAACTGCAGACTAAGAGCTATACTACTCTGGTGCAAGTCATGCTGAGGAGAAAGAGAGGTAGGAAGGAGCAGGGAAGGAAGAGGCAGAGGGGGGAGTGGCAGAGAAGGAAGGGACAAAGGAGAAAATGGCAGGGGGAGAAAGGGGCAAGGAAGAAATGAGTAGAGGAAGGGGCAGGGAAGAAATGGTCAAGAGAGGACGGAGCAGGAGAGAAACTTGCAGATAAAGGGAAAGGAAACGGGAGAAAGAAGCAGAGGGGGCGGGGTCAGGGGTAGGGGCAGGGGCTAGGGAAAGGACAGGGGCAGGGGCAAGCGAGGTCGAGGTATTATTCACGCCATGTAGCAACAAAAAAGAACTTCACAACAGAGGCTCAGTTGTCCGTTACCTTTGTAGGTTTCCAGAGTGTTGAAGCGAAGCTTCCCTCACCCCTACCATCCTTCCCTCTCCCTAACCCTCCCTCCATCACCCCTACCCTCCCTCCCTCCCTCCCTCACCCTTACCCTCCCTTTCTCCCTCACCCGTACTCTTCCTTTCTCCCTCGCCACTACCCTCCCAATCTCACCCCTACCCTCTTGTTCTCCCTCATCCCTACTCTTCCTTTCTCCCTCACCACCACCCTCCCTTTCTTCCCCACTCCTACCCTTTATCCATCCCCCTTCCCCTGCCATCCCTAACCGTCATCTTGTCATTCCTTTTCCCCTGTTCGTCCTCACAGATAAAACAAGACAGACAGAGGGGAGGGTACAGAGGGTAGATTAGTTTCCAGAGCTGCAAGAAAAAAAATCGACACCCTAACCCAGCAGATACCAACCCACACACTAGAAGAAAAGGTAGCAATACCAAGTAGAGTATTGTATTGTAAAAATGAATACACAGGAAATGAATGAAACGTCAGAACTAGTGAATATCAAGACTAGTTAACATTAAGTCTAGTGAACATGAAGATTAGTGAACATCAAGTCTAGTGAACGTGAAGACTAGTGAACATCAAGTCTAGTGAACATGAAGATTAGTGAACATCAAGTCTAGTGAACATGAAGACTAGTGAACATCAAGTCTAGTGAACATGAAGACTAGTGAACACCAAGTCTAGTGAACATGAAGACTAGTGAACATCAAGTCTAGTGAACATGAAGATTAGTGAACATCAAGTCTAGTGAACATGAAGATTAATGAACATCAAGTCTAGTGAACATGAAGACTAGTGAACATCAAGTCTAGTGAACATGAAGACTAGTGAACATCAAGTCCAGTGAACATGAAGATTAATGAACATCAAGTCTAGTGAACATGAAGACTAGTGAACATCAAGTCTAGTGAACATGAAGACTAGTGAACATCAAGTCCAGTGAACATGAAGATTAATGAACATCAAGTCTAGTGAACATGAAGACTAGTGAACATCAAGTCTAGTGAACATGAAGACTAGTGAACATCAAGTCCAGTGAACATGAAGATTAATGAACATCAAGTCTAGTGAACATGAAGATTAGTGAACATCAAGTCTAGTGAACATGAAGACTAGTGAACATCAAGTCCAGTGAACATGAAGATTAATGAACATCAAGTCTAGTGAACATGAAGACTAGTGAACATCAAGTCTAGTGAACATGAAGACTAGTGAACATCAAGTCCAGTGAACATGAAGATTAATGAACATCAAGTCTAGTGAACATGAAGACTAGTGAACATCAAGTCCAGTGAACATGAAGATTAATGAACATCAAGTCTAGTGAACATGAAGACTAGTGAACATCAAGTCTAGTGAACATGAAGACTAGTGAACATCAAGTCTAATGAACATGAAGACTAGTGAACATCAAGTCTGGTGAACATGAAGACTAGTGAACATCAAGTCTAATGAACATGAAGACTAGTGAACATCAAGTCTAGTGAACATGAAGACTAGTGAACATCAAGTCTAATGAACGAAGACTAGTGAACATCAAGTCTGGTGAACATGAAGACTAGTGAACATCAAGTCTGGTGAACATGAAGACTAGTGAACATCAAGTCTGGTGAACGTGAAGACTAGTGAACATCAAGTCTGGTGAACGTGAAGACTAGTGAACATCAAGTCTGGTGAACGTGAAGACTAGTGAACATCAAGTCTAGTGAACATGAAGACTAGTGAACATCAAGTCTAGTGAACGTGAAGACTAGTGAACATCAAGTCTGGTGAACGTTAAGACTAGTGAACATCAAGTCTGGTGAACGTGAAGACTAGTGAACATCAAGTCTAATGAACATGAAGACTAGTGAACATCAAGTCTGGTGAACGTGAAGACTAGTGAACATCAAGTCTAGTGAACATGAAGACTAGTGAACATCAAGTCTAATGAACATGAAGACTAGTGAACATCAAGTCTGGTGAACGTGAAGACTAGTGAACATCAAGTCTAGTGAACATGAAGACTAGTGAACATCAAGTCTAATGAACATGAAGACTAGTGAACATCAAGTCTGGTGAACGTGAAGACTAGTGAACATCAAGTCTAGTGAACATGAAGACTAGTGAACATCAAGTCTAGTGAACGTGAAGACTAGCGAACATCAAGTCTGGTGAACGTGAAGACTAGTGAACATCAAGTCTGGTGAACGTGAAGACTAGTGAACATCAAGTCTGGTGAACGTGAAGACTAGTGAACATCAAGTCTGGTGAACGTGAAGACTAGCGAACATCAAGTCTGGTGAACGTGAAGACTAGCGAACATCAAGTCTGGTGAACGTGAAGACTAGTGAACATCAAGTCTGGTGAACGTGAAGACTAGTGAACATCAAGTCTGGTGAACGTGAAGACTAGCGAACATCAAGTCTGGTGAACGTGAAGACTAGTGAACATCAAGTCTGGTGAACGTGAAGACTAGTGAACATCAAGTCTGGTGAACGTGAAGACTAGTGAACATCAAGTCTGGTGAACGTGAAGACTAGTGAACATCAAGTCTGGTGAACGTGAAGACTAGTGAACATCAAGTCTGGTGAACGTGAAGACTAGTGAACATCAAGTCTGGTGAACGTGAAGACTAGCGAACATCAAGTCTGGTGAACGTGAAGACTAGTGAACATCAAGTCTGGTGAACGTGAAGACTAGTGAACATCAAGTCTGGTGAACGTGAAGACTAGCGAACATCAAGTCTGGTGAACGTGAAGACTAGTGAACATCAAGTCTGGTGAACGTGAAGACTAGCGAATATCAAGTCTGGTGAACGTGAAGACTAGCGAACATCAAGTCTGGTGAACGTGAAGACTAGCGAACATCAAGTCTGGTGAACGTGAAGACTAGTGAACATCAAGTCTGGTGAACGTGAAGACTAGTGAACATCAAGTCTGGTGAACGTAAAGACTAGTGAACATCAAGTCTGGTGAACGTGAAGACTAGTGAACATCAAGTCTGGTGAACGTGAAGACTAGTGAACATCAAGTCTGGTGAACGTGAAGACTAGTGAACATCAAGTCTGGTGAACGTGAAGACTAGCGAACATCAAGTCTGGTGAACGTGAAGACTAGTGAACATCAAGTCTGGTGAACGTGAAGACTAGTGAACTTCAAGTCTGGTGAACGTGAAGACTAGCGAACATCAAGTCTGGTGAACGTGAAGACTAGTGAACATCAAGTCTGGTGAACGTGAAGACTAGTGAACATCAAGTCTGGTGAACGTGAAGACGAGTGAACATCAAGTCTGGTGAACGTGAAGACTAGCGAACATCAAGTCTGGTGAACGTGAAGACTAGTGAACATCGTCTGGTGAACGTGAAGACTAGCGAACATCAAGTCTGGTGAACGCGAAGACTAGTGAACATCGTCTGGTGAACGTGAAGACTAGCGAACATCAAGTCTGGTGAACGTGAAGACTAGCGAACATCAAGTCTGGTGAACGTGAAGACTAGCGAACATCAAGTCAGGTGAACGTGAAGACTAGTGAACATCAAGTCTGGTGAACGTGAAGACTAGTGAACATCAAGTCTGGTGAACGTGAAGACTAGTGAACATCAAGTCTGGTGAACGTGAAGACTAGCGAACATCAAGTCTGGTGAACGTGAAGACTAGCGAACATCAAGTCTGGTGAACGTGAAGACTAGCGAACATCAAGTCTGTTGAACGTGAAGACTAGTGAACATCAAGTCTGGTGAACGTGAAGACTAGTGAACATCAAGTCTGGTGAACGTGAAGACTAGTGAACATCAAGTCTGGTGAACGTGAAGACTAGTGAACATCAAGTCTGGTGAACGTGAAGACTAGTGAACATCAAGTCTGGTGACCGTGAAGACTAGTGAACATCAAGTCTGGTGAACGTGAAGACTAGTGAACATCAAGTCTGGTGAACGTGAAGACTAACGAACATCAAGTCTGGTGAACGTGAAGACTAGTGAACATCAAGTCTGGTGAACGTGAAGACTAGTGAACATCAAGTCTGGTGAACGTGAAGACTAGTGAACATCAAGTCTGGTGAACGTGAAGACTAGTGAATATCAAGTCTGGTGAACGTGAAGACTAGTGAACATCAAGTCTGGTGAACGTGAAGACTAGTGAACATCAAGTCTGGTGAACGTGAAGACTAGTGAACATCAAGTCTGGTGAACGTGAAGACTAGTGAACATCAAGTCTGGTGAACGTGAAGACTAGTGAACATCAAGTCTGGTGACCGTGAAGACTAGTGAACATCAAGTCTGGTGAACGTGAAGACTAGTGAACATCAAGTCTGGTGAACGTGAAGACTAATGAACATCAAGTCTGGTGAACGTGAAGACTAGTGAACATCAAGTCTGGTGAACGTGAAGACTAGTGACCACCAAGTCTAGTGAACGTGAAGACTAGTGAACATCAAGTCTGGTGAACGTGAAGACTAGTGAACATCAAGTCTGGTGAACGTGAAGACTAGTGAACATCAAGTCTGGTGAACGTGAAGACTAGTGAACTTCAAGTCTGGTGAACGTGAAGACTAGTGAACATCAAGTCTGGTGAACGTGAAGACTAGTGAACATCAAGTCTGGTGAACGTGAAGACTAGTGAACATCAAGTCTGGTGAACGTGAAGACTAGTGAACATCAAGTCTGGTGAACGTGAAGACTAGTGAACATCAAGTCTGGTGAACGTGAAGACTAGTGAACATCAAGTCTGGTGAACGTGAAGACTAGTGAACATCAAGTCTGGTGAACGTGAAGACTAGTGAACATCAAGTCTGGTGAACGTGAAGACTAGTGAACATCAAGTCTGGTGACCGTGAAGACTAGTGAACATCAAGTCTGGTGAACGTGAAGACTAGTGAACATCAAGTCTGGTGAACGTGAAGACTAATGAACATCAAGTCTGGTGAACGTGAAGACTAGTGAACATCAAGTCTGGTGAACGTGAAGACTAGTGACCACCAAGTCTAGTGAACGTGAAGACTAGTGAACATCAAGTCTGGTGAACGTGAAGACTAGTGAACATCAAGTCTGGTGAACGTGAAGACTAGTGAACATCAAGTCTGGTGAACGTGAAGACTAGTGAACATCAAGTCTGGTGAACGTGAAGACTAGTGACCACCAAGTCTAGTGAACGTGAAGACTAGTGAACATCAAGTCTGGTGAACGTGAAGACTAGTGAACATCAAGTCTGGTGAACGTGAAGACTAGTGAACATCAAGTCTGGTGAACGTGAAGACTAGTGAACATCAAGTCTGGTGAACGTGAAGACTAGTGAGAACAATGAGTGAGGTTATATTGATCAGTACCGGAACTGTTATTGTTCCTAATACATGTGAAGGACCCATCGCCAAGCATCGAGTCCTGTGTATGTCTGCTGACGACATGAAATTAATTAAACACATGAAGAGACAGGCATTAGGAGATCTATGATCATACATGACTAGCAAACCTCAGAACAGCATACAGGAACTTCAAGAATCTCACATCAATTTACATACACCGTATATCAGGTCCATCAAGTACGCGGCCCCAGTTCGCAGATCCACCTGATCAAACGCATGCAAAAAAAAAAAAAAGTCCAAAGGTTTCAAACAGACTAGTCTCAGAACTGAGAGAAATGGATTATAAGGAAAGGTTGCTAAAGACCTCTGACCTTTGCGGAGAGAACTAGGGAAGACACGATTACAACATAAAATTTTAATAGTAATTAACAGACCAAAGAAAAATGAATTAGGAGTATCTGGAATACGTGGAAGCAGGTTGAGGCTAAGACAGATGTGATTTACATCTCTCTCGTGTTACGTATAACATTTTCCTTACGAGTTCAGCATTCTCTACATATTTGGCCAACTGAAATTTGTTCCCACTGAATATTATGTTATTTTCTGTTGCCCAGTGGAAGACTTTGCTTAAATCATTTTGCAATTTTTCGGTGTTGCGACAAAGCTGTGGTTTGAGCTTTTATGTGTCAGCTTTGTTGAGAAACAGTAGAGGCACCAGGACCACGTACTGGGGTACTAAGATTTTTAATTTTTACTACTATTTTTGTATTCTATTCATTACAAAATTGAATATCTATTTCTATTAAAATATTAACCTTATTTTATGTGCTATCACTCCATGATAAAATCCGTCAGATGTCTTAGTGAAGTCTGTGTAGACCAACCACGTCACCGTTTTGGGACTCTTCCAAAACCTCCATAATTTTCCCATAATTATCCAATATTTGTGATTAGCATGATCTTCCATGTTGACATACACTAAGTTGTGAATGTCACGATTCTCCATAATTTTATAATTTAGCGTGTCAATATCCTCTCCAAGATTTTTATAATGAACATTGTTAGTGCCACTGGCCTGTAGTTTTTATGGTGAATGTTGTTAGTGCCACTGGCCTGTAGTTTTTATGGTGAATGTTGTTAGTGCCACTGGCCTGTAGTTTTTATGGTGAATGTTGTTAGTGCCACTGGCCTGTAGTTTTTATGGTGAATGTTGTTAGTACCACTGGCCTGTAGTTTTTATGGTGAATGTTGTTAGTGCCACTGGCCTGTAGTTTTTATGGTGAATGTTGTTAGTACCACTGGCCTGTAGTTTTTATGGTGAATGTTGTTAGTGCCACTGGCCTGTAGTTTTTATGGTGAATGTTGTTAGTGCCACTGGCCTGTAGTTTTTATGGTGAATGTTGTTAGTGCCACTGGCCTGTAGTTTTTATGATGAATGTTGTTAGTGCCACTGGCCTGTAGTTTTTATGGTGAATGTTGTTAGTGCCACTTGCCTGTAGTTTTTATGATGAGTGTTGTTAGTGCCACTGGCCTGTAGTTTTTATGATGAGTGTTGTTAGTGCCACTAACCTGTAATTTTTATGGTGAGTGTTAGTGCCAAAGGCCTGTACTTTTTATGATGAGTATTTTTAGTGTCACTGGCCTGTAGTTTTTATGATGAGTGTTGTTAGTGCCACTAACCTGTAATTTTTATGGTGAGTGTTGTTAGTGCCACTGGCCTGTAGTTTTTGTGATGAGTGTTGTTAGTGCCACTGGCCTGTAGTTTTTATGATGAGTGTTGTTAGTGCCACTGGCCTGTAGTTTTCATGGTGAGTGTTGTTAGTGCCACTGGCCTGTAGTTTTTATGATGAGTGTTGTTAGTGCCACTGGCCTGTAGTTTTTATGATGAGTGTTGTTAGTGCCACTGGCCTGTAGTTTTTATGATGAGTGTTGTTAGTGCCACTGGCCTGTAGTTTTTATGAGTGTTGTTAGTGCCACTGGCCTGTAGTTTTTATGATGAGTTGTTAGTGCCACTGGCCTGTAGTTTTTATGATGAGTGTTGTTAGTGCCACTGGCCTGTAGTTTTTATGATGAGTGTTGTTAGTGCCACTGGCCTGTAGTTTTTATGATGAGTGTTGTTAGTGCCACTGGCCTGTAGTTTTTATGAGTGTTGTTAGTGCCACTGGCCTGTAGTTTTTATGATGAGTGTTATTAGTGCCACTGGCCTGTAGTTTTTATGATGAGTGTTATTAGTAACACTGGCCTGTAGTTTTTATGATGAGTTGTTAGTGCCACTGGCCTGTAGTTTTTATGATGAGTGTTATTAGTGCCACTGGCCTGTAGTTTTTATGAGTGTTGTTAGTGCCACTGGCCTGTAGTTTTTATGATGAGTGTTGTTAGTAACACTGGCCTGTAGTTTTTATGATGAGTGTTGTTAGTGCCACTGGCCTGTAGTTTTTATGGTGAGTGTTGTTAGTGCCACTGGCCTGTAGTTTTTATGATGAGTGTTGTTAGTGCCACTGGCCTGTAGTTTTGCCAGGGCTCTACTGCCTCCTTTATAAATAGTTTCCCTTTCTTTATAAATAATGCTCCATAAATGTGACCAAGGCGCAGTATGTGTTCTATTTATCTATCGTATTGTAAGAAATTTGTACTTATATCAGATATATTCTTGTTATTAACATTTTGAATATCTGTGGATTTTTTTTTTGCGATTTTTTGTATGGGTTACTGTTCTTTTGATGCACCTTTACCTCTGATGAGTTTCAAGAGTTTTTTTATACTCCTGGAGCCCGGCCTTGGGCCAGGCTCGTCTAGTTATTGCCTGGTCAACCAGGTTGTTGCTGCTGGCGGCCCGCAATCTCCTCTTGAAGACAGGAGTGTTTTTAATATATTCTGGTAAGATGAATGTTCTGGGGCGTCTTCTGTCTGTTATGATTCTTCTAGTTTCTGTTCTTCATCGGTAATCTCGCCTTCTATGTTACCTTTCCTTCGTTGTGGCATATTTCAGTTTTTTTTCGGAGGAACAGTTTATACAGGCCCTGTGCTAAACCCACCAGGGTATACAGGCCCTGTGCTAAACCCACCAGGGTATACAGGCCCTGTGCTAAACCCACCAGGGTATACAGGCCCTGTGCTAAACCCACCAGGGTATACAGGCCCTGTGCTAAACCCACCAGGGTATACAGGCCCTGTGCTAAACCCACCAGGGTATACAGGCCCTGTGCTAAACCCACCAGGGTATACAGGCCCTGTGCTAAACCCACCAGGGTATACAGGCCCTGTGCTAAACCCACCAGGGTATACAGGCCCTGTGCTAAACCCACCAGGGTATACAGGCCCTGTGCTAAACCCACCAGGGTATACAGGCCCTGTGCTAAACCCACCAGGGTATACAGACCCTGTGCTAAACCCACCAGGGTATACAGGCCCTAGAAGATTCTGTACTGAACTGTTCCATGCACGGGCGTGGCTCTAGATTGTTGTAAAACATTACAAATGAATGTTTGATAGTTCTTTGTTGGTGAAAAAGACACAAAGGCAGCGGAGTTCTTAATTGGTGCCACGTTTTACCTAACATCGGGCTTTTATTTATTAAGTACACAGAAAATATGAGACAGTGACGTCACATGCTCGGGAGTAAGTAACGCTGATCCCAACCAATTTTTTGATTGCTGAAGTTAAACTTTCTGAACAACTCTTCACGTTGGCTATGTCTTAGGAATTCTAAGCATGTTTCTCTGCTTGTCTATACTTCAATAACACTGTGGCCTGAGTATAGTGTATAGTCTCTTATTGGATCTTCAATGTTTGTGAAGATCGTTCCTGATGGGCTATGTTGTCTGTTGGTTCAAAACAAACTCTCTTCAATGTGGAAATGGTAAAAGCATATTATTCAATACATACCGTAGCTTTAAACGACCAAAAATCCAGTAATGCGAGTCGAAGTTTGCTAGAAGAGGAGCTGAGACTTCACCTCTTTGAAGAGACACAGATGTGGGTATGAGAGTACCTTGCCTCAGTGACCTCAACCTTCACCCACTTTCTTGCTATATATACTCCACAGTCATGGTTGTATGCCCCTCCACTCCCCACCCCGTCAATCCTCCCCCCTCCCCCCCCAGTGACCTGTATTAAGCACTCGCTCCTTCCTGCATGTCTCTTTCCTGCTCGGGGGGGGGGTGATTATGGGCGTGGAGGGGGGGGACACTGGTCAATTGACCTTGGGAGTAGTGGAATGTAATGAGTTAGTGGTCAACTCTTGTGTGTGTATGAGTGTACTCATCTATTTGTGGTTGAAAGGGTCGAATCATGGCTCCTGGTTTCGCCTCTCTGCTGGCCGCTACTGGGTTCACACTCTCCTGGCTATCATAACTATGCTTAATGCTATGTATGGCTTCTGCCTCTGTCACTTCGCCTGTATAGGACGTTCCAATTCCTGACCACTCTAGGTTATAGAAGTATATTTCCTAATAGCCCTGGATGTCTTCAAGAAGGCACTGGACAGGCACCTAAGGTCAGTATCTGACCAGCCGGGCTGTGATTCGTACGTCAGTTCACGTGCGGCCCGCAGTAACAGCCTGTTGATCAGATCCTGATCCACTACGAGGCCTGGTCTCAGACCGGGCCGCGGGGGCATTGACCCCCGAAACACTCTCCAGGTATACTCCAAGACTATTTTTACTTCCAAGCTGTGTACCTGAGATAGTAGAATCACCTCTCAGTGTGTGTGTGTGTGTGTGTGTGTGTGTGTGTGTGCGCGCGCGCAGCGATTTGTGTTTGCAGGGGGTCGATATTTAGCTCCTGGCCCCACCTCCTAGACCATCTTGATCGACAGCACTGACTTCTGACCTTTTGGGCCTTATCATATCCACTCTTAAAGTTATGTATTAAGTTTGCCTCCACCACTGCATCATTCAAACCATTCCACTTATTAACCACCCATACTAAAGAAATACTTCTTACATTCCTATGGCTTCATGGTTTTTCTTAATTCAAAGTCTGTCGCTTTCTACACTCCCAATTTCTCTTAAGATTTTGAATATCATAATCATGCTTCCCCATGTCCTCTCTGCCAAGGTCGACATATTCAATTCATTTACATTCTCCTCACAGTGAATTCCTCTCAGCTCTAGTGATAGGTTGATTGTAACCCTTTCGAGCATTTCAAAGTTTTGCACGTGTTTGACTAAGCGTGAGCTTCATGAAGCCGTGTATGTACTCAGTGATTCATAAAACAGAATTTTCCATCCCTAAATTCGTGCTGGTTTTCCGTAAAGAATCTTCTCTTCAAGTATTCGTGTATCATTTTCCTTATAATCCTCCCAGAGTTTTGACAGTGTGCATGTTAGAGACACTGTCTTGTAGTTCAGTGCCCCTTATTTGTGTCCCTTGGAACAGGGAGGGTTTAGTTAGTTTAATATGTTTATTATGCACGCCATACCCATCCTGTGGGCGGTAGTCAAAAGATTACAGAGGTACATAATTGGTCCAGGGACTGGACTCCAAAGTTTTGATAGCTGAGCAATTTACAAAGGTAATGAACTAGATCTGGTCATAATCATGACCAAGTTACAAAGGTAATGAGCTCCAGGTTGAGCTGGTCAAAATCATGACAAGTTTCAAAGGTAATGAATGATAAACACGTTATGACATGATTACAATCATAGACAAATTACAGAGTAATGAGCAGTTAACAAACATAGCAGGGAATTCATCCATTGCCCCAACAACAGATGTTGCTAGGTGCCTGTCTCTCCACGGTAGACAGCCATTGGAAACAGCAGCAAGTTGCCCAGGAATCTGCTGCTTGCACGAGCACCATCGACACAGGGAGGGCCAAGAGGAATGGTCCATGTGGGATGGGCAGGGAAGGACAGGAAGGTTGCCAAGGGGTTGGGCGGGGATGGCCAGGAATGCCAAGGATTTGGGCAGGGATGATCAGGAGTGCCAAAGGGGTGCGCAAGGATGGCCAGGAGTGCCAAGGGGTTTGGTGAGGATGGCAAGGAGTGGTGCCGGGGGTAAATGGGCAGTCGGAGAGACAATCTCAGCAATGGTGACTGGTAGTTACCTGGGCTCTCGCAACGAGTGTAAAAAACACTGCTAATCACTGTCTCCACTTTCAAGCTAATTACAGCCTCTTTACCCTTCACTGAATACCACAGATAGCGCTTGCTGGTGGCAACGGTAGTATTGGTGGTGCTTACTGGTGGCAGCGGTGGTAATGGTGGTGCTTACTGGTGGCAGCGGTGGTAATGGTGGTGCTTACTGGTGGCAGCGGTGGTAATGGTGGTGCTTACTGGTGGCAGCGGTGGTAATGGTGGTGCTTACTGGTGTTGTGGTGCTGTTGGTAGTGCTTGCAAGTGGCAGCGGTATTATAGTGGTGTTGATGGTGCTTGCTGGCGGCAGTGATGGTGTTACCGGTAGTCGCACCTCTTATGCTACTATTGAAGCCATGCTGCTATATCCTCTAGATTTCTAGAACATCACCTGCTTGATGGACAGCATGAAATACCTGTCAAGCCCTGTATTGTTCTTAAAGGATCACGAAATATGTGTTCCTTTACTGTGTTAGTTATTGAGTTAAGGAACACCAAACATGTACTCTTAATGTTCCAGGTGATAAGTAAAGAGCATTGCAGTGTTCAAGGAGGAACAACGCCCCCGCGGCCCGGTCTGAAATAAGACCTCGAAGAAACACCAAACATGTACTTCCTAAATTCTCTGATTAATATAACTAAGCAAATTACCTTCACTCGGCCATGAGTTAATCACTGCACTGGTTCATCACTATACACAAATTACTGAGACAATTACTCTTCCCTTGTAACATATATTGTTATAATAATTAAAGGCCATATAATAACAAGGAGAGGAAGGCTAGAAAAATCTGAAGTCTGCCACTAACTGAACACTTTTTACTGTTACAAGAGTTAACCCTTACATTCATACAATTTAATCACTAAATTAAATATAATTCACAAATACCGGTATTTCTATACAGAAATGGGTTAATATTACTGGGGATGGAAGGAGGGGGAGGGTAAGAGAGGAGGGAACCATGAGGTATGAATCCAGACTCTTTTGTTTTTTCCTTCTCACAATATACTCTCCCTGTTTCTTACCAAAGTTGCAGCCCACCGGAATCCCGTCTTGGTTCCTAGAGCAATTTCCTCTTCTCTTGCCATTACCGGCTTTCTTAAAAACTCTGTTACTCAAACCACAGCTAAAACTAACTAATCATATGTGTCCTTGTGTATGTATCAGCGTTTTTACACCAATAATATTTGCCTGTGGGGAAAGTTTACTGAAAGTTCAGATGAGCACTTCACAGCATAGCAAATAAGAACACAACCTGGGTCAGCAAGCTTCTTTCTTGAGGACCAGATAAGACCAATATTTAAAATGAGCTTAACCCCTAATCCGAACATCACAGGGTGTTGACTGACAGCAAGTAGTATTTCTCTAATGCTGGAAGTGTTGATTCAGTGAGCACCAGATATGTGCTCCCTTAATGCTGCAGGTGCTGACTGAGGGAGAACAAACCAGAAATCGTGCCTGCAGCCAGGTCCCAGACCAGGCCTCCTGGTTGCTGGCCTGACCAATCAAGTTGCTAGTGCCTGCCGCCTGCAGTCCTACATATGCATCACAACCTGGTACATTTTCTAGCTCAACTTCGCCTGCCTTGAAGAGGGCAATACTCCAGTCCTCGACCGAGCCTCCCGCTAGTTCAGGGCCTGATCAACCAGGCAGTTACTGCTGGTCACACACAATCCAACGTACGAACCCAGCTGATCGGGCTGCGACTTTATGTATTTGTCCAGTTCCTTCTTGAAGACAGACAGGAGTCTATTGTTAATCTTACTTATTTATGATGGGAGACTGTTGAAAAAGTCTTGGGCCCAGTAAACTTAGTGTTTCATTTTAGTGTATTCGTGACACCTTTGCTTTTCAGTGGAGGGATGGCACTGTCTGCCGAGTCCAACCTATCATTTTTCTTGCAGCTGCGATAATAACGTTGTGCTCCTTCAATGTGAGATTTTCTGATATTATCACTCCCAGGCCTCTCACATTTGACTTATGTTCTATTGAGTGGTTTGCGTTTGTCTTGAAATTTGTCTTCACTGAAGATCATATTGTTGTCAGTGGCCCACTGGAAGACTTCGTTTATATCAGCGTGGAGGGGCGCTGTGTCTTTAATGGCTGCCATTTTCATACAAATTCTAGTATCGTCTGCAAAGGATGATATAGTGCTATGATCGATATTCCTGTCTATGTCAGAAATGAGGACGAGGAACAGAAGTGCGGCGAGTACTGCGCCTTGAGGAACACAACTTTTCACTGTAACAGCCCATGATTTCACTCCGTTTACTATTTCATATTTTTTGGATTCTATTTGTGAGGAAGTTAAAAATCCATCTGCCCACAACAACAAAAGTTTAAGAAGAAAAATAATACAACGTTAGCAAAGGAACTCGCATGAATTCCACGCAACGCTCTGTTAAACAAAGTACATTGATAACGCAGAGATAAACACGACACAAGTTTACTAACACGAGAAAAATTTAGTAAGAGTATACAAACACAACAACAAACACAGTAGGAGCCTACAAACACAATAGCAAATCAAGAAAGACTTTTCAAACTCAAAAATCAGGCATAAAAGAAACACAGGTAAACATTTAAAAGATTGCGAGAACAAAACACAAGCCGCAAGAAAGGACACTGCCGCAACCTCAAGCCATTCTAAGATGTTGACGGTGGTGATAAAAACCGCCGCAGAAGGGCGAGTGCGCCTACTGCAGCACCATCACCAGAATCTGTGGCACCACCGCCATCATTATGAATGACAATAGTAGTAGCAGGACTGCCATAACCACAATCACCACCACCAACACCAGGAGGAGCAGCAGCAGCAGTACCACCACCACCACCACCAGTAGTAGCAACAGCAGCAGCAGTACCACCACCACCACCAGTAGTAACAACAGCAGCAGCAATACCACCACCACTACCACAACCATCACCAGTAGTAGCAACAGTAGCAGCAGTACCACCACCACTACCACAACCACCACCAGTAGTAGCAACAGCAGCAGCAGTACCACCACCACTACCACAACCACCACCAGTAGTAGCAACAGCAGCAGCAGTACCACCACCACCACCAGTAGTAGCAACAGCAGCAGCAGTACCACCACCACCACCAGTAGTAGCAACAGCAGCAGCAGTACCACCACCACTACCACAACCACCACCAGTAGTAGCAACAACAGCAGCAGTACCACCACCACTACCACCACCACCACCAGTAGTAGCAACAGCAGCAGCAGTACCACCACCACCACCACCACCAGTAGTAGCAACAGCAGCAGCAGTACCACCACCACCACCAGTAGTAGCAACAGCAGCAGCAGTACCACTACCACCACCAGTAGTAGCAACAGCAGCAGCAGTACCACCACCACCACCAGTAGTAGCAACAGCAGCAGCAGTACCACCACCACCACCAGTAGTAGCAACAGCAGCAGCAGTACCACTACCACCACCAGTAGTAGCAACAGCAGCAGCAGTACCACCACCACTACCAGTAGTAGCAACAGCAGCAGCAGTACCACCACCACCACCAGTAGTAGCAACAGCAGCAGCAGTACCACCACTACCACCACCAGTAGTAGCAACAGCAGCAGCAGTACCACCACCACCACCACCAGTAGTAGCAACAGCAGCAGCAGTACCACTACCACCACCAGTAGTAGCAACAGCAGCAGCGGTACCACCACTACCACCACCAGTAGTAGCAACAGCAGCAGCAGTACCACCACCATCACCACCAGTAGTAGCAACAGCAGCAGCAGTACCACCACCACCACCACCAGAAGTAGCAACAGCAGCAGCAGTACCACCACCACCACCAGTAGTAGCAACAGCAGCAGCAGTACCACCACCATCACCACCAGTAGTAGCAGCAGCGGTACCACCACCAACACCACCAGTAGTAGCAACAGCAGCAGCAGTACCACTACAACAACCACCACCAGTAGTAGCAACAGCAGCAGCAGTACCACCACCACTACCACCACCAGTAGTAGCAGCAGCGGTACCACCACCACCACCACCAGTAGTAGCAACAGCAGCAGCAGTACCACCACCACCACTACCACAACCACCACCAGTAGTAGCAACAGCAGCAGCAGTACCACCACCACCACTACCACAACCACCACCAGTAGTAGCAACAGCAGCAGCAGTACCACCACCACTACCAGATACACCACCAGTAGTAGCAGCAGAAGAGGCAGTATCACCACCACTACCGCAACCACCATCAGTAGTAGCAACAGCAGCAGCAGTACCACCACCACTACCACAATCAGTAGTAGCAACAGCAGCAGCAGTACCACCACCACTACCACAATCAGTAGTAGCAACAACAGCAGCAGTACCACCACCACAACCACCACCAGCAGTAGCAACAACAGCATCAGTACCACCACCACTACCACAATCAGTAGTAGCAACAGCAGCAGCAGCAGTACCACCACCACTACCACAATCAGTAGTAGCAACAACAGCAGCAGTACCACCACCACCAAAAGCAGTAGCAACAACAGCAGCAGTACCACCACCACTACCACAACCACCACCAGCAGTAGCAACAACAGCAGCAGTACCACCACCACTACCACAGCCACCACCAGCAGTAGCAACAACAGCAGCAATACCACCACCACTACCACAACCACCACCAGCAGTAGCAACAACAGCAGCAGTACCACCACCACTACCACAACCACCACCAGCAGCAGTAGCAACAACAGCAGCAGTACCACCACCACTACCACAACCACCAGTAGTAGCAACAGCAGCAGCAGTACCACCACCACTACCACAACCACCACCAGTAGTAACAACAACAGCAGCAATACCACCACCACTACCACCACCAGTAGTAGCAACAACAGCAGCAGTACCACCACCACTACCACAACCACCACCAGCAGTAGCAACAACAGCAGCAGTACCACCACCACAACCACCACCACCAGCAGCAGTAGCAACAGCAGCAGCAGTACCACCACCACTACCACAACCACCAACAGCAGTAGCAACAACAGCAGCAGTACCACCACCACAACCACAACCACCACCAGCAGTAGTAGCAACAACAGCAGCAGTACCACCACCACTACCACAACCACCAGCAGCAGCAGTAGCAACAACAGCAGCAGTACCACCACCACTACCACAACCACCACCAGCAGTAGCAACAACAGCAGCAATACCACCACCACTACCACCACCAGTAGTAGCAACAACAGCAGCAGTACCACCACCACCAGTAGTGGCAACAGCAGCAGCAGTACCACCACCACCAGTAGTACCAACAACAGCAGCAGTACCACCACCACCAGTAGTGGCAACAGCAGCAGCAGTACCACCACCACCAGTAGTACCAACAACAGCAGCAGTACCACCACCACCAGTAGTACCAACAACAGCAGCAGTACCACCACCACCAGTAGTGGCAACAGCAGCAGCAGTACCACCACCACCAGTAGTACCAACAACAGCAGCAGTGCCACCACCACCAGTAGTAGCAACAACAGCAGCAGTACCACCACCACCAGTAGTAGCAACAGCAGCAGCAGTACCACCACCACTAACACAACCACCCCCAGTAGTAGCAACAACAGCAGCAGTACCACCACCACTAACACAACCACCACCAGTAGTAGCAACAGCAGCACCAGTACCACCACCACTAACACAACCACCACCAGTAGTAGCAACAGCAGCAGCAGTACCACCACCACTAACACAACCACCACCAGTAGTAGCAACAGCAGCACCAATACCACCACCACTAACACAACCACCACCAGTAGTAGCAACAACAGCAGCAGTACCACCACCACCAGTAGTAGCAACAGCAGCAGCAGTACCACCACCACTAACACAACCACCACCAGTAGTAGCAACAGCAGCAGCAGTACCACCACCACTAACACAACCACCACCAGTAGTAGCAACAGCAGCAGCAATACCACCACCACTACCACAACCACCACCAGTAGTAGCAACCGCAGCAGCAGTACCACCACCACTAACACAACCACCACCAGTAGTAGCAACCGCAGCAGCAGTACCACCACCACTAACACAACCACCACCAGTAGTAGCAACAGCAGCAGCAGTACCACCACCACTAACACAACCACCACAAGTAGTAGTAACCGCAGCAGCAGTACCACCACCACTAACACAACCACCACCAGTAGTAGCAACAGCAGCAGCAGTTCCACCACCACTACCACAACCACCAGCAGCAGTAGCAACAACAGCAGCAGGACTTACCACCACCACCACTACCATAACCACCACCAGTAGTAGCAACAACAGCAGCAGTATCACTGCCACTACCAGAAGTAGCAACAGCAGCATCACCAGCAGCACCGCCGCCACCACCACCACAGTTACACGTGATGCTGCTCAAGTATACTTACCAACTAAATTTTTCACCACCGATATTACTTTTTATGCTTCTCCACCCTCCACCCAGTGACCAGCCCTCACCCACCCTCCACCCAGTGACCAGCACTCACCCACCCTCCACCCAGTGACCAACCCTCACCCACCGTCCACCCAGTGACCAGCCCTCACCCAGTGACCAGCACTCACCCACCCTCCACCCAGTGACCAGCCCTCACCCACCCTCCACCCAGTGACCAGCACTCACCCACCCTCCACCCAGTGACCAACCCTCACCCACCCTCCACCCAGTGACCAGCCCTCACCCACCCTCCACCCAGTGACCAGCCCTCAACCACCCTCCTCCCAGTGACCAGCCATCACCCACCCTCCACCCAGTGACCAGCCATCACCCACCCTCCACCCAGTGGCCAGCCATCACCCACCCTCCACCCAGTGACAAGCCTTCACCCACCCTCCACCCAGTGACCAGCCTTCACCCACCCTCCAACCAGTGACCAGCCCTCACCCACCCTCCACCCAGTGACAAGCCTTCACCCACCCTCCACCCAGTGACCAGCCTTCACCCACCCTCCACCCAGTGACCAGCCTTCACCCACCCTCCACCCAGTGACCAGCCTTCACCCACCCTCCACCCAGTGACCAGCCTTCACCCACCCGCCACCCAGTGACCAGCCCTCACCCACACTCCACCCAGTGACCAGCCTTCACCCACCCTCCACCCAGTGACCAGCCTTCACCCACCCTCCACCCAGTGACCAGCCTTCACCCACCCTCCACCCAGTGACCAGCCTTCACCCACCCTCCACCCAGTGACCAGCCTTCACCCACCCTCCACCCAGTGACCAGCCTTCACCCACCCTCCAACCAGTGACCAGCCTTCACCCACCCTCCACTCAGTGACCA
The DNA here is from genome assembly GCF_038502225.1 of Cherax quadricarinatus. NCBI lineage: Eukaryota > Metazoa > Arthropoda > Malacostraca > Decapoda > Parastacidae > Cherax > Cherax quadricarinatus. The sequence continues at coordinate 18,855,083 of NC_091300.1, forward strand.
GCCTTCACCCACCCTCCACCCAGTGACCAGCCTTCACCCATCCTCCACCCAGTGACCAGCCTTCACCCACCCCCCCCCCGTGACCAGCCCTCACCCACCCTCCACCCAGTGACCAGCCCTCACAAACCCTCCATCCAGTGACTAGCCCTCACCCACCCTCCACCCAGTGACCAGCCCTCACGCACCCTCCACCCAGTGACCAGCCCTCACCCACCCACCACCAAGTGACCAGCCTTCACCCACCCTCCACCCAGTGACCAGCCTTCACCCACCCCCACCCAGTGACCAGCACTCACCCACCCTCCACCCAGTGACCAGCCGTCACCAACCCCCACCCAGTGACCAGCCCTCACCCACCCTCCACCCAGTGACCAGCCCTCACACACCCTCCAGCCAGTGACCAGCCCTCTCCCACCCTCCACCCAGTGACCAGCCTTCACCCACCCTCCACCCAGTGACCAGCCTTCACCCACCCTCCACCCAGTGACCAGCCTTCACCCACCCCCACCCAGTGACCAGCCCTCACTCACCCTCCACCCAGTGACCAGCCCTCACAAACCCTCCATCCAGTGACTAGCCCTCGCCCACCCTCCACCCAGTGACCAGCTTTCACCCACCCTCCACCCAGTGACCAGCCCTCACCCACCCTCCACCCTGTGACCAGCCTTCACCCACCCTCCACCCAGTGACCAGCCTTCACCCACCCCCACCCAGTGACCAGCCATCACCCACCCTCCACCCAGTGACCAGCCCTCACCCACCATCCACCCAGTGACCAGCACTCACCCACCCTCCACCCAGTGACCAGCCTTCACCCACCCTCCACCCAGTGACCAGCCTTCACCCACCCCCACCCAGTGACCAGCCTTCACCCACCCTCCACCCAGTGACCAGCCCTCACCCACCATCCACCCAGTGACCAGCACTCACCCACCCTCCACCCAGTGACCAGCCTTCACCCACCCTCCACCCAGTGACCAGCCTTCACCCACTCTCCACCCAGTGACCAGCCTTCACCCACCCTCCACCCAGTGACCAACCTTCACCCACCCTCCACCCAGTGACCAGCCTTCACCCACCCTCCACCCAGTGACCAGCCTTCACCCACCCTCCACCCAGTGACCAGCCCTCACCCACCCTCCACCCAGTGACCAGCCTTCACCCACCCTCCACCCAGTGACCAGCCTTCACCCACCCCCACCCAGTGACCAGCCCTCACCCACCCTCCACCCAGTGACCAGCCCTCACCCACCATCCACCCAGTGACCAGCCCTCACCCACCCTCCACCCAGTGACCAGCCTTCACCCACCCTCCACCCAGTGACCAGCCTTCACCCACCCTCCACCCAGTGACCAGCCCTCACCCACCCTCCACCCAGTGACCAGCCTTCACCCATCCTCCACCCAGTGACCAGCCTTCACCCACCCCCACCCAGTGACCAGCCCTCACCCACCCTCCACCCAGTGACCAGCCCTCACAAACCCTCCATCCAGTGACAAGCCCTCACCCACCCTCCACCCAGTGACCAGCTTTCACCCACCCTCCACCCAGTGACCAGCCCTCACCCACCCTCCACCCAGTGACCAGCCTTCACCCACCCTCCACCCAGTGACCAGCCTTCACCCACCCCCACCCAGTGACCAGCCCTCACCCACCCTCCACCCAGTGACCCGCCCTCACCCACCATCCACCCAGTGACCAGCACTCACCCACCCTCCACCCAGTGACCAGCCTTCACCCACCCTCCAACCAGTGACCAGCCTTCACCCACCCTCCACCCAGTGACCAGCCTTCACCCACCCTCCACCCAGTGACCAGCCTTCACCCACCCTCCACCCAGTGACCAGCCTTCACCCACCCTCCAACCAGTGACCAGCCTTCACCCACCCTCCACTCAGTGACCAGCCTTCACCCACCCTCCACCCAGTGACCAGCCTTCACCCACTCTCCACCCAGTGACCAGCCTTCACCCACCCTCCACCGTGACCAACCTTCACCCACCCTCCACCCAGTGACCAGCCTTCACCCACCCTCCAGCCAGTGACCAGCCTTCACCCACCCTCCACCCAGTGACCAGCCTTCACCCACCCTCCACCCAGTGACCAGCCCTCACCCACCCACCACCCCGAGACCAGCCTTCACCCACCCTCCACCCAGTGACCAGCCTTCACCCACCCTCCACCCAGTGACCAGCCCTCACCCACCCTCCACCCAGTGACCAGCCTTCACCCACCCTCCACCCAGTGACCAGCCTTCACCCACCCTCCACCCAGTGACCAGCCTTCACCCACCCTCCACCCAGTGACCAGCCTTCACCCACCCTCCACCCAGTGACCAGCCTTCACCCACCCTCCACCCAGTGACCAGCCTTCACCCACCCTCCACCCAGTGACCAGCCTTCACCCACTCTCCACCCAGTGACCAGCCTTCACCCACCCTCCACCCAGTGACCAACCTTCACCCACCCACCACCCAGTGACCACCCTTCACCCACCCTCCACCCAGTGACCAGCCTTCACCCACCCTCCACCCAGTGACCAACCCTCACCCACCCTCCACCCAGTGACCAGCCTTCACCCACCCTCCACCCAGTGACCAGCCTTCACCCACCCCCACCCAGTGACCAGCCCTCACCCACCCTCCACCCAGTGACCAGCCCTCACCCACCAACCACCCAGTGACCAGCACTCACCCACCCTCCCCCCAGTGACCAGCCTTCACCCACCCTCCACCCAGTGACCAGCCTTCACCCACCCTCCCCCCAGTGACCAGCCCTCACCCACCCTCCACCCAGTGACCAGCCTTCACCCATCCTCCACCCAGTGACCAGCCTTCACCCACCCCCACCCAGTGACCAGCCCTCACCCACCCTCCACCCAGTGACCAGCCCTCACAAACCCTCCATCCAGTGACTAGCCCTCACCCACCCTCCACCCAGTGACCAGCTTTCACCCACCCTCCACCCAGTGACCAGCCCTCACCCACCCTCCACCCAGTGACCAGCCTTCACCCACCCTCCACCCAGTGACCAGCCTTCACGCACCCCCACCCAGTGACCAGCCCTCACCCACCCTCCACCCAGTGACCAGCCCTCACCCACCATCCACCCAGTGACCAGCACTCACCCACCCTCCACCCAGTGACAAGCCTTCACCCCCCCTCCACCCAGTGACCAGCCGTCACCCACCCTCCACCCAGTGACCAGCCTTCACCCACCCTCCACCCAGTGACCAGCCCTCACCCACCCTCCACCCAGTGACCAGCCTTCACCCACCCTCCACCCAGTGACCAGCCTTCACCCACCCCCACCCAGTGACCAGCCCTCACCCACCCTCCACCCAGTGACCAGCCCTCACTCACCATCCACCCAGTGACCAGCACTCACCCACCCTCCACCCAGTGACCAGCCATCACTCACCCTCCACCCAGTGACCAGCCGTCACCCACCCTCCACCCAGTGACCAGCCCTCACCCACCCTCCACCCAGTGACGAGCCTTCACCCATCCTCCACCCAGTGACCAGCCTTCACCCACCCCCAACCAGTGACCAGCCCTCACCCACCCTCCACCCAGTGACCAGCCCTCACAAACCCTCCATCCAGTGACTAGCCCTCACCCACCCTCCACCCAGTGACCAGCTTTCACCCACCCTCCACCCAGTGACCAGCCCTCACCCACCCTCCACCCAGTGACCAGCCATCACCCACCCTCCACCCAGTGACCAGCCATCACCCACCCCCACCCAGTGACCAGCCCTCACCCACCCTCCACCCAGTGACCAGCCTTCACCCACCCTCCACCCAGTGACCAGCCTTCACCCACCCCCACCCAGTGACCAGCCCTCACCCACCCTCCACCCAGTGACCAGCCCTCACCCACCATCCACCCAGTGACCAGCACTCACCCACCCTCCACCCAGTGACCAGCCTTCACCCCCCCTCCACCCAGTGACCAGCATTCACCCACCCTCCACCCAGTGACCAGCCTTCACCCACCCTCCACCCAGTGACCAGCCTTCACCCACCCTCCACCCAGTGACCAGCCTTCACCCACCCTCCAACCAGTGACCAGCCTTCACCCACCCTCCACTCAGTGACCAGCCTTCACCCACCCTCCACCCAGTGACCAGCCTTCACCCACACTCCACCCAGTGACCAGCCTTCACCCACCCTCCACCGTGACCAACCTTCACCCACCCTCCACCCAGTGACCAGCCTTCACCCACCCTCCACCCAGTGACCAGCCTTCACCCACCCACCACCCAGTGACCAGCCTCCACACACCCTCCACCCCGTGACCAGCCCTCACCCACCCTCCACCCAGTGACCAGCCTTCACCCACCCTCCACCCAGTGACCAGCCTTCACCCACCCTCCACCCAGTGACCAGCCCTCACCCACCCTCCACCCAGTGACCAGCCTTCACCCACACTCCACCCAGTGACCAGCCTTCACCCACCCTCCACCCAGTGACCACCCTTCACCCACCCTCCACCCAGTGACCAGCCTTCACCCACCCTCCACCCAGTGACCAGCCTTCACCCACCCTCCACCCAGTGACCAGCCTTCACCCACCCTCCACCCAGTGACCAGCCTTCACCCACTCTCCACCCAGTGACCAGCCTTCACCCACCCTCCACCCAGTGACCAACCTTCACCCCCCCTCCACCCAGTGACCAGCCTTCACCCACCCTCCACCCAGTGACCAGCCTTCACCCACCCTCCACCCAGTGACCAGCCCTCACCCACCCTCCACCCAGTGACCAGCCTTCACCCACCCTCCACCCAGTGACCAGCCTTCACCCACCCCCACCCAGTGACCAGCCCTCACCCACCCTCCACCCAGTGACCAGCCCTCACCCACCATCCACCCAGTGACCAGCACTCACCCACCCTCCACCCAGTGACCAGCCTTCACCCACCCTCCACCCAGTGACCAGCCTTCACCCACCCTCCACCCAGTGACCAGCCCTCACCCACCCTCCACCCAGTGACCAGCCTTCACCCATCCTCCACCCAGTGACCAGCCTTCACCCACCCCCACCCAGTGACCAGCCCTCACCCACCCTCCACCCAGTGACCAGCCCTCACAAACCCTCCATCCAGTGACTAGCCCTCACCCACCCTCCACCCAGTGACCAGCTTTCACCCACCCTCCACCCAGTGACCAGCCCTCACCCACCCTCCACCCAGTGACCAGCCTTCCCCCCCCCCCCACCCAGTGACCAGCCTTCACCCACCCCCACCCAGTGACCAGCCCTCACCCACCCTCCACCCAGTGACCAGCCCTCACCCACCATCCACCCAGTGACCAGCACTCACCCACCCTCCACCCAGTGACCAGCCGTCACCCACCCTCCACCCAGTGACCAGCCTTCACCCACCCTCCACCCAGTGACCAGCCCTCGCCCACCCTCCACCCAGTGACCAGCCTTCACCCACCCTCCACCCAGTGACCAGCCTTCACCCACCCCCACCCAGTGACCAACCCTCACCCACCCTCCACCCAGTGACCAGCCCTCACCCACCATCCACCCAGTGACCAGCACTCACCCACCCTCCACCCAGTGACCAGCCTTCACCCACCCTCCACCCAGTGACCAGCCGTCACCCACCTTCCACCCAGTGACCAGCCCTCACCCACCCTCCACCCAGTGACCAGCCTTCACCCACCCTCCACACAGTGACCAGCACTCACCCACCCTCTACCCAGTGACCAGCCCTCACCCACCCTCCACCCAGTGACCAGCCTTCAAGTGACCAGCACTCACCCACCCTCAACCCAGTGACCAGCCCTCACCCACCCACCACCCAGTGACCAGCCCTCACCCCCCCACCACCCAGTGAACAGCCTTCACCCACCCTCCACCCAGTGACCAGCCCTCACCCACCCTCCACCCAGTGACCAGCCCTCACCCACCCTCCACCGAGTGACCAGCCCTCACCCACCCTCAACCCAGTGACCAGCCCTCACCCACCCTCCACCCAGTGACCAGCCCTGACCCACCCTCCAACAGTGACCAGCCGTCACTCACCCTCCACCCAGTGACCAGCCCTCACCCACCCTCCACCCAGTGACCAGCCCTCACCCACAATCCACCCAGTGACCAGCCTTCACCCACCCTCCACCCAGTGACCAGCCTTCACCCACCCTCCAACCAGTGACCAGCCCTCACCCACCCTCCACCCAGTGATCAACACTCACCCACCCTCCACCCAGTGACCAGCCCTCACAAACCCTCCACTCAGTGACTAGCCCTCACCCACCCTCCACCCAGTGACCAGCCCTCACAAACCCTCCATCCAGTGACTAGCCCTCACCCACCCTCCACCCAGTGACCAGCTTTCACCCACCCTCCACCCAGTGACCATCCATCACCCACCCTCCACCCAGTGACCAGCCCTCGCCCACCCTCCACCCAGTGACCAGCCTTCACCCACCCTCCACCCAGTGACAAGCCCTCACCCACCCTCCACCCAGTGACCAGCCCTCACCCACCCTCCACCCAGTGATCAACACTCACCTACCCTCCACCCAGTGACCAACACTCACCCACCCTCCACCCAGTGACCAGCACTCACCCACCCTCCACCCAGTGACCAGCCATCACCCACCCTCCCCCCCGTGACCAGCCCGCACCCACCCTCCACCCAGTGACCAGCCTTCAAGTGACCAGCACTCACCCACCCTCTACCCAGTGACCAGCCCTCACCCACCCTCCACCCAGTGACCAGCCTTCACCCACCCTCCACCCAGTGACCAGCCTTCACCCACCCTCCACCCAGTGACCAGCCCTCACCCACCCTCCACCCAGTGACCAGCCCTCACCCACCCTCCACCGAGTGACCAGCCCTCACCCACCCTCCACCCAGTGACCAGCCCTCACCCACCCTCCACCCAGTGACCAGCCCTTAGCCACCCTCCACCCAGTGACCAGCCCTCACTCACCCTCCACCCAGTGACCAGCCCTCACCCACCCTCCACCCAGTGACCAGCCCTCACCCACAATCCACCCAGTGACCAGCCTTCACCCACCCTCCACCCAGTGACCAGACTTCACCCACCCTCCAACCAGTGACCAGCCCTCACCCACCCTCCACCCAGTGATCAACACTCACCCACCCTCCACCCAGTGACCAGCCCTCACAAACCCTCCACTCAGTGACTAGCCCTCACCCACCCTCCACCCAGTGACCAGCACTCACTCACCCTCCACCCAGTGACCAGCCCTCACAAACCCTCCATCCAGTGACTAGCCCTCACCCACCCTCCAACCAGTGACCAGCCCTCACCCACCCTCCACCCAGTGACAAGCCTTCACCCACCCTCCACCCAGTGACCAGCCTTCACCCACCCTCCACCCAGTGACCAGCCTTCACCCACCCTCCACCCAGTGACCAGCCTTCACCCACCCTCCACCCAGTGACCAGCCGTCACCCACCCTCCACCCAGTGACCAGCCCTCACCCACCCTCCACCCAGTGACCAGCCTTCACCCACCCTCCACCCAGTTACCAGCCTTCACCCACCCTCCACCCAGTGACCAGCCTTCACCCACCCTCCACCCAGTGACCAGCCTTCACCCACCCTCCACCCAGTGACCAGCCTTCACCCACCCTCCACCCAGTGACCAGCCTTCACCCACCCTCCAACCAGTGACCAGCCTTCACCCACCCTCCACTCAGTGACCAGCCTTCACCCACCCTCCACCCAGTGACCAGCCTTCACCCACTCTCCACCCAGTGACCAGCCTTCACCCACCCTCCACCGTGACCAACCTTCACCCACCCTCCACCCAGTGACCAGCCTTCACCCACCCTCCACCCAGTGACCAGCCTTCACCCACCCTCCACCCAGTGACCAGCCTTCACCCACCCTCCACCCAGTGACCAGCCCTCACCCACCCTCCACCCAGTGACCAGCCTTCACCCACCCTCCACCCAGTGACCAGCCTTCACCCACCCTCCACCCAGTGACCAGCCCTCACCCACCCTCCACCCAGTGACCAGCCTTCACCCACCCTCCACCCAGTGACCAGCCTTCACCCACCCTCCACCCAGTGACCAGCCTTCACCCACCCTCCACCCAGTGACCAGCCTTCACCCACCCTCCACCCAGTGACCAGCCTTCACCCACCCTCCACCCAGTGACCAGCCTTCACCCACCCTCCAACCAGTGACCAGCCTTCACCCACCCTCCACCCAGTGACCAGCCTTCACCCACTCTCCACCCAGTGACCAGCCTTCACCCACCCTCCACCCAGTAACCAACCTTCACCCACCCTCCACCCAGTGACCAGCCATCACCCACCCTCCACCCAGTGACCAGCCTTCACCCACCCTCCACCCAGTGACCAGCCCTCACCCACCCTCCACCCAGTGACCAGCCGTCACCCACCCTCCACCCAGTGACCAGCCTTCACCCACCCCCACCCAGTGACCAGCCCTCACCCACCCTCCACCCAGTGACCAGCCCTCACCCACCATCCACCCAGTGACCAGCACTCACCCACCCTCCACCCAGTGACCAGCCTTCACCCACCCTCCACCCAGTGACCAACCTTCACCCACCCTCCACCCAGTGACCAGCCCTCACCCACCCTCCACCCAGTGACCAGACTTCACCCACCCTCCACCCAGTGACCAGCCTTCACCCACCCCCACCCAGTGACCAGCCCTCACCCACCCTCCACCCAGTGACCAGCCCTCACCCACCATCCACCCAGTGACCAGCACTCACCCACCCTCCACCCAGTGACCAGCCTTCACCCACCCTCCACCCAGTGACCAGCCGTCACCCACCTTCCACCCAGTGACCAGCCCTCACCCACCCTCCACCCAGTGACCAGCCTTCACCCACCCTCCACCCAGTGACCAGCACTCACCCACCCTCCACCCAGTGACCAGCCCTCACCCACCCTCCACCCAGTGACCAGCCTTCAAGTGACCAGCACTCACCCACCCTCTACCCAGTGACCAGCCCTCACCCACCCTCCACCCAGTGACCAGCCTTCACCCACCCTCCACCCAGTGAACAGCCTTCACCCACCCTCCACCCAGTGACCAGCCCTCACCCACCCTCCACCCAGTGACCAGCCCTCACCCACCCTCCACCGAGTGACCAGCCCTCACCCACCCTCCACCCAGTGACCAGCCCTCACCCACCCTCCACCCAGTGACCAGCCCTTACCCACCCTCCAACAGTGACCAGCCCTCACTCACCCTCCACCCAGTGACCAGCCCTCACCCACCCTCCACCCAGTGACCAGCCCTCACCCACAATCCACCCAGTGACCAGCCTTCACCCACCCTCCACCCAGTGACCAGCCTTCACCCACCCTCCAACCAGTGACCAGCCCTCACCCACCCTCCACCCAGTGATTAACACTCACCCACCCTCCACCCAGTGACCAGCCCTCACCAACCCTCCACACAGTGACTAGCCCTCACCCACCCTCCACCCAGTGACCAGCCCTCACAAACCCTCCATCCAGTGACTAGCCCTCACCCACCCTCCACCCAGTGACCAGCAATCACCCACCCGCCACCCAGTGACCATCCATCACCCACCCTCCCCCCAGTGACCCCCCCTCGCCCACCCTCCACCCAGTGACCAGCCTTCACCCACCCTCCACCCAGTGACTAGCCCTCACGCACCCTCCACCCAGTGACCAGCCCTCACCCACCCTCCATCCAGTGATCAACACTCACCTACCCTCCACCCAGTGACCAACACTCACCCACCCTCCACCCAGTGACCAGCACTCACCCACCCTCCACCCAGTGACCAGCACTCACGCACCCTCCACCCAGTGACCAGCCCTCACCCACCCTCCACCCAGTGACCAGCCTTCAAGTGACCATCACTCACCCACCCTCTACCCAGTGACCAGCCCTCACCCACCCTCCACCCAGTGACCAGCCTTCACCCACCCTCCACCCAGTGACCAGCCTTCACCCACCCTCCACCCAGTGAACAGCCCTCACCCACCCTCCACCCAGTGACCAGCCCTCACCCACCCTCCACCGAGTGACCAGCCCTCACCCACCCTCTACCCAGTGACCAGCCCTCACCCACCCTCCACCCAGTGACCAGCCCTTAGCCACCCTCCACCCAGTGACCAGCCCTCACAAACCCACCACACAGTGACCAGCCCTCACCCACCCTCCACCCAGTGACCAGCCCTCACCCACAATCCACCCAGTGACCAGCCTTCACCCACCCTCCACCCAGTGACCAGACTTCACCCACCCTCCAACCAGTGACCAGCCCTCACCCACCCTCCACCCAGTGAACAACACTCACCCACCCTCCACCCAGTGACCAGCCCTCACAAACCCTCCACTCAGTGACTAGCCCTCACCCACCCTCCACCCAGTGACCAGCACTCACTCACCCTCCACCCAGTGACCAGCCCTCACAAACCCTCCATCCAGTGACTAGCCCTCACCCACCCTCCAACCAGTGACCAGCTTTCACCCACCCTCCACCCAGTGACCATCCATCACCCACCCTCCACCCAGTGACCAGCCCTCGCCCACCCTCCACCCAGTGACCAGCCTTCACCCACCCTCCACCCAGTGACTAGCCCTCACCCACCCTCCACCCAGTGACCAGCCCTCACCCACCCTCCACCCAGTGATCAACACTCACCCACCCTCCACCCCGTGACCACCACTCACCCACCCTCCACCCAGTGACCAGCACTCACCCACCCTCCTCCCAGTGACCAGCCATCACCCACCCTCCACCCAGTGACCAGCCCTCACCCACCCTCCACCCAGTGACCAGCCCTCACCCACCCTCCACCCCGTGACCAGCCCTCACCCACCCTCCTCCCAGTGACCAGCCTTCACCCACCCTCCACCCAGTGACCAGCCCTCACCCACCCTCCACCCAGTGGCCAGCCCTCACCCACCCTCCACCCAGTGACCAGCCTTCACCCACCCTCCACCCAGTGACCAGCCTTCAACCACCCTCCACCCAGTGATCAACACTCACCCACCCTCCACCCAGTGACCAACACTCACCCACCCTCCACCCAGTGACCAACACTCATTCACCCTCCACCCAGTTACCAACACTCACCCACCCTCCACCCAGTTACCAACACTCACCCACTCTCCACCCAGTAAGCAGGGCTCACCCACCCTCCACCCAATGACCAACTTCACCCACCCTCCACCCAGTGACCGATGCTCACCCACCCTCCACCCAGTAAGCAGGACTCACCCACCCTCCACCCAGTAAGCAGGACTCACCCACCCTCCACCCAGTAACGAACACTTACCCACCCTCCACCCAGAGACCAGCGCTCACCCACCCTCCACCCAGTGACCAGCACTCACCCACCCTCCACCCAGTGACCAGCCCTCACCCACCCTCCACCCAGTGACCAGCACTCACCCACCCTCCACTCAGTAATCAGCCCTCATCCACCATCCACCCAGCGACCAGCACTCACCCACCCTCCACCCAGTAACCAGCCCTCATCCACCCTCCACCCAGTGACCAGCACTCACCCACCCTCCCAGTGACCAGCCCTCACCCACCCTCCACCGAGTGACCAGCCCTCACCCACGATTCACCCAGTGACCAGCAATCACCCACCCTCCATCCAGTGACCAGCCCTCACCCACCCTCCACCCAGTGACCAGCCCTCACCCACCCTCCAGACAGTGACCAGCCCTAACCCACCCTTCACCCAGTGACCAACAATCACCCCCCTCCACCCAGTGACCAGCCCACACCCCCTCCACCCAGTGACCAGCCCTCACCCACCCTCCACCCAGTGACCAGCCCTCACCCACCCTCCACCCAGTGACCAGCCTTCACCCACCCTCCACCCAGCGACCAGCCCTCACCCACCCTCCACCCAGTGACCAGCCCTCCCCCACCCTCCACCCAGTGACCAGCCCTCACCCAGCCTCCACCCAGTGACCAGCCCTCACCCACCCTCCACCCAGTGACCAACCCTCAACGAGACATACAATCAGGGATCTTTGAGAGACTTGTCAACAATGGTGTAATTTCCACCTGACCATCTTCCCTGGTACTCCCGCCTCCTAAAACACTTTACATAGCAAACACCTTCCTGTGTGGCACTCTCTCAAGTGTTTTCTTACAAGTGAGCAAGAAAAAAAAACTACCCAAATATCTCTCCACTGTTTTATTTCTGCACTCCCATTAAAACCGGAGATTCATATGATAAGAGTTACCTTTCCAGACTCATGCTGGTCGTCTCTTATTTATTTAGTTCTTTGTAGGTGCTAGCCTACACAACAACAACAACAACAACAACAACAACAACAATAATAATAATAATAATAATAATAATAATAATAATAATAATAATCTTTATTTCTCCAAGTACATAATACAACTTACACAGATCTACATATTGTACAGAAAGCTTCTGGTTATGCAGAACATTTCGGATAAATTAGGTTGTGTCCCCAGGATGCGACCCAACACCATTCGGTTAACACCCACGTACCTATTTACTGTTATTTGAACGGGGACAGCAGGTTGTCTTAAGAAAACACGCCCCGATTGTTTCCACCCGTACCGGTGGGGGGGGGGGGTCGAACTATGGTCTTCAATGTATGAGCTGAGTATGCTAACAACCGAACTACGGGTAGGCTGTATGGTAGCCTACATGGTAGCCTGCGTGGTAGCCTGTGTGGTAGCCTGCTAGAGAGTTTACTGTTGCCTCTATATTTTTTGTGTATTGGTATTTATTGCATTTGTAGTGTTTGTGTGGCAGGGGGAGGGGGAGGCAGAGTTGTTCGGGTGAGTGGGTAGTGAAGAGCCTAAACCACAACACTGGACAGCAACACTGTCAGTCACATGTGTAAAAGGTCGGATATACTGGTTGTGGCGCACTGAGTGAACCATATGTCCCCTGACGCCCTGCGCCACACTGCATCACACCATACTACACACCGCACTATATATATATATATATATATATATATATATATATATATATATATATATATATATATATATATATATATATATATATATATATATATATTGGTAGCATTGGCCAACTCGATCGAGAGGGTCATTGCTGACTTATCTAGGATTTTAAACTGACAGAAGTTAGAGGTATGGGTGTGTGGGGGGGGAAGCAGTCAGCGTGCAGCACTTGGGTTGAAAAGAGTAAATGTTTAAAAGACATTATTCATCATAAAGTAACAAATACAGACAATGGAACTGGTCAGCAAAGGGAGATAGCACAGGGCAGTGAGAGACTAGCTCACTTAAGGTTTACTATACTAATAGTAGGAGTGTAAAAAATAAAATAGATGAGCTAAAATTAATTGCAAATGCAGGAAGCATAGATATTATTGCTATAACAGAGACCTGGTTCGTTCTGAAAGATAGAAAAATGCCTTCTGAATGTCGCATACAAGGCTATATATTATTCCACACTAATAGGGTCAACAGGAAGGGTGGTGGAGTAGCGATATATGTCAGAGATAATTTAATTTGTTGTGTTAGATAAGATATAAAATTAGAAGCGTCAGCCACTGAATCTGTGTGGATACAGCTTCTCGAGGGCCGTGAAAAACTAATCTTGGGTGTGATTTACAGGCCTCCAAACCTTGATAGGGAGTGCACTAAACATATATGGGACGAAATTTGTAAGGCATCTACATACGAAAATGTTGTGGTAATGGGAGATTTTAACTTTAGCCAAGTTGCCTGGAGCAATTTGACAGGAAATTTGGAGTCAAGCGACTTTCTTGATACGATTCAGGATTGTTTTTTAAAACAGTTTGTGACAGAACCAACTAGAGGAAATAACCTAATTCACTTGGTTCTTGCCAGCAGGGAATCACTAATTAATAATCTTGAGGTTTATGATGAGCTTGGGGAAAGTGATCACACATCACTCAGTTTTAATATATCATGTAATTACCCTAACAATGGCAATCAAGTCTCTGTCCCTGACTTCTGCTTGGCCGATTTCATAGGACTGAGAAATTGCCTGGGTGGGCTGAACTGGAATGATGGTAGGTGGTGATGGTTGCCGATATTACGTTTTCCAAAGCATAGTTCTAGCTGCTCAGACAACTTATGTTCCGAACAGGGAAATCAGATCAAACAAAAATGATCCTAAATGGATAAATAAAAGATTAAAACATCTCACTGGTTAAAAGAGAGGTATATATAGGTGAATCAAAAGAGAAGAGGGGCAGTTAAGAAATCAATATATTCTGTCAGAGAAATATAAAAAGAAGTAAGAAAAGCAAAGAGAGATTATGAGGTTAAAGTCGCAAGGGAATCGGAGACTAACCCAAAAGGATTCTTTCAGATATACAGAAGTAAGATCATAGACAAGATAGGCCCACTCAAAAGTTACTCTGGTCAGCTCACCGACAGTGATAAGAAGATGTGTAGAATTTTTAACACTTACTTCCTCTCGGTTTTTGCACAGGAAGGTACTAACGATATTCCCGAAACAATAAATTATGTAGAACAGGATGATGATAAACTATGCACGATTAGGGTCACAAGTGACATGGTCCTTAGGAAAATAGATAATTTAAAACCTAACAAATCCCTGGGCCCTGATGAACTGTGCGCAAGGGTTCTAAAGGAATGTAAAGAGGAGCTTAGGAAACTGTTGGCTAATCTTTTCAACATATCACTACAAACTAGCATAGTGCCAGATAATTGGAAAATGGCAAATGTGATACCTATTTTCAAATCAGGTGACAGGTCCTTAGCTTCGAACTATAGACCAATAATCCTAACCTCCATTGTGAAAAAAATTTATGGAATCATTAATTGCCGAGGCATTTCCTAGCCATCTTGAAAGACATAAATTGATTAACTCAGCACGATTTTACAAAAGAGCGTTCCTGCCTTGCGAATTTATTAATTTTTTTTCACTAAGGCATTTGAGGAGGTAAATCATGGTAATGAATATGACGTTGTGTATATGGACTTCAGTAAGGCTTTTGATAAAGTCCCACATTAGAGACTATTGAGGAAAATTAAGGAACATGGAACAGGAGAATTTTTTTCCTGGATAGAGGCGTGGTTGACAGACAAGCAGCAGAGTGTTTGCATAAATGGGGAGAAATCAGAGTTGGGGCGTGTCACGAGCGTTGTTCCACAGAGGTCAGTGTTGGGCCCCTTGTTGTTCACAATCTACATAGAAGACACAGATGAGGAAATAAGCAGCGACATAAGCAAGTTTGGCAATGATACCACAATAGGCCATCGAATTCATTCTGATGAGGACATTAGAGCACTCCAGGAAGATTTGAATACACTGATGCAGTGGTTGGAGAAGTGGCAGATGCCGTTTAATACAGACAAATGTAAAATTCTAAACACTGAACAGGAAAATAACCATGCCACATATAAACTAAATAATGTAGATCTTATTATTACCGATTGCAAAAAAAGGATTTGGGAGTCCTGGTTGCCAGTAATCTAAAACCAAGACAACAGTGCATAAGTGTTCGCTATAAAGCTAACAGAATCCTTGGCTTCATAGCAAGAAGTATAAATAATAGATGTCCTCAGGTTGTTCTTCAACTCTATATATCTTTGGTTAGGCCTCATTTAGATTATGCTGCACAGTTTTGGTCACCATATTACAAAATGGATATAAATGCACTGGAAAACATACAAAGGTGGATGACAAAGTTGATCCCATGTATCAGAAATCTTCCCTTTGAGGATAGACTGAGGGCCCTGAACCTGCACTCTCTAGAAAGGCGTAGAATTAGGGGGGATATGATTGAGGTGTATAAATGGAAAACAGGAATAAATAAAGGGAATGTAAATAGCATGCTAAAAATATCTAGCCAAGACAGGACTCGCAGCAATGATTTTAAGTTGGAAAAATTCAGATTCAGGAAGGATATAGGAAAGCACTGGTTTGGTAATAGAGTTATGGATGAGTGGAACAAACTCCCGAGTACCGTCATAGAAGCTAAAACGTTACGTAGTTTTAAAAATAGGTTAGATAAATATATGAACGGGTGTGGGTGGGTGTGAGTTGAACCTGACTAGCTTATATTAATAGGTGTGATGCAGTGCTCCTTCCTGAAGTGGATGTGACACGACCTGACTAGGTTGGGTCATTGGCTTAAGCCGGTAGGAGACTTGGACCTGCCTTGCACGGGCCAGTAGGCCTGCTGCAGTGTTCCTTCTTTCTTATGTTCTTATATATATGTTAACAGAGTATAAATACCGTTCTTGACTCAAGAAATCGTAATGACACGATTGCAAATAAACCATACCCCCGGCCGGTATTGAACCCGCGGTCATAGAGTCTCAAAACTCCAGCCCGTCGCGTTAGCCACTAGACCAGCTAGCGTGGCCGTGACGAACTCTAGCTCAAGTCCCTTCACTGCCGTCAACATGACTCAAGAAATCGTAATGACACGATTGCAAATAAACCATACCCCCGGCCGGGATTGAACCCGCGGTCATAGAGTCTCAAAACTCCAGCCCGTCGCGTTAGCCACTAGACCAGCTAGCCACAATAAGATTCATCCAACTAGGTATATTTCTACACCATAGGAAAGTTAGCACAGGCACCTCTGTGACCATAAATGCAAGTTTTTACAGACGAATCTCCAGCTAGCGTGGCCGTGACGAACTCTAGCTCAAGTCTCTTCACTGCCGTCAACATGACTCAAGAAATCGTAATGACACGATTGCAAATAAACCATACCCCCGGCCGGGATTGAACCCGCGGTCTGTAAAAACTTGCATTTGTGGTCACAGAGGTGCCTGTGCTAACTTTCCTATGGTGTAGAAATATACCTAGTTGGATGAATCTTATTGTGGCTAACTGGTCTAGTGGCTAACGCGACGGGCTGGAGTTTTGAGACTCTATGACCGCGGGTTCAATCCCGGCCGGGGGTATGGTTTATAAATACCGTTGTTCTGCTCAGCTGCATGAATTGCTTTTGTCTTATTTAAACAATTACTTTTCTAATTTCCACCTTGCTCATCCAGCTGCTCTTCCACATTCATTTGCTTACTTTAGCCTTCTGCTCCTCTTTTTCTCCTGCTCTCCCTCCTTCCCGTGCTCATCCTCGTCCGTCAGCTCTTTCTCCTTTACTTACTTTCCTACTCCTCTTCCTCCAGCTCTATCCCCTTTAATTATTTTCCTCCCTTTCCTTTTCCTCACCTTTCTCCTCCTCCTCTTCCATTCAGCTGACTTTCCTTATCGTCTTCTTCCTCTATCACTGAATTACTAGTTCTTCCAGTTCTTTAACTTCCTTGCTGTCTAACAGCGTAATATAGACTAGCAACATACATATAATATACTACTGGTATAATGTTAGGGATAACACCTGACTCAGTAGGCAAACACAAGTGTGATATTTATACTTGACCTGCGCTAATACAGGTGTGTGGTGGCACTTGCACCTCACACAAGCATGTGTAAACTGTAACATGCACACCTGTCCCCAACAACACAAGTGTGTAGTGATGTGCGTCCCCCTCCCACCACCCACTCCAGTAGCTCTTTACCTCCCTGACACACACTAACACTCCTCCATCACCCACTCCAGCAGCTCTTTACCTCCCTGACACACACTAACACTCCTCCATCACCCACTCCAACAGCTCTTTACCTCCCTAACACTAACACTCCTCCACCACCCACCCCAGCAGCTCTTTACCTCCCTGACACACACTAACACTCCTCCACCACCCACCCCAGCAGCTCTTTACCTCCCTGACACACACTAACACTCCTCCACCACCCACCCCAGCAGCTCTTTACCTCCCTGACACACACTAACACTCCTCCACCACCCACCCCAGCAGCTCTTTATCTCCCTGACACACTCACACTAACGTAACCATCGTTATCTTGCCTCGTTAGCTTCCTGACATTTTTCCCATGATGGTTGAGTAATGACGTCACAAGTATCTATACTCCACGTTATGTCTCGCACATCAAATATTGTCCTTAAAAATACACGTATGCACTAGCCACACCCACAACCACATCAACGACCATCACAACCACACCAACGACCATCACAACCACCCCCACGACCATCACAACCACATCCACGACAAATTACAACTACACCCACGACCACCACAATCCAGAACAGGTCGCTCCTACCATTTATAATTGCTGGACCATTACGACATTACCATTAAGACAAGCAAAATGCAGATGTGGTATATACTGACTTTATAAAGGAATAACTGGTAAGATGGGCTGATGGATATTAAGCTTTCTAACAAATAGAACTCGAAGAGTAATAGTAAACAGGGTGAAATCAGAGGCTGCTACAGTGAAGAGTTGTGTCCCCCAGGGCGAGGTACTCGCCCACTTCACTTACTCATCCTCATATCTGACATACACAGGAATATAAATCATAGCACTGTATCATTCTTTGCACAACGACACTAGAATTCGTATGAAAATGGCATCCATAAAAGATAACGAGCCTCTACTGATATAATTCAAGCCTTCCACTGGGATAAACACAACAATACGATGCTTAATGAGGACAAATTTTAGTCACTACGTCACTGAAGAATGAAGGAAATGAAAACAAGATAAAGTACAAGACAAACTCAAACCACTCAATAGAACGTAACTCAAATGTTAGACCTGGGGGTGACAATGTTAGAGGATGTCACAGCAATGATATTATAAGGCTAGATAGCTATAACCTTCAAAATAAAGAGAGACCAACAGTGATAATCTTCAGGTTACTCAAGTCTGTCTAGGCTGGAATATTGTATACGAACGGCACCTTACAAGCAGGCGAAACTGCTGAGCTAGAGAATTTTCACAGCTCAAGTAAACTCAGTCAAGTACTTAAATTATTGGGAGCACTCAAGTCTCCAGAACTGTGCCCATTAGAATAAAGGAGAGAAAGATACATCATTGGTCCCAAACCTGCACACCGATAATACTAATTATATATAAAAGAAGCTTGGCAGAAGGTGCATGATACCTCCAATTTAAAATAGGGGGAGCGACGAGTACAGAGACTGGTGGTCTCTTAAGAACTTCAGACACCATAACTCTTCAACATCCTCCCTTCAAGCATAAGGGATATTATCAACGACACCTAGTTGTGATCAAGAGGAAACTCGACAGTTTCCTCAAAAACAGTTTCTGATCAGTTAGGTTGTGGTGTATATCAACACCTCTTACCCTCACCAACACAAACACCCTCACCAACACAAACACCCTCACCAACACAAACACTCACATCTTTCATTCACTAACTCAATAACTATATAATTCTTAAGGTTTCGGCAGGTCTTGCCTGCTAGTATAACACCAGTGTGGCCTTCCCTCCACCAGTGTGGCCTCCTTTCCTCCACCAGTGTGACCTCCTTCCCTCCACCAGTGTGGCCTCCTTCCCTCCACCAGTGTGGCCTCCTTACCTCCACCAGTGTGACCTCCTTTCCTCCACCAGTGTGACCTCCTTCCCTCCACCAGTGTGACCTCCTTTCCTCCACCAGTGTGACCTCCTTTCCTCCACCAGTGTGACCTCCTTCCCTCCACCAGTGTGACCTCCTTTCCTCCACCAGTGTGGCCTCCTTCCCTCCACCAGTGTGGCCTCCTTCCCTCCACCAGTGTGGCCTCCTTACCTCCACCAGTGTGACCTCCTTTCCTCCACCAGTGTGACCTCCTTTCCTCCACCAGTGTGACCTCCTTCCCTCCACCAGTGTGGCCTCCTTACCTCCACCAGTGTGACCTCCTTTCCTCCACCAGTGTGACCTCCTTCCCTCCACCAGTGTGGCCTCCTTTCCTCCACCAGTGTGACCTCCTTTCCTCCACCAGTGTGACCTCCTTCCCTCCACCAGTGTGGCCTCCTTCCCTCCACCAGTGTGGCCTCCTTACCTCCACCAGTGTGACCTCCTTTCCTCCACCAGTGTGACCTCCTTTCCTCCACCAGTGTGACCTCCTTCCCTCCACCAGTGTGGCCTCCTTACCTCCACCAGTGTGACCTCCTTTCCTCCACCAGTGTGACCTTCCCTCCACCAGTGTGGCCTCCTTTCCTCCACCAGTGTGACCTCCTTTCCTCCACCAGTGTGACCTCCTTCCCTCCACCAGTGTGGCCTCCTTTCCTCCACCAGTGTGACCTCCTTCCCTCCACCAGTGTGGCCTCCTTTCCTCCACCAGTGTGGCCTCCTTACCTCCACCAGTGTGACCTCCTTTCCTCCACCAGTGTGACCTCCTTCCCTCCACCAGTGTGGCCTCCTTCCCTCCACCAGTGTGGCCTCCTTCCCTCCACCAGTGTGGCCTCCTTCCCTCCACCAGTGTGGCCTCCTTCCCTCCACCAGTGTGGCCTCCTTCCCTCCACCAGTGTGACATCCTTCCCTCCACCAGTGTGACATCCTTCCCTCCACCAGTGTGGCCTCCTTCCCTCCAGTGTGACCTTCCCTCCACCAGTGTGGCCTCTTTCCCTCCACCAGTGTGACAGCCTTCCCTCCACCAGTGTGACATCCTTCCCTTCACCAATGAGGCCTCCTTCCCTCCACCAGTGTGACATCCTTCCCTCCACCAGTGTGACATCCTTTCCTCCACCAGTGTGACCTCCTTCCCTCCACCAGTGTGACCTCCTTTCCTCCAGTGTGACATCCTTCCCTCCACCAGTGTGATCTCCTTCCCTCCACCAGTGTGACATCCTTCCCTCCACCAGTGTGACATCCTTCCCTCCACCAGTGTGACCTCCTTCCTTCCACCATTGTGACATCCTTCCCTCCACCAGTGTGACCTCCTTCCCTCCACCAGTGTGACATCCTTCCCTCCACCAGTGTGACCTTTCCTCCACCAGTGTGACCTCCTTCCCTCCACCAGTGTGACCTCCACTCTCCCAGTGTGACCCCCTTCCCTCCAGTTTGACCTTCCCTCCACCAGTGTGGCCTCCTCCCCTCCACCAGTGTGACCTCCTTCCCTCCAGCAGTGTGACCTCCTCTCCACCAGTGTGGCCTTCCCTCCACCAGTGTGACCGTCCATCCATCAGTGTGACATCCTGTTCTCCAGTGTGGCCTCCTTCCCTCCACCATTGTGACCTTCCGTCCACCAGTGTGGCCTCCTTCCCTCCACTAGTGTGACATCCTTCCCTTCATCAGTGTGGCCTCCTTCCCTCCACCAGTGTGGCCTCCTTCCCTCCACCAGTGTGGCCTCCTTCCCTCCACCAGTGTGACCTTCCCTCCACCAGTGTGGCCTCCTTCACTCCGTCAGTGTGATCTCCTTCCCTCCACCAGTGTGACCTCCTTCTCTCCACCAGTGTGGCCCCCTTCCCTCCACCAGTGTGACCTTCCATCCATCAGTGTGACATCCTGTTCTCCACCAGTGTGGCCTCCTTCCCTCCACCATTGTGACCTTCCGTCCACCAGTGTGGCCTCCTTCCCTCCACCAGTGTGACCTCCTTCCCTTCACCAGTGTGGCCTCCTTCCCTCCACCAGTGTGGCCTCCTTCCCTCCACCAGTGTGGCCTCCTTCCCTCCACCAGTGTGACCTTCCCTCCACCAGTGTGGCCTCCTTCCCTCCGTCAGTGTGACCTCCTTCCCTCCACCAGTGTGGCCTCCTTCCCTCCACCAATGTGACCTCCTTCCCTCCATCAGTGTGACCTCCTAAACTCTCCCAGTGTGACCCCCTTCCCTCCACCAGTGTGACCTCCTCCCCTCCACCAGTGTGACCTCCTTCCTTCCACCAGTGTGACCTTCCTTTCACCAGTGTGGCCTCCTTCCCTCCACCAGTGTGGCCTCCTTCCCTCCACCAGTGTGACCTCCTTCCCTCCACCAGTGTGACCTCCTTCCCTCCACCAGTGGCCTCCTTCCCTCCACGTGTGGCCCCTCCTTCCCTCCACCAGTGTGACCTCCTTCCCTCCAGTGTGACCTCCTTCCCTCCACCAGTGTGACCTCCTTCCCTCCACCAGTGTGGCCTCCTTCCCTCCACCAGTGTGACCTCCTTCCATCCACCAGTGTGACCTGCCCTCCACCAGTGTGGCCTCCTTCCCTCCACCAGTGTGACCTTCCCTCCACCAGTGTGACCTCCTCCCCTCCACCAGTGTGACCTCCTTCCTTCCACCAGTGTGACCTTCCTTTCACCAGTGTGGCCTCCTTCCCTCCACCAGTGTGGCCTCCTTCCCTCCACCAGTGTGACCTCCTTCCCTCCACCAGTGTGACCTCCTTCCCTCCACCAGTGGCCTCCTTCCCTCCACGTGTGGCCCCTCCTTCCCTCCACCAGTGTGACCTCCTTCCCTCCAGTGTGACCTCCTTCCCTCCACCAGTGTGACCTCCTTCCCTCCACCAGTGTGGCCTCCTTCCCTCCACCAGTGTGACCTCCTTCCATCCACCAGTGTGACCTGCCCTCCACCAGTGTGGCCTCCTTCCCTCCACCAGTGTGACCTTCCGTCCACCAGTGTGGCCTCCTTCCCTCCACCAGTGTAACCTCCTTCCCTCCACCAGTGTGGCCTCCTTTCCTCCACCAGTGTGACTTTCCCTCCACCAGTGTGGCCTCCTTCCCTCCGCCAGTGTGACCTTCCCTCCACCAGTGTGGCCTCCTTCCCTCCACCAGTGTGGCCTCCTTCCCTCCACCAGTGTGACCTCCTTCCCTCCACCAGTGTGGCCTCCTTCCCTCCACCAGTGTGGCCTCCTTCCCTCCACCCGTGTGGCCTCCTTCCCTCCACCAGTGTGACCTCCTTCCCTCCACCAGTGTGACCTCCTTCCTTCCACCAGTGTGGCCACCTTTCCTCCACCAGTGTGGCCTTCTTCCCTCCACCAGTGTGGCCTCCTTCCCTTCACCAGTGTGGCCTCCTTCCCTCCACCAGTGTGGCCTCCCCTCCACCAGTGTGGCCTCCTTCCCTCCACCAGTGTGGCCACCTTCCCTCCCCAGTGTGACCTCTCCCTCCACCAGTGTGGCATCCTTCCCTCCACCAGTGTGACCTCCTTCCCTCCACCAGTGTGGCATCCTTCCCTCCACCAGTGTGGCCTCATTCCCCTCCACCTGTATGGCCTCCTTCCCTCCACCAGTGTGACCTCCTTCCTTCCACCAGTGTGGTCACCTTCCCTCCACCAGTGTGGCCTTCTTCCCTCCACCAGTGTGGCCTCCTTCCTTTCACCAGGGTGGCCTCCTTCCCTCCACCAGTGTGGCCTCCTTCCCTCCACCAGCGTGACCTCTTTGCCTCGCAGCGGCCACACAACAATTTACGTCAACATTTGTATCGGAAAAGCATCTAGCTTTATGGGTGTAAATAGACATTCGCGAGAGAAGTGCTATGATGGCGGCACCAACAATGCCACCTGGGGCTTTGTGACACTCACCTGGCACTGGTGTTGTGTGGAGACGAACCCACTCTCTCATCCATACCCACACCAGAAGCCACTCACATCTCTCTCTCCTATTCCTACACGAGTACCCACACCTACTCACATCCTCTTTCTCTCGTCATTCCTACCCCACACCTGATTGTACCCGAGAGCTTATAAAGTCCTTGACGCTTATTAAAGCTACAATCTTCACGAGGCCTACCTCACTTGGTGCCAACCTTGTGATGGTTCCTGGAATCAACGCCCCTGCGGCCCGCTATCACAAAAGGCTTCATGGTTGCCGGCCTGGTCAATCAACCTGTTGGTACTCACTGTACTCAGTCCAGCACGCCACCTTCATTAGTAAATGTTTGGCAAGACAGGTCGTCAAGTTCTTCCCTAAAGAAAGTTTAAGGTGTAATGGTACTTCGTCGTATACCTGGTGTTGAATAGCCTTAACCGAAGGAGACCGCTAGCAAGTTAGAGTCTGATAAAGTTTCCCCTCGAGGGAAACTTTATCAAGTTCGAGTTTCATAAAGTTCTCCTCGAGGGAAAACCTGGTTACAGTGAAGGCTTGTGATGTTTTATTTGTCTCTTGGAAAGTCTTGTACCCTTCAAGAGTACTGAGTTATCTCTTTAGTATACTTAAAGTACCTTTCAAGAGTACTAAGTTATCTCTCAGTGTACTAATAGTACCCTTCAAGAGTACTGAGTTATCTCTCAGTGTATAGTACTCTTCAAGAGTACTTATCTCTCAGTGTACTTGTAGTACTCTTCAAGAGTACTAAGTCACACTTTTGTATCATCATTTGCAGATGACACTAAAATAAGTATGAAATTCACTACGGTAGAGGACACTGAAAAAATTACAGAAAGACATAAACAGGGTTTTCCAGTGGGCAGTGGAGAACAACATGACGTTCAATGGTGATAAGTTCCAGCTGCTTAGGTATGGAAAGAATGAAGAACTCAAGGAACACTATATACAAAACTCAAGAGGGTCACCAAATAGAACGGAAGTAACACGTAAAAGACCTGGGAATAATTATGTCAGCTGACCTTTCTTTTAAAGACCATAACAAGACAAAGATCACGACAGCCAGGAAGATGACGGGGCGGGTACTGAGAACTTTCAAAACAAGGGAAATAATGCCGATGGTGACAATATTCAAATCACTAGTGCTCCCTTTTTAGAATATTGCTCACTGCTGACGACCCCGTTCGAAGCAGGAGAAATATCAGAGCTGGAACAAATACAGAGATCATTCATGGCTCACACTGAGCCAGTAAAGCACGTAAATTACTGGGAACGCCTTCAAGTCTTGAATATGTACTCATTGGAGCGGAGGAGAGAGAGATACATGACACTATATACCTGGAAAGTATTCGAGGACCTGGTCCCAAATCTGCACACTGCTATAACAACACACTGGAGTGAGAGATATGGGAGGAAGTGTAAAATAAACCCAGTGAGGAGCAGAGATGCGGTGGGGACAATAAGGGAACACTGTATCAACATCCGGGGTCCCAGACTATTCAACATCTTACCAGAAGATATTAGAAACACAGATGGAACAAGTGTAGAAGCCTTCAAGAGGAAACTGGACAAGTATCTTCACCAGGTGCCAGATCAACCAGGCTGTGATGGATATGTGGGGCAGCTGGCCTCCAGCAGCAACAGCCTGGTTGATCCGGCAAGCACCAGACGAGCTTGGCCCATGGCCGGGTTCCGAGAGTAGTTGAACTCTCGAAACTCTTCAAAGGTAAAAAGGTATAGTACCCTTCAAAAGTGCTAGGTACTTACAGTACCCTTCAAGAGTACTTAGTTATCTCTTAGTGTATGTATTACATCGTTGGTTATCACTGAAGATATTCCAGTATGATGCGCCCGGCACTTCTCAAGTGTTATTTCAATATGCAGATTTGGCAGCAGTTTCTGCAGTATATTCCAGGTGTAAATTATGTTATATCTTTCTGGCCCGCGCTCCGCCCAATAAACTTTGGGGGATTTTAGTCGTTGCCGATAATTCTGGTGCCCGAATTTATGAGGGAATGAAAAATTCTTTGTACATTTTTCCCGATGCCTGATCAGCACACTAGTGGAGGAAGGTGGCACTCTGGTACCAGTAGTGGGGGACGGTGGCACTCTAGTGCCAGCAGTGGGGATACTGGCACTCTAGTGCCATAAGTGTGAAAGGTGGCACTCTAGTGCCAGTAGTTGGGAATGTGGTACTCTAGTACTAGTAGTGGAGGAAGGTGGTACTCTAGTGCCAGTAGTGGGGAAAGTGGCACATTCTCTAGTGCCAGTAGTGGGGGAAGGTGGCACTCTCCCTAGTCTCTCAATAACAGTGAGGAAGGACTAATGTTTGACACTCCCCGGTGCCAGTACTGTAGATAAAAGCTGGTTCTGGAATAATACAAGGGCTAGCAGAGCTATGTAGAGCACACGACAGACAAGATGCTGGTGCTGGAGTAATACAAGTAAGAGCTAGCAGAGCTATAGAGCACACGATAGACAAGATGGTGGTGCTGGAGTAATATAAATATGATCTGGCAAAGTTATGCAGCACGCGGGAAGCAGCAGCCTCCTGCTGAGGCAGTATCAGTAAAAGTGTCGTCTTGACCACCACACCACCATTACCACAGCCACACTATTTATCTCATTCTCACTCTCTCTCTCTTTCTCACACACACACACACACACACACACCACACACACACACACACACACACACACACACACACACACACACACACACACACACACACACACACACACGACACAAGATACCAAAAACAGAGATTAGTCGCTATATAATGAAAAGTATTTTTATAGTCTTAAGTAGTAGAAAAGTAGGGTGAAATGAATGTGGAAAAAGTGGAGACTAACTCCACACACGGCTTTAGAAGCAGGTAATGTCGGTTGAAGAAGTTTAAGAGGCGGAGCCAGAAGCCAAGACTCGACCCCAGGAAACACAAATCAGTTAGTACACATATAAAGAGAAGGAGTCAGTGTTAAACAAAAGAGATGAGAGTGATTGTGTGAAAGGAAAGATGAAGGAAGCAATAACAAGGGTGTCAACAATGAGTCCCAACCATCAGTAGTTACCCCTGTCACGTTAACAGCTGCTGTAGGGAAGGCAGGGAAGGCCCTTATTGTTCCAGCCCTGACCCAGTCCCACCCCTAAGCCAGTCGTACCCCAACCCCTCAACCAGCCCCGCCTTCACCCCACCCAACCCTCAGCAAGCCCCGTCCTCACCCCACCCAACCCTCAGCCAGCCCCGCCTTCACCCCACCCAACCCTCAGCCAGCCCCGTCCTCACCCCACCCAACCCTCAGTCAGCCCCGTCCTCACCCCACCCAACCCTCAGCCAGCCCCGTCCTCACCCCACCCAACCCTCAGCCGGCCCCGTCCTCACCCCACCCAACCCTCAGCCGGCCCCGTCCTCACCCCACCCAACCCTCAGCCGGCCCCGTCCTCACCCCACCCAACCCTCAGCCGGCCCCGTCCTCACCCCACCCAACCCTCAGCCGGCCCCGTCCTCACCCCACCCAACCCTCAGCCGGCCCCGTCCTCACCCCACCCAACCCTCAGCCGGCCCCGTCCTCACCCCACCCAACCCTCAGCCGGCCCCGTCCTCACCCCACCCAACCCTCAGCCGGCCCCGTCCTCACCCCACCCAACCCTCAGCCGGCCCCGTCCTCACCCCACCCAACCCTCAGCCGGCCCCGTCCTCACCCCACCCAACCCTCAGCCGGCCCCGTCCTCACCCCACCCAACCCTCAGCCGGCCCCGTCCTCACCCCACCCAACCCACAGCCCGCCCCGTCCTCACCCCACCCAACCCTCAGCCGGCCCCGTCCTCACCCCACCCAACCCTCAGCCGGCCCCGTCCTCACCCCACCCAACCCTCAGCCGGCCCCGTCCTCACCCCACCCAACCCTCAGCCGGCCCCGTCCTCACCCCACCCAACCCTCAGCCGGCCCCGTCCTCACCCCACCCAACCCTCAGCCA
Organism: Cherax quadricarinatus; assembly: GCF_038502225.1. Lineage (NCBI taxonomy): Eukaryota > Metazoa > Arthropoda > Malacostraca > Decapoda > Parastacidae > Cherax > Cherax quadricarinatus. The sequence continues at coordinate 18,882,382 of NC_091300.1, forward strand.
GCCCCGTCCTCACCCCACCCAACCCTCAGCCGGCCCCGTCCTCACCCCACCCAACCCTCAGCCGGCCCCGTCCTCACCCCACCCAACCCTCAGCCGGCCCCGTCCTCACCCCACCCAACCCTCAGCCGGCCCCGTCCTCACCCCACCCAACCCTCAGCCGGCCCCGTCCTCACCCCACCCAACCCTCAGCCAGCCCCGTCCTCACCCCACCCAACCCTCAGCCGGCCCCGTCCTCACCCCACCCAACCCTCAGCCGGCCCCGTCCTCACCCCACCCAACCCTCAGCCGGCCCCGTCCTCACCCCACCCAACCCTCAGCCGGCCCCGTCCTCACCCCACCCAACCCTCAGCCGGCCCCGTCCTCACCCCACCCAACCCTCAGCCAGCCTTGCACAAGGTCCTTAGGTTCATATATTTGATATACATGAGACTAAATTCGAGAGTTCTATTCTGTAACCAGGTTTTACTAGTGACTGACTCTTTAACTAGTATGCTGCTACCTGTAAGCCTACACAGATACAGCCTAGTTATGTCAGCCCTTCCAACAAAACACTGTCCAGTTTCCTTTTCAAAACTTCCACCTTGGTTCCAGCAATATTCATTATATTAACTGGCAGAAAGTTGATGAGTTTCAGCCAGATGACAGTGTTCTCTCACTACCGGTGGCACCTTATTTTTCACTGGGCTTGTTCCATACCCCCCCCCCCCGTATCTTTCACTCCAATTAGGTGTTGGTTGTGTGTACAAGTCTGACCATAAAGTATTTTCAGTATGTATGTATGTATATATATTTATCTATGTATATGTATATATATTTATCTATGTATATGGTTTAGAAAGACACGTAAGCAAACACTATAATATATTTATTAGAAAACGTTTCGGTCCTGGGACCTTGATCACTTCTAACATACAGAGGTTACCTGGAGGTTATTCCGGGGATCAACGCCCCCGCGGCCCGGTCCATGACCAGGCCTCCCGATGGATCAGGGCCTGATCAACTAGGCTGTTACTGCTGGCCGCACGCAGTCCAACATACGAGCCACAGCCCGGCTGATCCGGCACTGACTTTAGGTATCTGTCCAGCTCTCTCTTGAAGGCAGCCAGGGGTTTATTGGCAATTCCCCTAATGCTTGATGGGAGGCTGTTGAACAGTTTTGGGCCCCGGACACTTATGGTATTTTCTCTTAGTGTACCAATGGCGCCCCTACTTTTTATTGGGGGCATTTTGCATCGCCTGCCCAGTCTTTTACTTTCGTAGGGAGTGATTTCTGTGTGCAGATTTGGGACCATTCCTTCCAAGATTTTCCAAGTGTAGATTATGATATATGTAGATTATGATATAGGTAGAAAGACATTATATATATAGGCGGAGAGTGAGGTGTGACGCACGTGACCTGAGGAATGTCATAAGAACATAAGAATGGAGGAACACTGTGGAAGGCCTACTGGCCCATGCGAGGCAGGTCCTTATCAAAACAACCTCTACCTATGATGAGGACGGGTAGACGATGAAATCATGTGACTCCTGTGTTGTTGGGTTGGTGCTGCTTAAGTATCATGTATGCCAATGTTTTTGATATTTTGTAGTTTCCAGTGTTGCGTTCTATAGTGTCGGTGACGGCGATTAGTGAGGCTTCTAGGCACCGTTGGCGTCTGAGGTCTGGTTCGGTGAGAACGAGTTGTGCCTCATTCCAGTTCATCAAATGCCCCGTGGAGTCTCTGTGGAGGACACAGGCGTACCTTACATCGTCTCTGTTAGAGGCATTTCGATGCTCATTCAGGCGGACTGCAAGATCTCTGCCTGTCTCGCCTACATATTTCTTGGGACAGAACCCACAGGGGATAGTGTAGACGCCTGCTGTAGAAGTTAGTGGTGTGGGGCTGCGTTTCATAGTGAGGTCTTTGATAGATGATGTGTTTATGGTTGAAACGTTGATGTTACTCATAGCAAGTGCCCGGCGAGTATTCGTGGCAACATCGCCACATGGGAGTACTATGAACTGCTTAGGGGGCTGTTCCATGGGCGGTTTGTTGAGGATAGCTTGTACCTTGAGTCTGCAATCTCGGATGAAGAAAGATGGGAACTGAAGACGTGTAAAGGCTTGTGTTATGTAAGTGCATTCTTCTTCTAGAAAACAAGGGCTGGAGATGCGAAGAGCTCTCAAGAAGAAGCCAATGAGGACTCCTCTCTTAGTGCGGGTGTCTTGGTGTGAATAAAAGTGTATAAGATCGTCCTTGTTGGTAGGTTTTCTATACACTTTGAAGAGAAGTTTGTCACTGTCGGGAGATCTGCACAGTAGAACGTCGAGGAAAGGAAGTTTGCCATCATTTTCGAGTTCAAGTGTAAACTTTATTGATGGTTCAACTGCATTGATCTTGTTGAGAAGGGCCTGGATGTTGAGACGTCTCGGATAGAAAACCAATATATCATCAACGTATCTTAGCCAGGTAACGGTGTTGGGAATGAGAGTGCTGAATTTCTCTGTCTCCAGGTTTTCCATGAAGAGGTTGGCAAGCACAGCACTGAGCAGGCTGTCCATTGCCATCCCAAAGCATTGTTTGTAACAGTTGTCCTGATACTTGAAGAAGTTGAAATTAACACAAAGTTCCACTAGATTGATGAAATCTAGAAGAGGTAAAGGGAGGTCGTGGTTTTCAGTGAATCTCTGTCTCAGAATGCTGATTGCAGCGTCAGTACTTTTACCAGGTCAACCGAAACCAGCACGCCTGTATGGCCTTCCTAAGACACACAAACCTGGCATCCCACTACGGCCTATCACTTCGGGCACAGGGAGTGCACCACACAGACTAGCCGGCCACCTTGCCAAATACCTTTCAGCGCTTCTGGGCACCATCAGTCAAGCCCACCTCAAACACTCTGGTGACCTTCTCTCCCGAATTTCCAACCTGAATGTCAAAAACAAAAGCATGGCTTCCTTCGATGTCACAGCCCTCTTTACCAACGTTCCTACTGACGCTGCAATCAGCATTCTGAGACAGAGGCTCACTGAAAACCACGACCTCCCTTTACCTCTTCTAGATTTCATCAATCTAGTGGAACTTTGTGTTAATTTCAACTTCTTCAAGTATCAGGACAACTGTTACAAACAATGCTTTGCGATGGCAATGGACAGCCTGCTCAGTGCTGTGCTTGCCAACCTCTTCATGGAAAACCTGGAGACAGAGAAATTCAGCACTCTCATTCCCAACACCGTTACCTGGCTAAGATACGTTGATGATATATTGGTTTTCTATCCGAGACGTCTCAATATCCAGGCCCTTCTCAACAAGATCAATGCAATAAAGTTGGTAGAATTACCGACAATATGTAAAGTAAAAGGACACAAGTGCAACTAATGTGACATTTATTGTGGCAACGTTTCGCTCTCCAGGAGCTTTATCAAGCCATTAATGGCTTGATAAAGCTCCTGGAGAGCGAAACGTTGCCACAATAAATGTCACATTAGTTGCACTTGTGTCCTTTTACTTTACAAGATCAATGCAGTTGAACCATCAATAAAGTTTACACTTGAACTCGAAAATGATGGCAAACTTCCTTTCCTCGACGTTCTACTGTGCAGATCTCCCGACAGTGACAAACTTCTCTTCAAAGTGTATAGAAAACCTACCAACAAGGACGATCTTATACACTTTTATTCACACCAAGACACCCGCACTAAGAGAGGAGTCCTCATTGGCTTCTTCTTGAGAGCTCTTCGCATCTCCAGCCCTTGTTTTCTAGAAGAAGAATGCACTTACATAACACAAGCCTTTACACGTCTTCAGTTCCCATCTTTCTTCATCCGAGATTGCAGACTCAAGGCACAAGCTATCCTCAACAAACCGCCCATGGAACAGCCCCCTAAGCAGTTCATAGTACTCCCATGTGGCGATGTTGCCACGAATACTCGCCGGGCACTTGCTATGAGTAACATCAACGTTTCAACCATAAACACATCATCTATCAAAGACCTCACTACGAAACGCAGCCCCACACCACTAACTTCTACAGCAGGCGTCTACACTATCCCCTGTGGGTTCTGTCCCAAGAAATATGTAGGCGAGACAGGCAGAGATCTTGCAGTCCGCCTGAATGAGCATCGAAATGCCTCTAACAGAGACGATGTAAGGTACGCCTGTGTCCTCCACAGAGACTCCATGGGGCATTTGATGAACTGGAATGAGGCACAACTCGTTCTCACCGAACCAGACCTCAGACGCCAACGGTGCCTAGAAGCCTCACTAATCGCCGTCACCGACACT